>NW_028270147.1:71193505-71499851 GCF_037043375.1 Chiloscyllium plagiosum
TAGCTATTTCTACCACCAAAACATTGCAAAACCCCATCTATATCTCATGTCATCTGCTGATGAAACCATTATCCATATCTTTGTTATCTCTGGAGTTGGCTATGCAAAAGCACTTACAATTAGTGTCTCAACTTCTACTCTTCACAAATCTGGGCTTATCCAAAGATCTGGTGCTCATGTCCTAATTTGAGATTTATCTCATACATTGACCACCCTATGCTCGCAACACTGTCTCCCAATTAAACACAGAGAAATATGGAATATAGGGGTAGTGGTAGGCCATTCAGTCCATAACACAAGACATAGGAGTAGAATTAGGCTATTTGGCCCATTGAGCCTGCTCCACCATTTGATCATGATTGATATGTTCTCAACTCATTCTCCTGTCTTCTGCCATAACCCTTGATCCCCTTACCAATTAATCCCCTTACACACCCAAAGTCCTCAACCACTCCTCATATGAACAAGCCCTTCATCCCCAGGATCATTTTTGTAAACCTCCTTTGGATCCCCTCTAATGCCAGCGCACCCTTCCTTAGGTATAGGGCCCAAAGCCTTTCACAATATTCTAAATGTGTCTGACTAGAGCCTTGTACAGCCTCAGTAATACATCTTTGCTCTTGCATTTTAACCCTCTTGAAATGAATGCTAACATGACATTTGAATTCCCTACTGTCAAATGAATCTGTATGTTAACCTTAAGAGAGTCATGAACTAGGATTCCAAAGTCTCTTTGTGCTTCAGATTTCCAAAGCCTTTACCCATTTAGAAATTGGTCTATGCCTCTTCAGTCCTTTAAGCCTGCCCTGCAATTCAATATGATCATGGCTGATCATCCAACTCATCCCATTTTCTCCCCATTACCTTTAGCCCTAAGAACTATATCTAACTCCTTCATTTGGCCTCAACCACTTTCTGTGGCAGAGAATTCCCTGAGAGAAGAAAGTTCTCACCTCAATCAAAAGTGGCCTACACTGCATCCTTAAACTGTGAACCCTGGTTTTGGACTCCCTAATTATTGAAAACATACTTCATGTGTTTATCTTGACTGGTCCTGTTAGAATTGTGTGGGTTTCTATGAGATCTCTCTTCGTTCTTCCTTCTTCTCGACTCCAGTGAACATAGTCCTAACAGATCCAGTCTTTCTGCATATGTCAGTCCTGCCATCCCAGCAGTCAGTCTGGTAAACCTTCATATCCTGAACATCCTTCCTCAGACAGGAAGACCAAAACCACACATAGTAGGGCTGCAAGGCCCTGCCCAAATGCAGCAAGACATCCCCACTCCTGTACACAAATACTCTCACTATGGAAGCCAAAAGACCACTTGCATTCTTCACTGCCTGCTGCACTTGTACACTTACTTTCAGTGACATGTACAAGGACACCCAGATCTTGGTCCACACTCTCCTCTCTCAGTTTGAAACCTTTAACACGCTGCATTCCTGTTTTTGCCACCAAGGTGGATACCTTCGCATTTATCCACATTATACTGCATCAGCCTTGTGCTTTGATTTTACACACAAATCCCTTGTGTGGGGCTTTGTCAAAAGCTTCCTGAAAGTCCAACAAAACCATATCCATTGGCTCCTTCATCAATTATAAAAGTTACATTCTTGGAGAATCCAGGAGGTTTGTTTCACTTCCATAAATCCATGCTGACTTTGCGTGATCCTGCAATTGCTTTCCAAATGCTCAGCTATTAATTATCTCATAATGGACGCTGGCATTTTCCCCACTACCAACAACAGGTTGACTGGTCGATAGTTCTCAGCAATTTCCTCTGCCTCCCTTCTTAGATAGTGGGGTTATATCTGTAAAAATCTGTAGGAACTGTTCTCTTGCTATAGAGGGGATGCAGCATAGGTTTAACAGACTGATTCATGGAATGGTGGGACCGACATATGAGGAGAGGTTAAATCTGTGAGCATTATATTCACTGAAGTTCAGAAAAATGAGGGAGGATCTCCTAGAAACCCATAAGATTCTAACAGGTGTAGATAAGGTAGATTCAGGAAGTTGTTTCTGATGACAAGTCTAGAACCAGAGGTCACTGTTGAAGGATATGTAGTAAACCATTTAGGTTTGAGAATGGGGATAAATTTCTTTTTATCCAGGGAATGCTGATTCACTATCACAGAAAACAATCCTGGGGTAAAACGCTGTATGATTTCAAAAAGGAATTGAATGTAACACTTGGAACTAAATGGATCAAGGGACATGGGGTAAAGCAGGAACAGGTTGCTGAGTTGGATGATCAGCTTTGAACATAATGAATTGTAGAGCAGACTTGAACGGCCAAATGGGCTATTCATATTCCTATTTCCTATGCTTGTACATTGCTAATCTAGACAAATAAGGCTAGGGAACACATGAAGAGCAGTAGGACCCTGGGAAGCACCAATGATCAGAGGGACTATGGTGCATGTCCACCAGTCCCTTAACATAGCGAGTCAGGTAGGTAAAGTAGTTAAAAACTCATATGGGATATTTGTCTTTATTAGCTGGAATAAAGAGTAGGGACATTATTCTGGAACTATATTAAATATTGGTTAACACACAGCTAGAGGGGTGTGTGCAGTTCAGGAATCCACATTGTAGGATGCATGTGATTGTCCCAGAGAGTGTGTAGAGAGGATTTCCCAGTATGTTCCCTGGGCTGGTGAGTTTTAATTTTGAAAAGAGACTGGACAGACTTTTTTTTTTACCTTGGAACATAGGAGACTGAGGCAGACATGATTGAGATCATAGAATCCCAACAGTGTGGAAACAGCCCTTCAGCCCAACAAGACCACAACGACCCCTCTGAAGAGTAACGCACCCAAGTCCCATTCCCCTACCCCTATTATCCTACATTTACCCCAGACTAATGCACCTAACCTACACATCCCTGAACACAATAGGCAATTTAGCATGGCCAATCCATCTAACCATCTTTGGATTGTGGGAGGAAGCCAGAACACCCGGAGGAAACCCGTGCAGACACAGGGAGAATGTGCAAACTCCGAACAGCCCAAGGCTGGAATAGAACCTGGGTCCCTGGCATGTGAGGCAGCAGTGCTAACCACTGAGTCACCATGCCAATGTATAAAATTATGAGAGGCTTAGATAGGTTAAACTGGAAGGAACATTTCCCCTTGGTGGAGGGAACAATGACCAGAAAATTTAGCTTTAAGGAACGGGGAAGGAGGTTAAGAGAGGGAACTTGAGTTTTTTTTTCACCTAGAGGATAGTGGGAATCTGAAACTCACTGTCTGTAAGGGTTATGGAGTAAGTAAACTTCATAACATCTAAGAAATATTTGTATGTACACACACGATGTCAAAATATACAAGGCTATGGACCAAGTGCTGGAAAATGGGATTAGAATAGTTAGGTGCTAATTTTCAACCACTGCAGACTCAATGGACCAAAGAGTCATTTTCTGTGCTGTAGATCTGTTTGCCTCTGTCATCATATTAAGACATTCTTTCTTATATCAGTAATAATTTTGACCAGTGATAATCTTTTAATGTAAATGTTGCTTCATGAACCATGGCTGCACTAACTGCAGTTGGCAGCTCATCAGTAGAATTATTATTGAATTAAACTAACAGTTGAATCTACATTATGGTAACCTCATATCCTTATCAGAAAAAAATTAATACAGTCAGTAACTACTGTATTAAATTCCCAGGTTCCTGTTACTATTTATATTACATTTTTATTTTTGTCACGTATTCTGTCTTTGCCCTCCTGCGGCCACATTTTAGGATAGGGTTGCAACCTTAAAATGAGTCTAGATCGCACTGAAAGAGTGGGAAGTCTTACAGCCAAGCCTAAACATGGCTTTGCCCAATATCTACAAAATCAGTGAAATTGTGAATGAATATCCTGACTGTCAATTCCTCACATTGAGCAAGGGGAATCAGCATCACATGTACAATATGCAATAGTTAAACCTTTTAAAGATTGCTAGGCAAACACGAAGACTGCAGATGCTGGAGATCAGAGTCTAGATTAGACTGGTGCTGGAAAAGCACAGCAAATCAGGCAGCATCTAAGGAGCAGGAAAATCAAAGTTTTGGGCAAATGCCCTTCATTCCTGATTCGGGCTTTTGCTCGAAACGTCGATTTTCCTGCTCTTTAAAGATTGCACCTATTACTTTTAAAAATAATGTTAATGTTAATTTTATTTATATCTCAGCAAGTCTCCTGTGGCAATATTCTCAACAAGGCAGGGGAAGCATACACTAGGATTTGGATTTCCATTCCCAGGTCAGAAGTGCAGGGAAGTTCTTGAATGGGATGTAAGAAGGAGGATTACAGATGATGATGCTGTCAGACTGATTCAGACATGTCGAAACCTGGTTGCTGACTTTAGGTTCAGTGACAACCATCCTAGTAACGGTCAGCATCAGCTTCTCCATAAGGAAGCGTACTCAAACAGGTCTGATCTACCCCAATTAGCTGATGCTTCTTGCAGCTGAATGTTACTTTGTCCTCCAAGTGAGAGGGAAATGTGTCACTGAATATGGCACAATACATCACTTAGTGATGTGCCTGTCATGGCTGAAAAGTTGACAGTGTGTTCAAACTGTGAGATATTGTTTGTGGGTTTGCAGCAATGCTGATGATGACGATAGATCATCATTGGATTTTGCATATGAAGGTACAGTGAAGAATATGAGTGTCAGACATAAATCCTAATTGGCCAACATCATTGGTAGGCCAGTAAAGGGATGTATTGCATTGAGCAAGGCTGAGGCTGATGGGACAGGAAGAAGGAAATGGAATTTGAAGATGCATTTACTAACCTTGACCACTTTGTGAGAACTAACTTTCTGCAGCACTGCATTCAGATCTTTGGGACTTGATTCTGTATATTTGGGAGCAGCTCTCCTCCTCTGCACCTCATCTAACAAGGTTTCCAATACAGCATTCAAAAGCCAAGGGTCCACTCTCTCTCATGTTGTGCTATTCTCTTATGCTTCCCACATGAGAACTTTCTACAACTATTAATATTGTTTCAGTCACAATGCAGTTTCCTATTAATATGCAGAGGCTAGCTTTAGGTGGTGCTAGCCGCTCACAATATTGGCCTCCTGCTGAAATCACTGAATGAACAGGCAGCATCACAGGAGTATGCAGCCTGCATCACAATCAACAGGCGGAAGTTAATTATGCATCGTGAACCTTGCATTCATCTTTGGATGCTGCCGAGTTGATCACCAGATTTTTAGGCAGAGGCTGAGACCTTCAAGTACACTTCTCAATGAACACATCAAAATGCACAAAATGCAATCAAATGGATAAATAAGTTCATGCTTCTGTGAAATAAGTTTATAAGTTTATACTATTTTGTGTGCATTTTGATTTAATTATCTTTGAAAATGACAATCAGAATTTTTTAAAGGAATATGAGTGATTTAACTTGTCCAACAACAATATGTAAAAATGAAATGTTTCTATTATAAATGGTTCAAAAGGGAAGTGCTGCAATATGGAATTCCATATGTTGACAAAACACTATTAATTAAATGTAACAAAAGAATGTGCTTCAATTTGTAAAACTAAAATCAATGTATAGTTATATAATATATTAGTGTATAATAACATATATAGATAGGTAGATAAATACGTCTTTTCTCCTTGAAGTAAATGAGGGAACCTGGTCTGAGTTGTGATCGTCTCCATGACAATACTGAATCCCTGTTCACAAGTAGCTGAAAGCACTTGTGTGAGGAGAAACTTGTCCTAATGGTTTTCTATCCCTGTTGAGATGGAACAATCTTGCTTTGTTTAAAGCTGTACTTGGTGGCAGACCAGGAATAAATAATAATTTCCCAGTGGAAATGAAAATGCAATTCAAGTCAAGACTACAATTTGAACTCCAGACCCCAAGGGTTGTGATATATAATCCCTGTAATGTTTCTGGCTGCTGCTCACATTTTGGAGTTTTAGAGCTGGACAAGACTGAAGCTTGTCATTGCGTATACTTTCAAAAGGAAATTGTTGGTGCTTCTACACTGGGCCCATCAGGGATGAGCCTACTGGAAGACACTGGTCTACTTCTGTTACTGATTGTATGTTCGTAAACCCTGTGTAGTCACATTTCTGATGTTAACTGTTGGCTTTTCTTCAAATTCACATTTTGAAATTACTTAGTTTTGCTTGTACTGATCTATAAATTCCTGTGCATAGAATTATTGACAAATCACATACATTTGTGTGAACTTGTTCAGGATTTATGCCATAATTAGATCGCCGATGCAGCTACGAAATGTTGTGTATATATTTGCATGCTACACAGACCTTTCCTGGTCCTGTCAGCCAATACAAGACCTTGCTGAGCCTTTTATGCCAAAAGGAGCACAAATGAAAATCAACCAACCCAATAAAGTATAGGCTCATTTTCTCAGGCTGTGGTATCTCGGTTTTAGGTTGCCTCTGTCATACTACACATTATAGACTGCAGCACAAACCAGGCCTGTTCTGCTTCAGACTCATTATCGGCTGCTTGGCATAAACAGCAGCCCTGACTCACTAGCCAGTAACAAAAATAAGGATTTTAATGAAAATTTAGGAAAGAAAAGTAACTGTGGATGCAAGATGAACAACAGTGCTCCCACTCCAACCACCAACTCCTCAATAACTGACTGTACACTCTTGTGTACACATCCTAGGCATTTACCTCTCCAATGTCCTGTATATTGCCATAGCCCCTCCACTACAACAGCAACCACCACCCCCATCACTTTTATTGAGACAGTGGTGAGGCAGAGACCCCTGTATTTTTAAGTCATCTTGGCACAGGTGAATGGTTACTTACTTCAAATGAATGTTTGATACAAAATAGGGAGGACAGAAAATAAGATGGGATAGAAAACAAGGGAAGAAGGGAAGACAAGGGAGGAGAGGAGATGAGGAGAAAAAGCAGAGGGAATCAGTGGGGGGCGCTGTGAGTGGTATGGGTATGTCATTGATACCTGGACAGCTTTGGTAATTGCTTTTAGCAGGTACAGAAAGAACTGAGACATTCAATTACTCCAAAAATATCAGTAGTTATGTTAACAGCTGCTGATAGCTGTTCCAATTAACAAGAGCCAATCTTTAACAAGCCTTAAGCCTCCTAGGAACATAAGAATTTTAGACCATTCAACCCATCTAATTTATTCTGCTATTCAACAAGATCATGGTTGATTTGTAATCTAACTCCACAACTCTGCTTTTGCCCTGTTTTCCCTAAATTCTTTTGGATAATAAATATCTAAGAATCTCATATTTCAAATTTACAAATAATGCTGTATCAATTGTCACTTATGGGACAGTATTCCAAACTTCAGCCATTGTTTGTCCATAAAGAGTTTGCTGACTCCCCAATCAGCAAAAATACTTTATTTCCACCTATCTTGTTTGTTTCCCTTAACATCTTGAAAGCCTCAATACTCTTTACCTTCTGAATTGTGGAATATTACCCTAGATTCCACAAACCCTCCTTCACAGAACATAGAATATAAAAAGTACAGCACAAAACAGGTCCTTTGGCCCATGATGTAAAATATAGTAACGTAACCTACGCACCTCTCAATTCACTGCTATCCATGTGCATGTCCAGCAGTCGCTTAAATGTCCCCAATGACTCTGCTTCCACCACCACAGCGGGCAACGCATTCCATGCATTCGCAACTCTCTGCGTAAAGAACCTACCTCTGATGTCTCCTTTATACCTTCCTCCTAATATCTTCAAACTATGACTTCTCGTACCAGTCAATCCTGCCCTAGGGAAAAGTCCCTGGCGATTGACTCTATCTATTCCTCTCATTATTTAAATCCATATTTAAATCCTCTGGTTTGGAGGAAAGTGACAGGAGCTGAAAGAAATAGGAGGAGAGGTTTGGAATGGAGAGGTGAGAAGATGAGTGAGTAGGGAAGGGACAGAAGGAGAGAGGAGCTTACAGAAGAAGGGAAGGAAGCAGTGGGTTGGGAAGAGGGAAGAGAGAACAGAAGACAGATAGAAAATATGGAGGGCAGAAAATAAGATGGGATAGAAAAAAGGGAAGAAGGAAAGAGAAGGGAAGAAGCAGAGGGAATCGGGGGGGTGCTGTGGGTGGTATTGGTATGTCATTGACACCTTGACAGCTTTGGTAACTGCTTTTAGCAGGTACAGAAAGAACTAATACAATCAATGACTTTGAAGATACAGGAAAAATGAAACAAGTAAATAATGAATTATATATGTCCAACGAAATAACTTAAAGACAGTCAGGTACAATATGAACACAGTTAACTTTTAGCTGAATACATGAGCATGTAATCAGTTTATTGCAAGCAGAGAACTCATGAAGAGATTGCACAATCTGTTTGGAGTTAGTCAGTGCTCTCTGGCTATACTTGGCTCCAATGGTCCTTTTCCCAGAAAATGTTCAAAGACTCCTGACTACCAACACAGGAACTTCGAGTATCAGCAAATTTAATTTAATGTTGACTCAATGATGTCCTGTGACCAAAGCACCAAGCCTCTTACTACAGATGTCAAAAATACAGACAGACCACTACAAAACAAATAAAAATGTATTTACAGAATGATGAGACAGATCATGAGGTAATTTCCACCACACACATGCATTAAGTGTATAAAAATGTAACAGGCACATCAAACACTACTACAGTAAATTGTTTTTATCTTTTGTGCAAATGTATTATGAAAGTAATATTACAAGGGTGTTTGTTTAAACTTCAAAAATCATTCAGTCTTTTTTATTTCAGTTGATTTTCTTTCATGGCCTATGAGCATCAGTGGCATGGCCCACATTTGTTGTTCTCCTGTAACTGCCCTTGAACAAATGGCTTGCCAGGCTATTTCAGAGGGCAATTAATAGTCAACCACATTGCTGTGGATCTAGAGTCAAATGTAGGTTAAACTTGGTAAGATTTCCTTCCCCAAAGGACATCAGTGAACCAGATGGGATTCAATAATAATGAATGATAGTTTTGCTGTCACCAATATTGAAATTAGCTTTTATTTCCTAATTTTCATTAATTTGAATTTAAATGCCACCAGCTGCCATAGTGTGATTTCAATCTATGCCCCCAAGTCCCAGACTGAGCTCAAAATCACTATTCCAATGACATTATTAGTACAGCATTGCCTCCCCACAAGGTGTCAATGCTATACAATTAAACATGTTCCTGTTTCAGGCACCACGAGCAGGATCAAGCATTCACAGCTCAAACACAGATATAGGGCGTATCTGTACAAATTATCTATCTAGGTTCATCCTAGTCAGATGCTCCACATGTTGCCTCCTACTCCCCATTTCCATCTCAGCTCCCCATATGGAGCAACCTTACTGAACAAAATCTATCAGCAGACATCCTTTGGATCAAGAAATAGGAATCACAGGATGTCATTAACCAGTTCCTTGTGACAAACCCCATCTATCACATGACAGACTGATTTACCACTGTGAGACTGGTCCTTGTCAAACAAGTTCAGAACAAGCCTGTGCAAACAACTTCCACTCCGTTCTGCATTTATACTAAGAAACAAACAATATCACTAAGGAATATCCCCTCTATAGATGAAGTGGCAGACTAATCACCTTAAACTCACCAAATGTGAAAGATAGCACTAGGCTCTGGGCATTTCATTTAGCAAATAATAATACTCAAACTCTTATTGTAGGATAACACTCACATCCAAGGGATCAATGCAGTGAACCTTTGCTTCCAATGCAAGAATACATTTCTCTAAATACTGAGATGAAAATTGTACCCAAAATTCCATGTTTTGTCCCACCAAACCCCTGTATAAGATCTCAGCTGGGATTTTCCAAAAGTTAAGAGTGGGGGTAAGCACAGTAATGCAACACCCACCACCACAAGTCCTTCAATCAAGTGCCTGGTTTGGCCACACAACCTCCTTGTGTTCCATCCCTCCTGAAACTGACAGCCAGTCAGAAGCCATCGTAGACAAGTAGGAGGCTGGAGGAACACAGTAATCCAGAGCAGCATCACAAGATGGAGAAGTCAACGTTTCAGGTATAACTGTTCTTCAGGAATGGAGGTAGGGGTGGGGGTGGCTGCAAATAAAGAGGGGGGAGGGTTATGGGTGGGGAGAGGGCGGAGTGGTGAGGTAGTGATAGGTGAACACAAATGGTGGGTACGATCTGGTTGGTCGAATGAATCCGGTTGGTAGCTGGAAGGATGGGTTAGTCGGAGGAATGGAAGGGAGAGGGAGAGGGAGAGGGAGAGGGAGAGGGAGAGGGAGGAGGGGCTGAAGATGGAGTCGGGGGATGGGTGGGACGGTTATTTGAAATTGGAGAATTCAATGTTGAATCCTCCGGTCTGTTGGCTGCCCAGGCAGAAGATAAAATATTGTTCCTCTAGTGTATCCCTGCCTCAGAGACTAAGGCTGCTGACTACACAGCAACACCAAGTGCAGGAGCAGCAGACATTCCTTTTCAGGTCTGGAGTAGTGGAGGGAGACAGGATCATGGTTGGGGCTCCCAGGCAGACAGGAGATAGTGGGGTCAGATCAGAGGGCAACAATAATCACCTAACTCACTCCTTGCCCATCAATGTCCCAATCACTCTACGACTGGAGTAGCTTGAGGCCTACCACCAAATTGACTCTGTTTTACCAGTCAGGGAGGTTCTCGCCTGCTGGGAGCAAAATTAATCATGGCAGTGACTTGAAGAGACCCATGTAGTTGTTAAATGACCACTTAAGGGTCTCTTTGTTGATGGTCGGCTGAAAGATCAGTCATGGTCCTTCCACTCATAACTTAATTTCTGAAGGGGCAAGAAGGGCATTTGATATCTCACTTAGTCAGCCTGCCTGATCATCTGCCCTTCCCACTACAATTCACCACTGCTTCTCAGGTACGGAAATTTCTTCCACTTTTATACTTATGCTCTAATCCCCTTGCAATAAAGACCACTGTGCCATTTGCCCTCATAATTGCTTGCTGTAACTGCATACTAAATTTTTGTTTTCTTCAAATAAAATCCAGGTCCCTATGAAAATCAATATTTACAAGTTTCATGCCCTTAATAGTATTCTGTTTTTCCATTCTTACAACCAAAGTGAATAATACTTCTTCATCTGCAGTATTATTGCTCAGTCACTTAATCTGTTTATATCTCTGCAGCATATCTGTGACCTCCTTACAGCTCATCTTTCTAACAAACTTTTTATCATTTACAAACTTAGATACATCACTTCGTGTCTTTTCATCTGTTATTAAAGTCAGTTGTAAATAGCTGAGGTCCCAGCACTGATCACTGGAGCACGACAAAAGTCAGCGCCTTACAAGTTAAAAGTGCTCCTTTCATCTCTTCTTTGCTTCCTGTTGATTAACCAATTCTCTATTCAAAGTAAAATTACCCTACCTCTTGAGTTCTTTTCTTCCTTATTAACTTTGCTTGGCGAATCATTGAATGCCTTTTGAAAATCCAAATATTCTACATCTATTGGTTCCCTATTATGCATACAACTAGTTTCATCATAGAAAAGAGCCTTCATGGCCAACCCAGAGATGGTAGAATGATGGTGGTAGTGGTGGTGGTGGTGGTAGTGTGGGGGGTTTGGGGGTTCACATTTTCCTCAGTACCTACCAGTCCAACAATGGCCTGCTCCTCAAAGGAGTCAAGCCATTATCGAGCATCCTCACCATCCCTCAATTTGGCAGGCTTGTGCTTAATGTGCACATCTCTTGCATAAGGTAAAAAAGACATTAAAATATATTAGCATGGATACATGAGCATTATGCTTGCACTGATACATAGATCTCAAATCCTTAAACTGTGATAGTCCATGGGTATTACAAGTAAGAAGACTGTGGTACGGGGTAGTTAGGAGTTAAAGCATTCTGAATGAGAGTGGTCCAGAGTCATCAGAATTCCAATTAATGAAAGCCAATGCAGCATTACATGATGAATGTGCCTGAAATATACATCCCAAAGCTAATTTTTGTGTGTGTCCTTGTTCCATGCAAACCTTTGGAGTCTTTGATCATTCTTTGAATGCAGGCATTGCTAACTAGGCCAGCATTTATTGCACATCTTTAATTGTCTTTGAGAGCATGTCAGTCAGTTGCCTTCTTGAACTATTGTAGTCCATTTGGTGTAAGTGCCCCCACAGTGCTGTCACAAGGGAGTTCCAGGAATTTAACCCAGAGACAATGAAGTGACAGCAATACACTTCCAAGTTATGATGACAAGTGGCTTAGAAAGGAACTTGCAGATGGTGGTGTTCTAATGTGCCTGCTGCACTCGCCTTCAAGGTGGTAATAGTCATAATTTGGATGCTACTGTCTAAGGAGCTTTGGTGAATATCTTCATCTGCAGTTCTTTGTTTTATCTTGTTGTAGATGGTACACACTGCTGCTATGAAGTGTCAGTGATGGAGTGTGTGGATGTTTGTAGATGTGGTGCTGATCAAGTGAGCTGTTTTGTCCTGGATGCGTTCAAGCTTTTTGAGTGTTGTTGGAACCGCACTGATCCAGGAAAGTATTCCATCACACCTTGTTTGGTCAACAGTAAACTCTGATGTTCACAGTGGGGGATTCGGTGATGGCAATGACATTGACTGCCAAGGACTGATGGTTAGATTCTCTTGTTGCAGAAGTGGTGTGGCACTTGTGTGACTTGGATACTGTCAATGGGTTCCTGCATTCGGATACAGACTGCTTCAGTTTCTGAGAAGTTGCAAAAGGTACTGAACATTATGAAATCATCAGTAAACATCCCCATTTCTGACCATATAGTGGAGGGAAAAGCAATAATAAAGTAGCTCTAGATGGGTGAACCGACGATACTGCACTGAGGAACTCATGCAGAGATATCCTGGAGCTGAGACCCCTAACAACTACAAACATCTTCCTTTGTGCCAGATATGATTCCAACCAGTGGATACTTCTTGCCATGATCTTCATTAACTCTAGCTTTGCAGTGTTTAAATAAATTCTGTTTGGCTTAAAGCCGAGTGGTTTGACCAGCTGCAAAACTCGTGGAACACCCACTTCACATCTGCCTTTAAAATAAGAAAAAGTTAGGGTCGAGGTTACTTTCTTAACATATTTTGAGGGAGTCTGGCCTGGCCCATATGAGAGTCTAGGAAACATTCTGGGGACCTGGGTTCAAATCCTTCCATGGCAGATGGGGGAACGTAAATTCAATAAAGAGCTTAATGATGACCATGAACCCATTGTCAATTGTCAAGAAAAATTAATCTGGTTCACTAATGCCCTTTAGGGAAGAAACTGTCATCCTGACCTGGTTAGGCCTACATATGACTCCAGACCCACAGCAATGTGCTTGACTCTTAACTGCCTTCTGGACAATTAGGGATGGGCAATAAATGCTGGCCTAGCCAGTGACATCTTCATCCCATGAATGAATAATAAAGAATAAAAGATTAATGCTTTTATTGTATGTTTAATGGAGTGTTGTTAACTCTTATGGATTGATCAGTGAATTGTTCTAATTCTGCTTCTGTGAGAGTCCAGATACCACATACATTAAAATATAAACAGAAGTTCTAAGTGATTTAGTGAGAATGTAAAAGGAGCCCTGGAAAACCAAAAGTTAGCCCCCAAAAATCAAAAGATATCATTCAAGAACATTTCAAGAAGAGCTCTCAAGACAAAAGCAATTATACCATGGTAAGATCCAAGCAGAGAAAGTATCAGGATGCATCTAGCCCACATCTGATTTGTAAGTGAATAATGCCGAGTATCCAAAACAGAAATTACACACACTATGATAAGCATAAAATAGAATGCTTGAAGACCCCATATCTAGTTTTGCTTTGAGAACCAGGCTTGTGGAAAATATTAATGAAATAAACAGAAAATTCTGACAGGTTACAAGGTACCTTTGCAGAAAGGCAGATGATCAATACATGGCACTTCAAATCACTTGGCAGCGCATGAAGACATTACAGATATTACAAGGAATTTATAAGAATTTATAAGATCCTCTATACAAGAAAAGAAAAGAGAATGATTTGGAGTGATTAGGTGCAGAACAAGAAACAATTAAAGTGCAGAAGTGGTGTTGGTGTAAAACAAAGGGCACATCCCATGAGAAATTAGAGAAATAAAATATGTATCTGGGACCAAGGGGATTATGTGGTTTGTCAGAGCAGAATTACAGAAGCAGAGAAAAACACAGAAAATCAGGATGTGTGTTGCAAGTGGCTCAGAGTTATGGTGTTTGAAAAAGGCCTGGATAAACTTCCCACCAGGAATGTGAGGACTCCCAAAATCTAGAAGTTCCAAAGTCCCGAGAAACATTGGTGTATGTATTTTACATTAGCAACAACGATTGCCTGAGAACAAGGAGAAACTGTGGTTAAGATCTAAAGACATAAAAATTAATGTGCGTGCCAAAAGGCAGCAATTTTGGTTCAATAAACTCAGTTTCTCTGACTCGACTATTTGTACTTTGTTTAAAGTGCAAATAAATTTTATACCACCATCCATAAAATGTGCTTCTGCTCACCCTTGACACGGATTTAAATATTTTTAAACAAAAACAGTACATCTGCAGGATACTGTGATACCAGCTGAATTTATGTAGAGTGAAAACATTTAGGTGAGAGGTGCCTATATATCTTATCATATTTTTAGCTAAATTACAGCCTGAACAGAAAAGGTTCCTGATGTCTCAGTAAGACCATAAGAAATAGGGTCAGGAGTGAGCCATTCGGTTCCTCAAGTCTGCTTCACCATTCAACAGGATCATGGCTGATCCAACATTCTTCACATCCACTTTCCTGCACTTTCCCCATAACCCTTGATTCCCCAAATGATCAAGAATCTATCCATCTCAGCCTTAAAATATACAGACTGCCTCTTCCCCACAGTTCTCTGTGGCAAGGATTTCCAAAGACTTACTAAATTCTGAGAGAAGAAATTCCCCTTGTATCAATCTTAAATTGGCACCCCTAATTCTGAGGTGACACCCTCTGGTCCTCGACGATCCCATGAGGGGAAACATCTTTCAGCATTTACCCTGTCAAGTCCCTTAAGAATCCTGTGTTATAATAAGATTACCTCTTATTCTCCCAAACTCCAATGAGTCCCAATCTGTATAATCTTTGATCATAAAATAATTGCTCCATACCATGGATTACCCTAGCAAACCCTCTCTGAACTGCCCCCAATGATTTGTTTGCTCCCCATAACCGTCTCCCCAGAATCATTTTCTAAGGGGCCCACACTCACATTGACCTCCCACTTCCTTTTTATAGATTTTAAAACCTCTTATTGCCAGTTTTGATATTCCTGGTTAGTTTACCCTTGTAATTTATTTCCTGTCTTTATTATCTTCTTAGTCTTCCCTTCCTGGATTTGAAATGTATTCTAGCCTTTGGCGCTATTACTGACTTTTGCCTCCTCAAATACTTTACCTTTCAACTTACTACTCTCCTTAACTTCCTCGGTTAGTCATGATTGGTTTACCGCCCTCTTAGAATCTTTCCTCCTTACTGGGATATATACAGATACCAAATATCAGTACCAAAGTTTATCTTGATCAATCAATCTCCTGGTCTAATTTTTTATCTCATTTGGAACTCTCACATCCCAGCATCACTAAAGTTTCCTTTGAAAACTTCAACTACCCTTTTCACATCAAATATATTTCTCCTTTCATTTCCACCATTATCCTTCTGCCCACTTTTCTACACAATGTTCCTTCTAATTTTTAGCAATACTACAATTGTCACTGCTCCTCTGAATTTGCTTCTTTTATTCCTCCAGCACTCCACATATGCTGTCCCACATGCAATTTCTTTGCCCCGAATCTCCATGGTGTTCAATCAACTCTAAATTACCTTTCCCAAAACCTCAAAATTGTGCAAACACCCCAAATCTCCTACAAGAGCCTAGACATTAACAGGTGCTATGAAATTCCTTTGTCTATTATCTTGATCAAGCCAGCAATCCATTTAAAATAAGTTGATTGACTCCACCATTAAATGGTAAGCAAAAAAATTTGATATAAATGTGTTAAATGTTACTAAGAAAATGTGACCGATATTCTGCAAGCCTGGTCACACTGAGAAGATTCACAACAGCAGCTGAGCACTTAAATGGGATGACACATGATTGAAAGGCTGAGGGAACTGAGCGACATTGTCAATGGCACCAACTTTCAGAACAGACATTAAACTGGGGTCTTCCCAGCTGGTGATGGTGTTCCAAGATTCTGTGGTATTACTCAAAGAGCAGGGACATTAATTGGCATCCTGCTGAATATTTATCCCTCAAACAATGTTACAAAAGTAGTTCAGTTGATTACTGCTGTTTTTCAAGTCTTGTGCACAAAATGGCTGCTCACTTACCCAACAACAATGACTCTGCTTGCAAGCATGCAAACATGGGCAATTGGAGCAAAAGTAGGCCATTTGGCTTCCCCATTCAATACGATCGTGGCTGATCCGATTGTATTTTGTATTCCACATTCCCACTGAACTCCAATAGGGTTTGATTCCCTCGCCCAACAAGAATCTACCACAGCCTTAAAAATATTTAATAACCCCACTTCGAAAAAGTGTGACCCCTAATTGTGTAACAATGCCCCCTAGTTCTAGACTCAAACCAAGACTACATCCATTTTGTCAACACCATTCAGGATCACATACTCTTCAATCAAATTGTCTGTCACTCTTCTATCCTCCAATAGAAACAAGCCCAGCACGTCATAATATCCTCATAAGACAACCAACTCATTCTAGGTATCAATCTAGTTAACCTCTTCTGAACTACCTCCAGTGCAGTTACATCCTTCTTTAAGTAAGGTGGTAAGTTTTGTACACAGAATGGGTCTCACTAATGTCCTGTATAACTGAAGCACAATATTCTTATTTTAATGTTCAATTTCTCTCACACTGAAGGTTAGCATCCCATTAGCCCTTCTTGATTACCTGCTGTACCTACTGAAATAGCTCCATTGTGGCTGGTATCCCGTCACCAAGTCATCCTTTATTTAAATGTGCATAGTACTTCACACAGGTCTGGCTTCCTCAGAGCCAGTTCTTAGAGTGAACAGAACCTCTGACACTCCTGTTTATACCTGTCAGCCAGGGCTCTCTGATTGGATCAGATTAACAGCCCCAATCACAGAACTCATATTCTATGATGTTCACCTGGCTGACTTTGTAGCAATCACCACACCTGCATTCTAACTATTTGTGACTTGTAACATTTTGTGCATCTGAATATCTAAAGCCCTCTGCACCTTGGAATTCCACAGTCATTCTCCATTTAAGCAATACTCTAAATTTTTACATGTCTTCTTCTACTCATGTTTCAAAGGGTCTAAAATGTTTGCAATATCATTACTGGCCCTTGTCACACCATCCAAGACACACATAATTACTCTCTTTCGATGGAGCAGAAGTTGACTCCTGTAGCAATCTTTACTACAGTGAAAATCAGAAGCAAATACAAAATAATAGCTTTCATTAATCGATTCAGTGATATTTTTGAAGTTAACCTATTATTTTTTTCAAAGCATTCAAAACTATTGTTCTCCAAGTGATTGAAGGAATTCATGGTCCTTTATTCAGATAAAAGCACCATGCTGGTGGAAGGGGAATACCTGTAAATGCATCAGCAGTATATCTTTCTACATAGAGCTTTACAGGAAATTGTTTAAACTTCTCAATTTTTTTTGTAACCTCAGCTCAAATTGCCTTCAATCACTCAGAAATGCCCACCAACCAGAATATTATAACAGTAACAAACTTTTGTCAGGCCTATGCCACACACAGTTACCTTGCTGCTTGAAGTAAAGTTGAGAATTCAATTTGGCCTTTTCTTATAATTATCTTATAATGGCTCAAGGAAAATTAATACATATTGAAGAAACCTGGGTGACTGATTATACAGGTCACAATTTTAATACCCAATTAGTTCTATGAAGATATTTTTTAAACAACCTGTTCAGACATTAGGAAGGCACAGTGGATCAGTGGTTAGCACTGCTGCCTCACAGCAGCAGGGACCTGGGTTTGATTCCAGCCTTGAGTGACCATCTGAGTGGAGTTTGCATGTTTTCGCTGTATCTGTATGGGTTTCCTCCCACATTCCAAAGATGTGCAGGTTAGGTCATGCTAAATTGCCCCAGAGTGTTTAGTGATGTGCAGGCTAGGGGAATTAGGCATGGTAAATGTGGGGTTACAGGGATAGAGTCATACAATCATATCGCATGGAAACAGACTCTTTGGCCCAACCAGTCCAAGCTAGTCCCACCTGCCTGCTCCTGTCCCATATCCCTCCAAACCTTTCCTATTCATCTACTTATCCAAATGTCTTTTTTGTAAATGTTGTAGTTGTGCTCTCATCCACTTCCTCAAACGAGGCTCTGTGTATAGAATTTGCCCCATGTTTTTTTTTTAAATCTCTCTCCTCTCAACTCATCCTCCAGTCTTGAAATCCCTCATCCTAGGGAAATGACACCTACCATTAACCTATCTATACCCCTTATGGTTTTATGAATTTCTATAAAGTCACCTTTCAACCTCCTACACACCAGTGAAAAAAGTCCCAATCTATCCAGACTTTCTTTATAACCCAAACCTTCCATATCTGGCAAAAACCTCTTCTGAACCCTCTCCAGCTTAACAATTGAGGGCTATGTATAGGTGGGATGCTCTTTGGAGGGTCAGTGCAGACTCAGTGGGTGAAATGACTTGCTGCAGTGTAGGGATTCTACAATTCTAGGTTAGAACACTTCGCTGGAGCAGATGGGTCTTGAACCCAGGTCTCCTGGATTAGAAGTAGGGATACAGCCACTGCACATCAAGAGGCCAATTAGTTCTAAGTGAGCTTAAGTCAATCGGGGCAGTGGAAAGAGCACTAGAACTGGCCACAGTATCACTTGGCTCAGACAGGTTCTCACTAAAGATAATATCCAGCAGCTGCTACTGGAAAGTGCATTGATGATGACAAAGATTCAAGGAAGCAATGGGATAAATGGTAATGGCCTGCCGTAACTTTCAGTCTGGACTTGCATATAAAGAATGACCACTTTGGCACAGCAGCAAAGACTCTCAGAATCTGCAGAATCATATCCTAGCAACTGAGCTATTGCCTTCAGGAAACGAAGAAGTGGAGGGAAATTAGAATTGCAAAGTTAAACAAATTCTTAAGGGGAATACGATCCGTTGCCATGACTGTGTGTTACCTAACACAGTCCAACTTGAATGTTAACCTGGAATCCAAACTATTTGGTCAGAGGAAACTAATGAGACATTGGAATTGAAACTCTAAAGTCTTTTAAAAATCAATTTAATCCCATTATTATCCATCAAGCAACAGTTTCCATAAAATAACCCAGGATTCAAATCCTCTCCCCGTTCGAGTGGAATTCTCTCATTTAAACAGCTGCTTCACATTTAGCCAGCTTCTGATATTGGGACCAACCCCTTGGCCAAAGTAACAATCAGTTCCTTACAAACTATTAGTTTCTTTATAGATTACCTATGTTTTTTTTCAGCTTCAACAAACAGAATTATTAGAAATTACCCTGAAATTCAGACAAACGACATTAAATTTGTTGCTTTTTTCCCTCATAATTGGCTTGAGGCAGTACAAATGTTTGAAAGGAAACCACATAATTTATCCTATTTCATGTAATATCCTGTCATGTTTTATAGTTAATCTGAATGTTATTGTAATTTTATTTAATTCTGGTTTCGTGTACAATATCATTAAATCAAACATCCAAGAAAAACATTGATTTCAGCCAACTCTGGCTTTAAAATCTTTGAGGTAATTGTTGTGAAGTTTAATATTATTTGATAGACAAATTAAGAGTTGGAATGTTAGCAGTGAGCTAAACGTTCCTTTTGTTTTGATAGTGACGGCCCCTGTTGCGCTCTGTGGAGAAGAGGCAACGTACCTCGCTCTCTGACTGCTCTTAAATCTATGCTAAATATATCTAGAGAGACATCGAGCTGGCAGAGGCCTTAAGCAGCCAGGACTCCTGCAAACAGAAAAACTGACATTACTGTATGAATTACAATGAAGCTAAAATTTTTACCTTCCCCTATAAAGCAATGACCCTTGCTTCAGCCAACACAATGGTTGCTGGCAGGAGCGACTACATCATGAGAACACCATCTTCTTGTCAAATTCTACCCTTGTTTTCGGGAACAAACACAGACATACACACACGCATTCAAAAGGAGGAATGTATAGGATATTAAAGTCAGTTATAGCATCTCTACTAACATCCGGTATGAGATCTGCTTACACACACCAAGTCTGGGATTTTCCTGTATAGTTTAACTGCTCAATGCATCACGTCGTTGAATTATCGGTGGAAAGTCAGTAGGGGTGGAACTGCTCACTCTTTTTATCATTCCAATAATAAACATGGTGAAACACTTTCTGAAATATTTTTGTGGCTCTTGTTAAAAAGGCTAACAAGAATTTCACTGAGCCTAAGATTGACATGTTAGTTCAAACTTACGTTGGGCAATACCAATCTCCTTCTCTGGCAGTTTAAAGATTGTTAAGGCAGCGTGGAATAATATTGGCCAGAGTTGCAACAATGTATTAATAAAAAGTCATTGTAGGTGGGAAGTGCTAACCCCATACAATGAGATTTACTGACTGATCTAAAATCAAGAAACTGATCAAATTAAAATGAATGGTTAGAAAACCACAAGAAGCAACCAGAAACACAACACTGCTACAATTGTTTCAGGAAAAAAAAATCTCAAAAAGCTAAAAATATTTAGCAGGTCTGGAAGCATCTGTGGAGACAGAAGCAATTAGTTTATGTTTCAGGTTTGTGGCTTTTCATCAAATTGCAACTGCAAAACTGACTTGGTAATTTCCTTATGCACCCTAACTGAAGCCAAGGGCTCACAGCGTAAGATATTGCTGTTGGTAACCATGCCCACACACTCCTTTAGGCAGGATGTGGTAACAATCTGGAGAGTGGTCGCTGTAACTGAGACATTTATAAAAAGTTACCAACACTATCCAAAAGGTCCACCCTTTCTGCCTATTAACCTGCAAATGTTGTGTCATATGGTCATTATGTTCATTTACAGAATGAATCACAGGAAAAAGCACAAAGTAGGCACATTCTTATAATGACAGATATGCGTCTTAACACATTCTCTGAAATTTTCATACCGCTGCTGTTTGTTGTTGATCAGTAATCACCATTAGTTTACTGTAATCTGTTATACACCTCCAAGTGCACTCTCTAGGCATTTCCCTCCAATCGCCACCAGGACAGAACCCCACTGATCCTCACCTACCACCCCACCTACTTCCAGATACATCGTATCATCCTTCGTCATTTCCGCCACCTCCAAACAGACCCCACCACCAAGGATATATATCCCTCCCCACCCCTATCAGCGTTCCGGAAAGACCACTCCCTCCGCAACTCCCTCGACAGATCCACACCCCCCACCAACCCAACCTCCACTCCCGGCACCTTCCCCTGCAACCGCAAGAAATGCAAAACTTGCGCCCACACCTCCCCCCTCACTTCCCTCCAAGGCCCCAAGGGATCCTTCCATATCTGCCACAAATTCACCTGCACCTCCACACACATCATTTACTGCATCCGCTGCACCCGATGTGGCATCCTATACATTGGGGAGACAGGCCGCCTACTTGTGGAACATTTCAGAGAACACCTCTGGGATACCCGCACCAATCAACCCAACCACCTCGTGGTTGAACACTTTAATTCCCCCTCCCACTCCGCCAACGACATGCAGGTCCTTGGCCTCCTCCATCCCCAGACCATGGCAACACGACGCCTGGAGGAAGAGCACCTCATCTTCTGCCTGGGAACCCTCCAACCACAAGGGATGAATGCAGATTTCTCCAGCTTTCTTATTTCCCCTCCCCCCACCTTTTTTCAGTCCCAACCCTCAGACTCAGCACTGCCTTCTTGACCTGCAATCTTCTTCCCGACCTCTCCGCCCCCACCCCCTCTACAGCCTATCACCCTCACCTTAACCTCCTTCCACCTATCGTATTCCCAATGCCCCTCCCCTAAGTCTCTCCTCCCTACCTTTTATCTTAGCCTGCTTGGCACACCCTCCTCATTCCTGAAGAAGGGCTTATGCCCGAAACGTCGATTCTCCTGTTCCTTTGATGCTGCCTGACCTGCTGCGCTTTTCCAGCAACACATTTTTAAGCTCACTCTCTAGGCACATATATATTTGGTCGGCCAAAATCTAATCCTATCTTGCCACGTATTCTCTGCATTTCAAATGTAAGAGACACAGCAGGGTTTATTTCCACTGCCAGCAAAGAGCCTTAGGAAATTAAGCAATACAACAGTATATTGCTATTATACCTTAGTTGAACTATGTCAACTGGACTTACCATGCACTTGTTAGGCTTCTCTCCTGAATGAACTCTCATATGTATCAGAAGCTTGTAGCGAGCATTAAAGGGTCTGTACCGCCTCACGCACCCAGCCCAGAAACAAGTAAAGTCTTCTCCTTTACGCTGATCAATATGCACTTTTTCAATGTGTCTCACCAACTCCTCTTGCTGGTCATAGACTGCGTTACAGTCTATCCATCGACAGATCTGCCTCCCATTGTTCTTGGGCAACTCACTTTCTTCATCAATCTGAAGGTGTCCATTGGCTGGCAGCCCATGCAAGTGGTGCATGGTCCCATGGGACTGACCAAAATGCTGCTGGGAATGGTATGGGGGAGGTGGCCCTTGGTGTTGCTGAAACAGTTTTGTATCATGTGTATACTCGTCAACAGGTTCATGCTTGAAAAAGTTTATTTTATGGCAACCATCCGCCACTCCATGTTGAACAACCATGTTGCCGATTACCAGACCGAGGTCCATGTTATCCTCAGGTTGCTGCAAAGGGATAGGCTCAGCTTCAGTACTCTCTTGCTCAGCACTGCGCGTTGGGAAAGAGGATGCAGGGGAAGGCAAGTTGCACTGGCTGTCTAACACAGAGCAGGACTGCGGACTGCAGGTCTTTCGAGCTCCCAAATGACCAATTCCTCCAGAGAGAGGGAACAGACCATTGGGACTGCCCCTCATTCCATTGACACATGCAATAAGCGATGTTGGAGAGGTGCGAATGATTGCTGTGATGTCCAACCCTTCAGCTGAAAGTGGGGATATCGAAACCGATCGTTTCTTTGCATTGCCTGGCTGTAACTTGGCCACGTGACGAAGACTCCCACTTGACACAAAGCCCGGTGTGGAGCTCGAATCATTATTGAAGAAATATGATGAATAAGAACTAGAGAAGTTGCTGTTCACGGACTCGGATTCTGAAGGCAGACTGTTGGTATCTCCAACCTCAGAATGACTAGAAACTCCTTCGTTCTCAGAAAGGAGATGTGACCATTCCTGTTTTATGTGTATGTTTGGAAGATTTTCCTCCAAATGCAAATTACTGGGAGCCAATGAAGTTTGAGAAGCGAGAGACCTGAAACAACAACAGCCATAAACATATTGAGACTTCATGTAACATAAATGGATATAAGCATTACTTTTTGCCAATCATATTGCAGTTTTATTTTTGTTTCATAAGTTGCTTCAGTATGGGGGCATTCCCAAAAACAAATGGAGACAATGAATATTTATGAATTTGCTAATGTCTTCTTTCTGTGAGATATTGAATATTGCATCAATATAGGTTCTATAAAATTATTTAAATGATCTAAACCAAGTGGTAGTTTATCTGTAAACCCTATCAGCTTGATCTAAATCAAAATAGTCATATTAATAAAATAATGCTCCTTGATCCACTCACAGAATAGCAATTGGCACTCTTTGTATTCTTGCATTCTTCTGAAATGAGATAGTACTCTGGTGCTTTTCGAAAAAGAATTGTTTCCCACAGAAAGTGCAAGATTTCCACAAATGATGAGATTAGTGGGTTTGCTGCAAAGTCAGACAAAAACAAGAAATGCCCCAAGCATAGCTTCTGATCTGTCCAGGGTTAATTGATCTTAGCCTGGGTGACAGAGAGAGGGAGAGCTACAATTTGTCTCGGTACCACTGTGCTCAAAAGGAAAAAATGACCAGGATTCTCTCTCTTGAATACTATATGATTCCTGTGTCAGTGTGAAAGTGGCAACAGAAGTGTGTCTGAGCTGCTAAGTCCTCTATGGTCAAATAGCACTTATTATACAGGGTTGCACATAAAGAATAATTTCTTGGGTATTACATATGGTATTTGCATATTATTAATTGTACGCTAGCTGACCCCTTTGGGAAAAGTTGTATTGCAGCACTTGTTTTTTGGTTGATGGGCTATTGGGGACATTGGTACTGTCAGGGTCAGCATTTATTAAGCATCCTTGATTGCTTTGGAGAAGGTGGTGGTGAGCTACCTTTTTCAGCTGCTACTGTCCAAGTGGCATAGATAAATCTACAGTGCTGTTACGGAAGGAGTTCCAAGGTTTTGATTTACCACAGTGAAGAAACTGCAATGTATTGCCAAGTCAGAATAGGGTGTGGTTCGGTACTGATATTCCCATGCATCTCCAGCCCTCATCCTTTTAACTGGTAAAGGTCACAAGTTGGAAGGTGCTACAGCACATCTTGTGAATGGTACCATTGCTGCCAATGTGCGCTGCTAGTGAAGGAATTAAATAGTGAAGGCGGTGGATGGGATGCCAATGGAGAAGGATGCTTTGTCTGGATAGTGTCAAGGTTGTTGAGTACGAATTGCTGCATCATCCAGGCAAATGGTGAGTATTCATCACAATCTTAACTTGTGCCTTGTAGGTAGTGAACAGATATTGGGCAGACAGGAGTTGAGTACTCAACAGAATTCCTAGCCTCAGACCTATTCTTGTTGCCACAGTATTAAATGGCAGGTCCAGTTCAGTTTCTGATCAATGGTAAACCCCAGGATATGAGTAGTGGAGGATTCTGCAATGGCAATGCCACTGGACATCAAGGAACTACGGTGAGATTCTGTCTTGCTGGAGATTGCCACTAACTGGCAGGTATACAGTGCAAGATTTGTCCAAATGTCTAAAAACAACATAAAAGGGGATTGGTCTGAAAGACTGAAAACGTCATATGAGAGAAGAGGCCCAAGTGCCTCAAAATAGCATGACAGGGGAGAGATTTGAGAGATAGAAAACATCACCAGAGTGGTAGGTTTCAAGATTTTGGAAACAGCACAAGAGGAGAGAGATTCAAGAAACTGAAAACAGTATGAGGGGAAGAGACCCAAGCACCTGAGATCAAGTGAGTTCTCCAGCTCACCACCTTCTGCAGACGCAGTCTTGTCAATGGTCCCTCGAAGCTGCATGGCTGCAGATGCACACAGCCACTCCAAGGTTGACATCAGCACACCAATCACCAGTGCAGCCAGATAGACAGTGAGAGGAACACTGCGTCTTAAAGCATGGCCAACTTGGTCAGTAGTCACAGAGCCACTCATCATGATGGATGTTGAAGTCCAGATTCTATTCCGGATATAGGTTTGCTCGCTGAGCTGGAAGGTTAGTTTTCAGACGTTTTGTCACCATACTAGGTCACATCATCAGTGAGCCTCCAGATGAAGCACTGGTAGTATGGCCCCAGATTCTGTTCCCTTGCCACCTTTAGTGCTTCCTCCAATCGGTGCCTATCAGCCAAGGTGGTAAGTAGCAGATTTCTTTGTCCATGGTTGAGCTAATACCATGAGGACTCCCAGGGCACCTCCTTATAGACCATATTGCAATATATGCACACCTCTGGTGGGTCTGCCTGTATAAAACAGGACAGGAATAGTAATGATGGTGTCCAACACAGTGTCTATATGTAGTCATCCATCTGTATGATTATGTTAGGCTGCTGCTTGAATAGTCTCACAGCCTGGCACAGATATTATTATGGACAACCTGCAGCTTCACAGGACTGAATTTGTTCTTGTTTCTGATAGGCAGGGAGATGTCAAGTATATAGGATACAAACTGTCTGTTCCTTTCTTTAGACATTGTAGAGTTTGATACAACTAGTTGGCTTGCTAGACCACTTCAGAGGGCAGTGGGAGTCAACCACAAAAAAGCAGCTAAATAATATTTTGTTATTTGTACATAACACAAAGTAAAATTGATGCTTCATGTAACTCAAATTATTTTTATCTTCAGAGGAACAGGAATAGTCCATCAAATCTATTCTGTCATTCAGTTCCATCTTAATGATTTTTCCTTAGCTCTATTTAACCACCTTCATTCTATTACGCTTGACAACTTTTTCCAACAAAAAAAATCTATCAATCTCACTCTTTGAATAGTTTCAGGAGAGTATTATATAGAACTGAAGCCAAAGATGCTGAAACAAAATGCTACAAATTTCTAAGCAAGGACATCCTATCACAGGCACCAGCAGGCTTGTAAATACACAGGAAGAAAGATAAGTTCACAGCTCAGTTTGGAACCTTCATCCACATAGAGATTTTTGACAGACACAGAATACATTACAGCAGCAGAAAATAACCTGGTATCAGAGTGAGGGGCAGTCAGCCTGGTACTGCAATGGGATGAACTCGGGTCTGTGCTGATATGATTTCCTGAATGAATCACTGGCTCCAACCTGGCTGTTGCTATTGGCTCATTCCTCATGGCATGGTTCATTTCATCCCTCTTGCTGGATAGAACATAACAGGGGCTGTATCCACCATTTGCTGTAACAAAATTAAAAGCAACCAGTGTGAGATTTCTTCTTCTACGCAAATCTAGAAATAAAAACACTGTAATCTGCACAGCTCCACCTTGGGCATTTGGCTTACTAAGCAAGTTTGCAATAGTATTAAAATGAAAGAAAAAGTATATAAATCTGCAAAGATGAATGGCAGGTCAGAGATTGGAGAGAATATAAAGAATAACAAGGAATAACTGAAAGATTAATGATGAGGGAAAAATTAGAGCACAAAAGAAAGTAAGCTTGAAATGTAAAAGCACATGGAAATTTGAGTTTCCAAGACATCTGAAAAAGCGAAGAGTAAGTAAAGTGATTGTTAGTCCTCTAAAGTGTGAATCTGGGGAATTAACAATGGAAAATAAAGGAACAGTGAATGAAATCCATAGATATTTTGTGTCTGTCTTCACTACACAAATAACATCCCAGAAATAGGTGTGAATGAGAAGGTGAAAACGACAGAGGAACTTTAAACAACTACAATAACCATGGGAAATGGTACAGAGAAATTTATTAGAATCAAAAGCTGAAAAGTCCCTAGATGGAACTCAACCAACATAATCAGCTCGGTTATACTCTCTTCCACCCTCTTCCATCAAGTGGAAGAGATAAAAATTTGAATACACATATGAACAGATTCAAGAGCAGTTTCTCCCCTTCTGTTATCAGACTTTTGAACAGACCTTTCAAATGCTAATTCTGATCTCTCTCTCTGCACCTTCTCTGTGGTTGTAACATTGTGTTCTGCACTCTGTTCTGCTACCCTTATGCATTTTCTATGGTACAATCTGCCTATATAGCTCACAAAACAACAATTTTAACTGTATCTCGGTACCTGTGACAACAATAAATCAAACAAAGAAACAAATATAGTACGGTCTGAATGGAAGTGGCCACACAAGATTCTAGAACATTGGTTAGAGTTTTCCAAAATTCCCTAGGTTCTGAAAAGATATCAGATTGGAAAATAGTAAGTGACACTCAATAAAGCAAGATAGAAACTAGGAAACTCCAGACCAGTTAGTTTAACATAGGGAAAATGCTGCAAACCATTTCTCAGGAAATTACTGGCGGACTTAGAAAATCTCAGAAAGATCAAAAAGAACTGCAGATGCTGGAAATCTGAAACAAAAACAGAAATTGCTGGGAAGTCTCAACAGGTCTGTGGTGAGAACTCAGAGTTCACGCTTCAGGGCCAGTGACCCTTCTTCAGAAGTCTTCTTCAGAAAATCCTCAACATATTGTCTAGCTATCACCATTGTTAACAGCTAACCCGAGAATGCAATTTAAAAAAAAGGGTTTTGTGATTTACACATGAAAGAAGTCAAACTATCACTGTATTCTAACAGATGAAAGGCTTAACAGACAATCAATTTTTCAATGTATAATTTCAGTTACATCACACTGCAAATTTTTGTTATAAATTCTGTGTTACGATCGAGCCCTCCACAATCACCTGATGAAGGAGCGTCGCTCCGAAAGCTAGTGTGCTTCTAATTAAACCTGTTGGACTATAACCTGGTGTTGTGTGATTTTTAACTTTGTACACCCCAGTCCAACACCGGCATCTCCAAATCAGAAAATCTCAATATCATCATGCAGATGCAAATTGGATTTGTGAAAGAGAAATAATATTTGACTAATTTATTAGAATTCCTTGACAAAGTGGCAAACAACATGGATAAAAGGAAACTATGTAAGTGCTGTACTTGTACTCCAAAAATAGATTTGACAAGGTGTCACATCAAAGGTAAAAACTGTACAAAATAAGAGCTCATGGAGTAGGGGGTGACATACTAACATGGACTGGTTAGAGGATTGGTTAGCTAGCGGGAAGCAGTCAATGAAGGGACCAAATGACTCTCACTCACACACACACACATACATACAAACACAGCAATAGGGTAGGATTGATTAGTGTATCTGTGAGGGTGAATGAATATTCTGCTCCCTGTAAGGAAACACTAAAGCAGCATTTTATTTCAGGAGATTTAAAGTTGGGATACAGTCCATTGTAGGACAGGCTTGGAGGGCCAAATTGCCCTTTCTCATTCCATTCTTTCTTATGTAAATAAATGTAATTTTTAATGCTGTCAAGGGTTTTAAAAACATCACAGATCACATGGTTAGAAAGTATATTAATAGCCATACCCAAATAGAGGGAGCTTTTCAGAAAAATATTTAGCGTAATTTTTTAAACAACATTATTTTGGGAAAATTATTCTGACTTGAGACATGTGATTGGCACGGGGCATAAAGCAGCTACATTGTAACACAGGAATAGGCTTTTCTGTTCATTAACAGCCAGAGGTGCTGACTTCTCAAAACAAAAATCAATCTAGCTGTAACAGAGCACTGAGTGTACAGGGCCTGCGCGCTCCAACAGTTTAGAGGAATTGGCAGGTCACACAGTAATTTCATCATGGCACCACACTAGTCCATCAAAGTATGGTGCCTGTCAATGAAAAGAGACTTGTGTCTGCAACTCAACTTGGGGTGCTGGGGATACAGCCAGCATTCAACTGGCCCATCTGAAATGTTTTAAGTTACTTTGGAAAAGCACTTAAAATGCAAAAGACTTAATGTATTTAGCAATTCGTAAATATAAAAAATAATTATGTCAACAATCCAATAAACTTATTTCATGCTAATACATTTGTTATTTTTGTATGGACTTTTGGGATGTGAGTGTCATTGGTGGGGCCAACATTTATTGCCCAGCCCTAAGTACCCTTAAGAAAATGATGGTGACCCTCATAAGCCACTGTAGACAATGTGCAGTAGCGCTGTTTGTAATGATTTGAAAAATGTCTAGCTCAGGCATTTGAAAGGTTAGATAAGACTCAAATCTTTTGCTGTGGATGTGGAGTCACATGAAGGCCAGATCGAGTCAAAATAGCAAATTTCTTTCTCTGAGAGGCACTTATGAACCAATTGGGTTCTTATAATAATTCAGAAGCTTTATAATTATTTTAAGACTAATATTTCATGAGATTTATTCATTAGCTGAATTTAAATTTCACCATATGGTCATGGTGGGATTTGAATTAATGTCTCCAGAATATCAGTCTTACCTCTGGATTACTAGATATGTAATATCATGCTACTGCCCCTTGTCATCACCAGTGCAACAAGAATAGCTCTACTCCAGAGACAGTTAAGACAGACTCAATGGGTGAATGTTGAAATTGGTTGCATACTCGTGCATGTTTCTTCAGTACAATTTTTAAAATATAATTCCATAAGTCCCTCAGTCAACCTTTTCTTTACAGATTTTTAAAATTTAAATTTGCCATCATTTAACAATTACAATATGGCTTTATTCATGTCAGTTACTCTCCCAAGAAGCTGGGACTGATAAATGGCAAGTATCCTTTATCTCATATAAGTGTCAGGCAGCGATCATCACCAACAGAAGAGAATACATTCATTCCCCCATTGATGTTCAATGGCATTATGATGACTAAACCCCCACAATCAATATTCTGGGGATACCAAAAAATTAAACCAGGCCAGTTTTCCAAATGTTGTGGCTGCAAAAGCAGATCAGAGACCAGGAATTCTGCAGTACACAGCTCAAGTGACTCCACAATGCTTGACAACTATCTGCAAAGGCAAGTTAGAAGAATAATGAAATAATCTCCACTAGCCTGAATGACTGCAGCTCCAACAACACGTAAAATATATATATTTTTTAAATGCCCTTGTGAAGCAGCTTTGGTCATTATATTGTTAAAGATGTTATATATAAATACAAGCTGTCACTATTGTTGACTGGCCTAATCTTCTAGGAGAAAGTGAGGACTGCAGATGCTGGAGTACCAGAGTTGAAAAATGTGGTGCTGGAAAAACACAGCAGGCCAGGCAACATCCGAGGAGCAGGAGAATCGACGTTTCGGGCATAAGCCCTTCTTCAGGAAGGCATAATCTTCTGCCTGGCTTTTTCCATCTGCATTGTTACAATCCTTGTCCACGACTGAACTTAATAATTTTAATTAATTTTAGGTTTAACACTTACAATATGAATGTGATATTACTGAATATCTCCTTCTGAATGCAGTAATGCTATTTTAAATGTTTTACAAGTCACTGAAGGGAGACTATCATCTTCAATTCACAATTCATCCTGATTTAGAAACGTACAGGATAATGCCATTCCTTCATACCTGCATACTCAAAGTCCTGCCCAGCACCATCATTGTGAGAACACCATCACTAACCATTCTTATCCAGTTCATGAAGAAAAACGGCCATCAACTTTTCAAAGTAATGAGGGAGGAGTATTAAATGTGGGCTTGCCAAATCAGAGAGTAACATTATATTTTTTAAAAACTCACCTCAACTTTGTTCCCTGATGGTGTTTCCCAGTTTGGCATAAATTCAACCTAAATTCCTGGCGTGATAAGGCCTAATAACTCAGCTGCTTCCCATCTCAAAATGGACATGTTACTGATGGTAATGGAGCAGACAAAGACAGCATAGCACCAGTGCTTTGTGACATCACAATGACATGATACACTATGGATTCTTCCACAAGAGGAGAGAATCATTTAACGGAAGTCACTTCCATCACTAATCTTACTGAAGATCACAATCTCCTGCATATTTTCAGTATATTTACAATTCCCCACAATTGTCTTGGTTTCCCTCAAGTAGGGAATGGAGAAAAATTATAGAGGTCGAGCTAGCTCAGTAAACTCTAATCCAGTGAAAGCCTTCTATTAAAACTATCAGACTTTACAGTTTTGCAGGCAATGCTGTGTGTACATAATCTAAGCAGCCCGGGTGGGATAGTGTTATTTAAAGCATTTTACCCAAGTGCTCAAAATAACAAGCATCTTAGGACACCAGGCAGAGGAAAGAGAAATTTCACAGAGTACACTGAAGGTCCTTTTCTAAAAGCCGAAACTTGTCAATGGAAACAAGCGAATGAAGTGCTACTCCACTCCAGCCTGGTATGTCCTGGGGGTGCCTGATGCTGCCAAATGTGCTAAAATGTTCCATTTCACACATGACGTCCTTGAGCTTACGAATTCAAAGACTGACCAGCTAAAAGAAAATCGTGACAAAAAAGGGAAACATTGAGCAATTAAGCACTGTCATTTTTTGCCTGAGACCTGAAGTTGAATCCAGCCAGCACAGATAATGATGCTTCCATTTTTTTCATGACTATCATTATTGTCCTAGATGTTCTAGTTGTCCAGCTCCTACTAAACATTATTCAGCAGTACATTGCTGTCAGTTCAACAATTTCACTGAGGAAGTGCACAGGTTTGTGAGAAATAGAAAGAAAAGTTTGGAAAAGTTAGCTCAGACACAGAGCTATCTTGGTGCTCAGTGCTGTCACAGAGTACACAAAGGAACAAATGACTCAAGTCCCACAAAATATCATTCCTCATTTCAACTCTGCTTTTATTTCCACTATTCTGTGAATCAAATAGTTTACTCAGAAAATGAAGTCATACTTGTGGGACAAATTGTCACTTAATATGGTATGAAACAAGCACAGGGAAGTGCTGTGTAATTTAGGTCTTTTGCAGCCTTTTGTTATGTACAACTGGTTCTTTATAAAAGAATAAACCCATGGGTTTATAAATCCTATGCTCTTGGTGTTTACTGTTTCCATGGTTTTTTTATTATAACTTCTCGTTAAATTTCACAAAAAATATTTTTCTTTTGTAATTGAGAACAGCTAATAAGTTCTTGATTCGTAGCAACATAACAATGCTAATTTTATTTGAATCCAGTCTCACTTGGCTTCAGTCTTGTTCATTCACCTGTTAAATCAGGGCTGTCTGGCCAAACCAATTTTGAGATTTTCAAAGTCTTCCAACTAAAAAAGATTTTCCCACTGATACAGTCAGTACCCTGACCTATATTTATTCCTTAACTAATGTTTTAAAAAGCATGCCATTATCCCATTGACGTTTGTGGGATTTTGTCCCTTAAATTTGTTATTATGTTTCCTACTCTACCAATGTTGACTACACTCAAAAATGCCTAACTGGCTTAAAATCCTTATAATGTTCTGAGATTATGATAGGAACTACACAAGTACAAGTTCTCTCTCTATCTTTCTAAATGCACCACACAATGTGATACTAGCTGTGCAGTCACACACTGTGCTGACTTAGCTCACACCAGTTGACACTGCACTTTGAGGTCTGCAATTCTGTTCAATGTCACCAGACTGGGGAGGATGAGAATCAGCTCAGGCAATAGGCAAGCTCTTCACAAAAACTGTCAGGAAAACCTCCTTCCAGAAAGTGTGCATCTGTACATAGTTTGCCAACTTACAATGTCTATTCTCATATGTGAAGAAACTCCACTCAGTGTGGAACTGGAGAGTGTCTGATGCCCACAGTACTATACATAAAAAATGAATTGCCTTTAGTACAGAAAACTGTCAGCATGAAATATTATTGTGCATCAAAAGTCAAAGCTTTGAGTGATATGTAATTACATGACTGATTTTTCATCTAGTTTGATGCAGAACAGAAAATTCAATATTCCTCAAAAGCTTAAAGTTCAGTAAAATTGTAATTTCTTTATTTTGAATATTACAAATTTCAAATCAACAGCATAAGCGCACCACAGTATATCAATATCCATGTGCATCCTGCCTACACAGACACTGTGATGAACAGTAGACAGAGACGGTTTTGTAGGGCTGAAGATTTGCACTGCACAATGAATAGAATACAAGATTTACAAACTTTTTTCTTCCAAAGGACTTCAACATTCATCATTTTTCTGAACTTCACTTTTAGAAGTCAGCCTTGCAGTTTATCTTTTGAACTTATTAACTAAGTTTTACAATAAATCACATTCAGGTATGATAGAGTCAATTTTTTAAACGTTGACCAATTCCCCATTATCTTTATCATTGAAAGGCAAAGGTAATTTGATCCATTGTAGTAACAGAGAGAAGTAATCATAAATCATTTAATTCATCCACTAAGGTTTTTTTTCCAAATACACACATTCTACAAAAATAATTATTCATATACTAACTAACTCCCTGCAGCATGCCCCATGAACAAAAATAAAACAGTTCTATTGCTGCTTGTCTGTCATTCTTTCAGATTTTTTGACAGCCATCAATTTTTTTCTCTATCAATGCCGCTCACACAGACCTTGTTGACACAAACCCTCTTACTCGTGCTCTCCTTATTTTTAAGAAAATTAATCTTTCAATAAATCAAAATTTATTTGGTTTTGCGGATCCTCCATTAAATGTGGACAAGTATTTATAAACATTATTTTACCTGATCTCATTCCTGGCTTGTTTCCCTGTGAGTTATCATGTAATCTAAGAGACCAGAATAAATGCTGGCATATTTTACAGAGCATTCACTGACTAAATTACGGTACACTTGGTTTCATGCATTGCAGCCAGAATATATTGTGATGGTGTGTCAAAACTCTGGTCTGGACTGCATGGCAGAGGCAAACCTTGGTACAGGGGAGCACCATAATCTGAATCGATAGATGGGCAAAGGTGAGATTTCACCCAGGTAGGGGTGAAACAGGGCAAGTGTAACCTATAAACTAATGTGTAGGGCAGAACTAGGAAAAGCCTTGAGCAGTGAAACAGGTTTGGGACGAGAGAGAAGAGCAGACTTACAAGGAAGTTAGGGATGATGCTGGTTAGCAGCAAGGAAACCCAACAGGACTTGTTTAAATCAGGTTCTGCTGAACTAAAAAAGGATCCATACAGGAGACTGGGAGAAAGGCATTGGAAAAATCAAGGATGGTCCAGGAAGGGGACTGGGGGAGAAGGGAAAAGGATTGTAGGTGATCATGGAGAAGATCGAAATGTATGAAGGAGGAATTTGTAGGAAGACTGAAGGGTACAGGAGGGGAAGATAGGAAATCACAGTCCAAGAAGGACATAGAGGTAGTATCAGGACATGTGGAAGGTATGATTCAAAGCCAAACTTGTGGTCAAAGGAAGCACACCTGGCCCTCTTGCATGGCTGATAAAGCATGGTGCTGGAAAAAGCACAGCAGGTCAGCATCCAAAGAGCAAGAGAGTTGACGTTCTGGGCAGGACCCTCTCTTGCATGGCTCACAAGTAGTCCTCAAGACATATTTAGCTGCTCTGTCCAACAGTTCTCAATTCACTCTGGCAGCCAGTTTTAAAATTGGAACACAAATACAATCTTAAGCACGCACCTTCATCAAGATATGGAATAAAGGGACCCTTCTCCTATCCCACTCAGCTACAAGGCTTTACATTTTAACTTTCCACCACTCAAACCTAACGATTTTGGAGATTAAGATCACCTCCACTAAAGCCATGAGAGCTGGGTTTCCTCTTTCAAGACTGGGACCTTAGGGACAGGCAGGAAACAGCAAAAGGCTTGCAAGTGTGTGGTCAGCAAGCTCAGTAAAAGGAAGCTCACATGTCTGCCTCGGAATAGAAAGATCAGGTTCCAAGGCCAGCCCAAGAGTAAATGAATCTGGCCCTAAAACAGGAGCAAACATTATTGCTGGTTTTGTTGTGATATTCGTGTCTGCTGGATAACACCTAATGATTCTACAGGATACAATGAGCATTCACAACACCCAAAGTATTTAGGACACCAAATAGAACCAGATTTTGCAATCATATCATTACCTTCTCATGTATGCACTTAATTTTTTGTTTCATGTTTCTAGTCACAACTGTCAATGTAATCAAGATGTTGACTGCTTAAAACAGTGCTATGGTATCACATTAGAAGTATGTTACTGGACAGTAAAAGTGGCTAAGTCCCCCATGAACAACCTCCTGAGGAATCACCATTGATCAGAAATTTAACTCTTCCAGCTTCAAAAATACTGTGTGTACAAGAGTAGCCCAGAGGCTGGGTAGCCTGTGGTGAGTGACTTATCTGTTGACTTCCCAAAGCTGTTTTGCCATCTACAAGGCACACCTCAGGAGTATGATATAGAACATGTTCCCCTTGCCCAAATACAAGGATCTCAACATCATCCAGGACAAAACAGCCCACTTGACTGACTTTGGTCAACAACAGTAGTCCATTTAGCCCCTCAAACTTTTCTGCATATCAATAGGTCATGGCTAATCTGTGACTTAACTCCATGAATATGCCATTGCCCTATGTACCTTAAATCCTGTGTTTGACAAAAAGAATCCATGTTTCTCAGGTAGCATCAATTTTTGTTTATGGAAGAGAATTCCAAGCTTTCACAACCTGGTGAAAAGTCTGTGTGAAAAGCCATAACACAGGATGTTTACCAGCCCATTTTGTTTAGTAAAGGTCTTTAGACATATTACAGATCACATGAGCAAGGTGATCATGTTTATTGACTGCAGTCAAAAATAACATCAGAAGCTGTCTTCTGACAGATACCGTATGAAACACCATCTCAAAAGCCACAGAACCAGTAACAAGATAACTAAGCAACGAAGTAGAAAAGGAATACCTTGACAGTAGCAGAAGGATTATCTCCCCAACCTGTTTCAATGTCAAGTTCATCTGAGATCCAACCTCTTAGCAATTCAACTCCATGAAGCCTCACAGTTTACTCAGAAAACTCCAATTTTACAAGACCTCCGTTCCAGATAAAATCCAATGTATTCAAAAATACTGTAGGCCTGCTATGAAAGAAATTGAAATAATTCTACATTTTTAATTTATTTTAATATCTCATATTTACATGTGTGATAGTATGGGTGACATGTCATGTTTGAACTCTCTGGAGCAAGTATATAACAATAAAATATCCTCTCTATCCATAAATTCACAAAAGCTTGCGGCTGGATTCATTTATAGAACAAACTATTCAAAAAGTAAGAAAATAACTACAACTCACACATAAAAAATCTCTTGGAACATAAAATGCAAAGGGAGGGATTTTTGTTTTAAGTGTCAGGGGTTTATACCCTGCCAGCTGCAGAGCCAACAAAAAATCCTCACAGTTCTTTCCAGAAAAGCCTGCTGAACCAGGAACCAGTGGTCCAGTGTGCAGTTAAGAGTCAGCCATATTGTTGTGGAGTCTGGAGTTACATGTAGGCTAGATCAGGTGAGGATGGTAGATTTCCCTTCCTGAATGATATTAGTGAACCAGATGGGTTTTTACAACAATTAACAATGATTTCGTGATGAACCTAGACCATGACCATGAAACCAATTTTCTGACCTGCCACATATCTTTGCACAATTATGTGCTATTTCATTAGCTTGATTTTTTTTCCCATTTAGCTAATCTATCAATAAAACCTTTGTAATTTAATGCTTCCTTCTACCCTGCTTACTATGTGACTCAGAAACATATTGGTTTTCCTTCGTTATCACTGGGTCAAAATCCTGGAACTTTTCCTCACATTAATATTATTACAGTAAAATCACACAGTGAGTCAAGAAAGTAGCTCACTGCCACCTTTTCAAAGGCAATTAGACTGGGCAATAAATGATGCTTTACCAGCAAGATCAGATTCCATGAATGAATAAAAATATTCAGCCAATTCATTTTTGTTTGGATATCACTTCACCCATTAAATCTCTACCAGTACTTTTCTCCATGACTCATCCAGTCTAATCCAACTATTCTCCCTTTAACATTCCTCAATTTCAAGCCACTATTTAATTCCTTTTCAAAAATATTTTTGTGCTCCGCTTCACCAACATAGATAGAAAATTTTGCACTCTAATCAGATTCTGTGCACAGTTTAACATTTCATTTGAGTACTTTTTTTCTCATAACTTAGTGGTTCTCTGTCCTATTTCATTAACTAGTTTAAGCATTTTTGTCTTCTTAATATTCTATTGACCATCTTAATTCCAGTGAAAAAACACCTTAAATTTCTCTGTAACTGAGCATATGTTGCAACTTTTCCACTGATTTTATATCCTCTTAAATTAGGGTGCCCAAGATTTCAACAATAATCCAACTGTGACATTACTCAGATGTTCTGAGTTTAATATCACCCTTATTTTCAAAGCTTCTTGATTCCAGCACATCTTTTTATGGCTTTTCATCTGTGATGAGTTGTGTATCTGCACAACATGACTCTTGTGTTCCTTGGTTCTGGTTAGAATCTTAACACTTAACTAGTATTTTCTTTCCCCAAGGTTATTCCATATTACTGCACATTTTTCTATGTCTAACAGCATCCGAGGACTATGTCCTCATTTTGCTAATCTATCCATGTCACCCTGGGCTTTTGCAGACCTTACCATTTGTGTGCATAATTAAGAAATTAGATTCCAAGGCATCCTCTTGTCAAAAACTATTCATCAGACTGCTTGCATCAGAGAGGCTTTTCTTTTTTCAAGATGAGAAATTTCCAGTTACTCTCATGGCAAAGAGCAGGTGAGATGGGGCCTGGAACGTTGCCTTTTTATCCTCTCTACTTACTTCTGTGTTCCAGTGTGATCTTGTGATAGATTGAAGTAAGCCCAGGAAGCAACAGTGGAGGCCCAGGATTCAAACACTGGATGGAGAGAGCCTCCTGTCCCTGCAATCAACCCCAGAGGTATACCTTCTAAAGGACCGTGGTCTCTTGTGTATTGCACCTGGTCTTTATTCAAATCTTTAGTCCACTATCATTTCCAGTACCAATGCTGCATTTCTTTACCCCTCATGATAAACAGAACTCTATTCATGGATTTCCACCAGCACACATGTGGTAAGCCCAGTGCTAAAATAAATTAGTCAAAGCTGTGAAGAATAAGGATTCACATGAAGGATTGATAACCCATCAGATCTTCACCCCAAAGAGGAACATCCCTATCTGGAATATCTGGTGGGACTTTGATCAAGAAGGACAACATCATTAAGTTCAGAAGCAGACATCTGATTGGTTCTCCCTTCATGAACCAAGAAATTATGAGGCCAATTGTAGTTCAAATAATGCTTCCCCAACAGAGATCAGTTTATTCACCACACATTGGGAACAGCTCTTGCATTTGGCTTCATATCCACACTGCAAAAGTTCTGTTTTATTTCAAGGGAATTCTACATATAAACTAATTACTTTCTGTGTTAATTTTGCTTTATAATAATCACTCAAATTATCTTTACATGGACCACAACCCTTGTATGCAAATTATAATAAGATTTTCTGTTTCCCATGATATTTAATAAATTTAAGGGAAAAGACTGACTGGCTTCCTACTGGCCCTCAATAGTTTTTACTGAAACAGGAAGCAAAATTGATTGGACAGTCATCAAAAATAAACAACATCTTTTGTCTCTCCTCACGTGCAACCAAAAGATTATGAAAATGTTACCTGAATTCAAAACTAAATTGGTGAAAATTGTATTGTCACTCCCCAAATGCATGCAGCTCGAGAGCCCAGCTCCTCATCTTCATACAAACATTCCCTTTCTCTATGTGGTCACTGCATTGGGTTTCAGACTTCTTCAAGTCTACTCCTCTAACTTGTTCCTTCTAAGCACCTCAAAACTGTGGAAGTTCTTTTCTCCTTCAATATTGTAATTTCCATGCAATCTTCAATCTTTTAAATTCCAAATTAACATCAAGAATGACAGTCCCTATTGTAATATAAGGAAATACTGTTGTCGATGTGCACACTACAAGCTGCCATTTATAACAATGTGACAGATTATCAAAATATCTGCTTTCATTGGTGTTAGATAGTGGATATATATGGCCCAAGTCAGGTACAACAGATTCAAGGAGCCAAATGGCATACTCCTGCTACTTATTTGTACGTTTTTAAATAAGCAACCAGCAAAGTTCCTCTTTGAATAGTGCAAAAGGGCCTTAGATGACCGTTTGTAAGGGCTGCTGTGTTGGATAAATATCTCATCTGAAAGATAGCACCTCAGGGAGTTCAGCACTTTCACAGTACTAACCTGAAGATGGTATCTCTGAAAATGGAATATTCTTTCTGTACTGCCTCAATTAATTGTTCAAGACCTAGATCAGTGCTTGACCTATGATCTGCTAATTCAAAAACAAAGTGGTACTACTGAGTATGGGTAAATAACTAAACTCATCATTTACTTTGATGGCAATCAACTACAACTATCATTTAGGCTGAATAGCCTTTCTGAGAATGCAATAACCATTTCAACAAGATACCAGATGTCTGTCATGGACCACCAGCAGATATTGCCTACAGAAGATGAGGGGAAAACATTGGAGGCAATAACAAATTCCTCATTACAAAACTGAGCATCTACTCCAACTATCCTGAAGGTTAATGAGGTTGTTCTATAGAAATATACCCCCACAATATAACGTTGGAACACTGCCTGAGATCCTACCCAGGGACAAAAGGAGGAGCTCATTTGATGTTATTAATGAAACACATTAGGCTATAAATTCTGACCACTGGTATCTATGAAAATATGTAGAATTCTAAGTACATTTGTCACAATGAAGAGATGTTGTACTCACATGCGCGATGGTGAACACTATACACAGAATTTTCATCAAGTTTACAATTAATGCTGTCTCAGTTCCTTTCTAATTTAGTAAATATCACCTTTAGACTGTGTTCCAGACTGTGCTTGTGCCTGGCATTTCAGTTAGCTGAGACATGAAACAGATTTTCCATTAGGAGTAGTTAACAATTAAACAATCTAAACTCAAGTGTGCATGAAGTAAACAGAATGAACTGAAGTTGGATTGTCAAAGGAACCATAGAATAGATTCTCACTAAATAAAACTCAAAATTGTGAAGGTTGCACCAATTGTCCACCAATTATTTTGCTAATTAATGTTATGAAAAGTGAAATTGGTATTAATCTATGGTGAACATTGATCAACTATAAGTATGTCAATGACCTGCATAAATTGTCCTAAAGGAGGAGAATTGTAGTGTGTGCTGTGAAATGACAGATTGTATGAGGCACACATTCAGTCAACACTTTGATTTGACACTAAAAACTAGAGCCTGAAAAAGGTGCACGACCAGAGATTGAATGCTTCTGAAACATACTGTACAAAGACAGTGGGGTGCTGCATGTCAGGCGGGAGGATAACATGATCAACACTGAAGCAATAAGAAAAATGTGTGGACAATAGCAAAACATATGCTGACACCTACTTTGTGCTTGATTAAAGATCAATGAAAGGAAATTAATGTACATGAAACTAGATTCACAAAGCTGCTGACAGGAGCATCTGACAGAAGACGAGAAGAAGAGACAGATACAAGGAGTTGGCAGCGGACAATGAAAGATGCCAGATGTTGTGAATCTGGCAGCCAACACAAAATAAAAGAATAAATATACCACATTTAGAAAAAAAACTTAATCAGCAGTCAGAAGAAACAAATCAAATCATTCAAGAGAGAATGGCCTTGCGCAGCTACTTTAACTGTGAATTATTCAGATCCATAGCTGAATTTCAGTTCAGAGAGTGAGATAAATTAAAGCAACTTTGTTTAATTAGGTTAAGGAGGGTAGCAGATTTTTTTTTCCAAATGTATTTTTCTTTTGGAGGGATGGTGTTGAGTATAATATATATATTATTAGATCCATGTTAAAACGTCAAGAACATGAGCCCTAAACAACGTTTAGTTTGGGGTATTGCCAGGCTAAGGTGACTCAATTCAGCTTGCATTTAACTGACAAAGTGCAGGAACACAGCAAAACGTTATATCATATGCTATTGAGAGCTCATGGAAAATGAGCTCAAATTCCTGAATTTTAATTTTAACGTGCTTTCACTCTTCAATGAGCACCATTCACCATTTTTATTTAGCCAATAAAGTAATAAACAAGCCAAAGAATGGATGCTTAATGCAAAAATTAATGTTTGTATTCTAGGAAACATTGCATTAGAAGAGAGAATGACGTAATGGGTCAGACAGTAGCCTCCTACCTCTGGGACCAGTTCAAATCTGACATGGATTGATAAAATGAATGTCTGGTGGCAGTAATGGCCCTTTCAGAAAAAACATTTGAAAAGTCATGCATGCATCATGCAAGATGGGTAGGGTAACAAATTAAAACATATAATCAGAAGTTGTATCAGAGTACATTTAATTTTGCTACATGTAAAGCTGTTATATCAATAACCTGGAGTGCTTGTTGCTAATACTGGGGCTCAGTATTCCAGTTGTAATTGTAAGGCTGCCTTATACCTGCGAACATCTGTGATGTGCAGTGATCAGGTTTTTCGGGTGCTGGAAATGGCTGGAGAAACATATTTCACCTTAACTTGCCATAGTCATGTGACCTCTGAGATAGTCGTTTTCTGTTCAGAGGCTTAATGGCAGAAGTCATTACAACCAGTATATGGGACAGGATGTTAGAAGTGGACAGCTGAAATTGGGTGAGAGATTCAGCTACTGCAGGAAACAGTGAGGAATGGAAAAGGATAGACCAGATCTAAAAGTTGAAGTTCTAAATTGGAGAAAGACCAATTTTGACAGTATTAGGCAAGAACTTTCAAAAGCTGACTGGGGGCAGATGTTCTCAGATAAAGGGACAGCTGGAAAATGGGAAGCCTTCAGAAATGAGACAACGAGAATTAAAAAAAAGTATATTCCTGTTAGGGTGAAAGGAAAGGTTGGTAGGTATAGGGAATGCTGGATGACTAAAGAAATTGAGGGTTTGGTTAACAAAAAGAAGGAAGCATATGTAAGGTATAGACAGAAAAGATTGAGTGAATCCTTAGAAGAGTATAAAGGCAGAAGAAGTATACTTAAGAGGGAAATCAGGAGGGCAAAAAGGGGACATGAGATAGCGTTGGCAAATAGAATTAAGGAGAATCCAAAGGGTTTTTACAAATACATTAAGGACAAAAGGATAACTAGGGGAAGAATAGGGCCCCTCAAAGATCAGCAAGGCGGCCTTTGTGTGGAGCCGCAGAAAATGGGGGGAGATACGAAACAAGTATTTTGCATCAGTATTTACTGTGGAAAAGGATATGGAAGATATAGAATGTAGGGAAATAGATGGTGACACCTTGCAAAATGGCCAGATTACAGAGGAGGAAGTGCTGGATGTCTTGAAACGCATAAAGGTGGATAAATCCCCAGGACCTGATCAGGTATACCCTCGAACTCTGTGGAAAGCTAGGGAAGTGATTAATGGGACTCTTGCTGAGACGTTTGGATCATCGATAGTCACAGGTGAGGTGCCGGAAGACTGGAGGTTGGCTAATGTGTTGCCACTGTATAAGAAGGGTGGTAAAAACAAGCCAGGGAACTATAGACCAATGAGCCTGATTTCAGTAGTGGACAAGTTGTTGGTGGGAATCCTGAGGGACAGGATGTACATGTATTTGGAAAGGCAAGGACTAATTAGGGATAGTCAACATGGTTTTGTAGGTGGGAAATCACGTCTCACAAACTTGATTGAGTTTTTTGAAGAAGTAACAAAGAGGATTGATGAGGTCAGAGTGGTAGATGTGATCTATATGGACTTCAGTGAAGCATTCTACAAGATTTCCCATGGGAGATTGATTAGCAAGGTTAGATCTCACGGAATACAGGGAGAACTAGCCATTTGGATACAGAACTGGCTCAAAGGTAGAAGACAGAGGGTGGTGGTGGAGGGTTGTTTTTCAGACTGGAGGCCTGTGACCAGTGGTATGCTACAAAGGATCAGTGCTGGGTCCTCTACTTTTAGTCATTTATATAAATGATTTGGATGTGAGCGTAAGACGTACAGTTAGTAAGTTTGCACATGACACCAAAATTGGAGGTGTCATGGACAGTGAAGAGGGTTACCTCACAATACATCAGGATCTTGACCAGATGGGCCAATGGACCGAGAAGTGGCAGATGGAGTTTAGTTTAGATAAATGCGAGGTGCTGCATTTTGGGAAAGCAAATCTTAGCAGGAATTATACACTTAATGGTAAGGTTCAAGGGAGTGTTGCTGAACAAAGAGACCTTGGAGTGCAGGTTCATCGCTCCTTGAAAGTGGAGTCGCAGGTAGATAGGATAGTGAAGAAGGCGTTTGGTATGCTTTCCTTTATTGGTCAGAGTATTGAGTACAGGAGTTGGGAGGTCATATTGCGGCTTTACAGAGCATTGGTTAGGCCACTGTTGGAATATTGCATGCAGTTCTGGTCTCCTTCCTAACAGAAAGATGTGTAAAACTTGAAAGGGTTCAGAAAAGATTGACAAGGATGTTGCCAGAGTTGGAGGATTTGAGCTATAGGGAGAGGCTGAACAGGCTGGGGCTGTTTTCCCTGGAGGGTCAGAGGCTGAGGGGTGACCTTATAGAGGTTTACAAAATTATGAGGGGCATGGATAGGCTAAATAGACAAAGTCTTTTTCCTGGGACAGGGAGTCCAGAACGAGACGGCATAGGTTTAGGGTGAGAGGGGAAAGATTTAAAAGAGACCTACAGAGCAACTTTTTCACACAGAGGGTGGTACGTGTATGGAATGAGCTGCCAGAGGAAGTGGTGGAGGCTGGTACCATTGCAACATTTAAGAGGCATTTGGATAGGAATATGAATAGGAAGGGTTTGGAGGGTTATGGGCCGGGTGCTGGCAGGTGGGAATAGATTGGGTTGGGATATCTAGTCGGCATGGACAGGTTGGACCGAAGGGTCTGATTCCATACTGTACATCTCTATGACTCTATGACTGTGACTGCAACTCAACTACTGGGTAAGTTGTCATAGCAGCATGCAATGCCAACCACTGCCAACATGTGGTTGATAGATCGCTCCTACTATTCTTCTTTACTGACTGGATCCACGGGGCCTCACTGCTCTAAAGTGGTAGAAGAAGACCATTGGGTAGTATAATAAGAGACTCTTAATCAAGACACAATTTATAGCATGGTACAGTCATCATGTACAAGTCACATTAATAAGACAGACACTGGCACTGGAGACATAGGATTACATGTCTTTCCCCTTCACAATCTCAAGATGCTCTGGCTTTCCCCATCCAAGTCTTTCATCAGATTGAATGGAGCTTATTCAGCATGGTCTTCAGCATTAACTCTTTCAGAAACATTACCCATACATTGTGAGTCAGCACAACACAGCTATAAATTTTCCAATCCCCATTACTGTGCAGGTAAAAGACAACTTGAAAAGAATTGAATCTTCTTCCAGCCTCAGTGGTAAAAATTATGAGATAACCACAGAGCTAAACAGAAAACCTGAACAAATCTGTTATCGGTGCTGGGAAAAGAATGTGTAAAGTTGGTTTGACCTCGAGATTTCAATGAAGAACAGAAAAGCCTGACTGGAGAAATTTTGAAATGCCTTGAAGACACATTCTAAACCCACTACACATGTTATTTATGAATAATATTTGCTTAATATCAGAGGTCTGGAAGAAAGGGACAAAACTGATTAGTATGTGGTTCAGTTAGGGTGCTTGAGAGTTCTAAGGAAAGCCCTAAAGCTTTCTATAGGTATATCAGGAATAAAAGAATGACTAGAGTAAGATTAGGGTCAATCAAGGATAGTAATGGGAAGTTGTGCGTGGAGTCCAAGGAGATAGGAGAAGTGCTAAATGAATACTTTTCGTCAATATTCACACTGGAAAAATACAATGTTGTCGAGCAGAAAAGGCTACCAGACTAGACGGAGATTGAGGTTCACGAGGAGGAGGTGTTAGCAAATCTGGAAAGTGTGGAAATAGATAAGTCCCCTGGGTCAGATGGGATTTATCCTAGGATTCTCTGGGAAGCCAGGGAGGAGATTGCAAAGCCTTTGATCTTTATGTCATCATTGTCTACAGGAATAGTGCCAGAAGACTTGGAGGATAGCAAATGTTGTCCCCTTGTTCAAGAAGGGGAGTGGAGACAACCCTGGTAATTATAGACCAGTGAGCCTTACTTCGGCTGTGGCTAAAGTGTTGGAAAAGGTTATAAGAGATAGGATTTATAATCATCTAGAGAGGAATAAGTTGATCAGGTATAGTCAACACAGTTTTGTGAAGGGTAGGTCGTGCCTCACAAACCTTATTGAGTTCTTTGAGAAGATGACCAAACAAGTGATTGATGTGGTGTATATGGATTTCAGTAAGGCATTTGATAAGGTTCCCCATGGTAGGTTATTGCACAAAATACAGAGGCATGAGATTGAGGGTGATTTAGCAGTTTGGATCAGAAATTGGCTAACTGAAAGAAGACAGACAATCGTGGTTGATTGGAAATGTTCAACCTGGAGTTTAGTTACTACTGTGTACCACAAGGATCTGTTTTGGAGCTACTGCTGTTTGCCATTTTTATAAATGACCTGGATGGGCTGAGAAGGATGGGTTAGTAAATTTGTGGATGACACTAAGGTCAATGGAGCTGAGGATAGTGCTGAAGGATGTTGCAAGTTACAGAGGGACATAGAATAGCTACAGAGCTGGGCTGAGAGGTGGCAAATGGAGCTTAACGTGTAAAAGTGTGAGGTGATTCACTTTGAAGGGGCAACAGGAATAAAGATTACTGGGCTAATGGTAAGATTCTTAGCAGTGGAGATGAGCAGAGAGATCTCTGTGTCCATGTGCCTGGATCCCTGAAAGTTGCCACCCAGCTCGATCAGGTTGTTAAAAAGGCATACAGTGTGTTAGCTTTTATTGGTAGAGGGATTGAGTTTTGGAGCCATGAGGTCATGTTGCAGTTGTACGAAACTCTGGTGCGGCTGCATTTGGAGCATTGCATACAGTTCTGGTCACCGCATTATAGGAAGGATGTGGAAGCTTTGGAAAGGGTTCAGAGGTGATTTACTAGGATGTTGCCTGGTATGGAGGGAAGGTCTTATGAGGAAAAGCTGAGGGACTTGCGGCTGTTTTTATTAGAGAGAAGAAGGTTGAGAGATGACTTAATTGAGACATATAAGATAATCAGAGGGTTACATATGGTGGACAGTGAGACCCTTTTTCCTCAGATGGTGATAGCTAGCACGAGGGGATTTTAAATTGAGGGGTGATAGATATAGGACAGACGTCAAAGGTAGTTTCTTTACTCAGAGAGTAGTTGACATATGAAACACGCTACTTGCAACCCAATTAGACTCGCCAACTTTAAGGGCATTTAAGTGGTCATTGGATAAACATATGGATGAAAATGGAATAGTGTATGTTAGACGTGCTTCAGATTGGTTCCACAGGTCAGCGCAACATTGAGGGCTGAAGGGCCTATACTGCGCTATAACATTCTATGTTCTATGTAGCTGAATTAAGATATCTAGGTGCATCTTGTAAATTTGGTGAAATGAAAGATGATCTCATCAGAGATAATATTGTCTTAGAAAGAAGAGTTCCTGCCATGAGCATGTCTGCTGAGAGGAGAGAAACTTACTCTCAAGAGCATGTGCAGTAGCAGTCAGTCAGATGGGAGTACTGATGAAGTATTGTGTTATGCTGAGAGACAGACCAGCCTAACGGGACAATGCAATGGAGCAAAGGAGAAAATACTCCCAGAAAGGTTGGCAGAAAGACCAAAGTGAAGCTATAATATGTAAGCATTGAAGGCAATACCACGCAAAAGAAAAGGAAACATATCTAGCACAGGGAAAGCAATGTTTTAACTGCAAGAAACCAAATCACTTTGCATGCAAGCATTCTGCTGAAAAGGAGCAAAGCAAGCTTATCAAGATGTGAGACAACAAATCTGACAAATTACTCTATATCATAAGCAGGTTGGTACCGCCCAATTTCAAGGTAATAACTGCTTTGTGACTGGTAGACTGATGATTGCAGAAGGAGAGCATCAAGTTGATGTGAAGTGTCATACAGTCACTGGTGATGTGTACACCATAATGAGCGTTGCATACTTGTGTGAAGTGGCTCAACATGGTGACCCAAAGAAATGAAGCTAATGAAAATACAGTTGATGCTTAATGATGCAATGTGATCATTCCAAGGAGAACAGAAGTAAACAGAAGAAGCAATGCAATGGAAGGAAAGAAAATCTGCTATTCCAGATGGTTGACGTTAAACAAAAACCACTCATCTCAGCTGAAACATGTCCAAAACATGAATTGGAAATCCTACATGCACCAGAAGGGGCTTGCAGCATCATGTTGGGCACCAAGCTATTGACTGCTGAACAGACTCTAAAGTATTATGAAGATGTGTTCACAGTTCTTGGATATCTTCATGCTGTATGTCTCTTTGACCAAGTCAGCACCGTCTGAAAAGAGTTCCAGTTGCCCTCAAGTGCACCCTGAAAGACAATGTAGAGGAGCTGGAAAAGAAAGTACTAATCTAGAAAGTAACAACACCTACAGATTAGATTAGCAAGTGGTAGCAGTGAAAAAACCTGGAAAGCTAAGACTGTGCAAAGGTCCAAATAACTCAGTTAAACTTTGAAGAGTTTATAAAATCATGAGGGGCATGGATAGGATAAATAGACAAGGTTTTTATTTCCCTGGGGTGTGGGAATCCAGAACTTGAGGGCACAGGTTTAGGGTGAGAGGGGAAAAAATTACAAGGACCAAATGGAAAATGTTTTCATGCAGAGGATGGTACATGTATGGAATAGTATAGTGTACTAGTGGTGGAGGCTAGTACAATTACGACATTGAAAAGGTATCTGGATGGTATATGAATGGGAAGAATATAGATGGATATGAGCCAAGTGCTGGCAAATGGGATTGGATTACTTTGGGATATCTGGTTGGCATGGATGGGTTGGACCTCTATTACTCTAAGATTTGAAGAAGTCACGCAACCCAATGTTAACCACAACTGTTGCTACAACATCCCAAAATAACAGTGTTTACTAACCTAGATATAAAAGATGTCTACTGGTCAGTATGGGTAGATGAATGCAGTCATTTCTGACAGCATTCTGGACTGCATTTCGGAGGTACAGATGGTTGTGCATACAATTTGGCATTTCTACTACATGGAAGAGCAACACATTGACAGAAAGAGTCAATGATCTTCCTGGAGTGGAAGCAAGCATGGTTGATCCACTAGTCTATGGACATGGAGATATGATGAAAAAGCCATTGCAGACCCTGTTAGAGGCTGCTGGAAACAGATTACGAGATGAACTTGAGGCCAAACAAGAAAACATGCAATTAAGGATGACTAAGTACATAGGTCCTCTACTGACAGTAAAAGGTCTTGGTCCTAATTCTGAGCTGTACCAGAAATGCAACAAGCAACAGCAATGATTTGTTGAATTTCTGAAGTACTTAAACAGAAGTTTTGCCTAATCTTTTTATCACAGAGTGTGAATCTCTATACAAGTTACGGTCAGAGCCTTAAGTATAGGGGTTGGGAGATCATGTTATGGCTGTACAGGACATTGGTTAGACTACTTTTGGAATATTGTGTGCATTTCTAGTCAGCCTCCTATCAGAAGGATGTTGTGAAACTTGAAAAGGTTCAGAAAAGATTACAAGGATGTTGCCCAGGTTGGAGGGTTTGAGCTATAGGGAGAGGTTGAAAAGGCTGGGGGCTGTTTTCCCCGAGCATCAGAAGCTGAGGGGTGAACTTATAGAGGTTTGGAAAATCATGAGGGGCATTGGTAGGGTAAATCAAAAAGGTCTTCTCCCTGGGGTGGGGTGGGGGAGTCCAGAACTATAGGACATAGGTTTAGGGTGAGAGGAGAAAGATTTAAAAGCGACCTAAGGGGTAACTTTTTCATGCAGATGGTGGTGTGTGTATGGAATGAGCTGCCAGAGGAAGTGGTGGAGGCTGGTACAATTGCAACATTAAAAAGGCATCTGGCTGTGTAAATGAATAGGAAGGGATTAGAGGGATATGGGACAAATGGGACTAGTTTAGTTTAGGATATCTGGTCGGCCTGGGCAATTCGAACTGAAGGGTCTGTTTCTGTGTTGTACACCTCTATGACTCGATGACTGTAAGTTCATGTTAAGGATGTTCAGTAATATTGGGACACAGCGCAAAAAGAAGCTTTCACACACATTAAGCAACTAGTGACATCGACACCAGTGCTGAGGTATTGCATTGCCAATGATAAAGTCACCTTGTAGCATGACGTCAGGAAACAGGATTTGCAAAAACCCCATGCAGCAAGGGCAAAAAACTGCACTGCATCCAGGGCATTAGCAGAAACTTGAAAGTATTGTCTGGAAAAGCAAAATCAGACTAGGATGCTGCCACCAGAACAGTAAATAAAACATTTTCTAATTACTTAAATATGGGGTCACAACAAGCAGAAATGTTTCAACGGTTTCTGACAGTGCATATCACAGCTGGCTATTGACCACCCCTTCCAGATCTCCTGACTGCTATCCCCCAAACCCCTGGACTCAACAGTCCTTTCAGTCATTAATCAGCCTGTTCATGGTCAATACACTGCTTCTTGGGATGCAACCATGTCCTTAACAACTTGCAGAATTTTCATGACACAAAAGGAATGATTTTGCATGGTTCCCCTACTCTTCAGCACCAGTGAGGTGATTCAAACTTGTCATGAGGTGTGTGCCTGATGCTTGGCAGGAACCAATGCCTAGATCACTATGTAGAATATTGTCATACACCCTCAAGCTGTAAGTGATATCTAGAAATCTCTGCCACAGATCATAATATCACAAGGATTGCTAGATTATGTTGAATAATGATAAAGATAAGAGGGGTGGGGGTTTGTATGGAGGGCGGGGTTTGGTTTCCAGGTTTTGTTGTCAGTGAGGAACAGCATGTCCAATCATCAGCACCCGCAACCCCAAAACCCAGTCAGGGCAGATGTGACATTAAATTCCATCCGAAACATTCCCATGACTTTCACACAATTAAAATGGAATAAAATTCCCTTCATTGACGCATGTACTCAAGTACAGAAGCACAGGAGATACAGTGAAATGTCGTCTCTTGTGGAGCCATTTTAAGTACAAATCTTAGAGACAGAACAGGAATAGCTAGATCTCGGACTGCCACCCCCCCTCCCCCTGTGCTGGCCCTGCTCTGCTCTGGGACTACTCCCCCTGCTCTGGCACTGCTTCCCTTCTCTGGGAATGCTTCCACGTGCCAGTCACTGCTCCGATCTACTTCCCCTGCATCGACTGCTGCTCTGGAATTCACCTCCGAGTCTCGCCAGCTCTTCCACTCCTCTAACACACAAAAGGGGAGAAAGAAAAGGAGAGAGAGGAAAAAGAAAAAGAAAGGAAAAGAACACGTGGGGCAGAGGAGCTCCAGCTGGAGCATCTTACTCTGCTGCCATCTTGCCAGAGAATAAAGCCTTAATGTAAAGTAATTAATGTAATGTAAAGCCTTAATGTAATGGAAAGTATCTCCACAGCACCAGTCAACTTTACACTTGATCAGAGCGAGACTGACAATTGTCTCCAATTCTGTGCTGTACACCTTACAAATGGCTCGGGGATTCAAGTTCATTATAACTATCTAGTTAAAGTGTCTTTCATCCCATCAGCCTGAGCTGGACACAGGTCCCAGTTACACAGCAGAAAAGACAACTTCTTGCCCAATGCAACACGCATCCCCATCATGTGACCTGACAGATAACGACGCAAGTGATAAGAACTCCAGTAGAACACAGCACAATGATGTAAAGAGTATCACATTTCAACAATCGATACAATCATTGCACAATGTTAAATAACTTCTAAAGCAACAGGCATTTGTGAAAAAATAAGAGATCTTCAAGTAACAAACCAATTTGCTTCCCCTCCCACCCTCAACAACCCCCAAAAAATCAAGTTATATTTAAAACAGATGGACAGCTGAATGTTGAAAGTAAATTAAAGCTTCTATCTTCACACATATGATTGATCTTCCCCCTCAGATACTTTTCTCCCATTTGGGAAATTATCCTGATCTGCAGATGTCAAGCAACAATGTCTCTAACCCATAATAATTAAACTTGATTTTTATTTTGTTTCATTTTAGAAACACCTAAGTTTGTCTTCCAACCCATTATGGTGCTTTAAGTAGAAATCCAACTGCAATGCAAAACCTTCCATTCACCAACAACCCACCCCCCCCCCCCCAAACCACCACCACCATCCGCCTTCCTCCACCAAAACCAACTGCTAATGCTTTCAGATTTCGAGACGCATGATATTAGAAGCAGATGTGACAGTAGATTTCACAGTATATTTAAGTTATTTAAAATTGAATTTTAGCAAGCTACACCACAAGGAGCTGAGCCCTAGGTTACAAAAAGTTGTTAAGCTGGAAGGCTTGATGGTATGGGCAATAGTCTATGGCAAATTAACTAGATAGACACAGGATCATAAATCTCATGTCTAAGATTGAGCACGTTAATAATTCATAATAAACTGGGTTTTATTTTGCACTAATCTCTGGTTGGATGATGACAACAAATGATTCAGATGCTACACAAAGAATGTTTTTCATCTTCTATTCCCCTTTCAAAAATGCATGTGTTGTGTCTTTCACTATCTGCAACTATCTGGTTTTATTTTGTAATGGTGCATTTTTTGGGGGTCGGACTGTATTCCAAATTGCAAAGATTCCTGTGTCGATGACATGTTGATTTCCGAACTTTTCAGAAAACAATACCAGGAAATCACAGTGGCAGATGTTAGTGGAAGGATGCACAGTGCATTGTCTCAGCCTCCTCTCTGCAATTGCAGTGGAGGAGCTTCACTGCATCTTTTAAAATAGTGGATCCTTAGCACAATATTATGTGCAGTACTTTCCAAGCTGATTATGTCAGTTCTCCCATGAATTAGTTGGTAAAAGCACCACCTGATCTGTAAGTGAGTCATCCAGACCAATCACTAGCCTGTACTGAGTTAGTTGGACTCAGTCAGGGCAGTGTTTTTTGGCACTTCTCAATTGGAAAAGAAAATGTCTGTTAGAATTGTTACTCCAAGCTGCACTGAGTTTAGTTAAGGATGACTGTTGGTCCTGAAATTGCCAAAAAGTCAAATAACTTAGCAAAATTTAAATTAAGATTGGCATCTGGGGAACATATGAGGTGGCATCTATGCTACTGTACTCAAGCTTGAGTCAAATCCCAACTGGTCCTCACAAGTAAAAGCAAATGTAACCTATATCACAGATGTGCTGATGAAACTAATCCCTATTCCAACCACATTAAACCAACCAGGTGAATCTGAGAATAGCTCAACAACTTCCAAATGCTTCTAATGTTTCCAGTTTTTCCAGAATTACTCAAATTGTGCTCTTAACTACTCCTGACTATAACACAGCAGCAAAATCCTACCACTTTCAAAAAATGGGAGTGAAGCAGGAAGTTCCCGGGAAAAGGAAGTGGGTTTACCTTCACGCTGAAAGTTAAATTTCCTAAAGCAGGCAAAATCTGGAAGATTTACTGCAAAGAAAGCTCTATACCTCAGCCATTTCAGGGACTTCCCGATGATAAACCTACTACAAACCAATTACACATTTTAACCTTGTTAAGGAAATCAATTAACTAGCTCAGTAACACATTGATAGCAGTGTTGGATTGCTTGTGCTGGAATATTTTCACAATGTTATGTTTGCTGTGTTACCCTTGCTGGGTGGCAAGCTGGACTTCATATTCACTGAAATCAGAACACTGAAGTACTTACGGACATATTAAACTTTTAATTTCAACACATGGTTTTCAATAGAGCACTGCTACAGGCAAAGGATGGTTGATTCAATGACTAGCAAAGTCTGGTGTGGATCCTTGGAATGTTACACCTGTAAGATATCCCCTGATTTCCATTGCTCTTTCCTGGACCACTATGGACAATACTGACACCCTTTTCGCCATCGAGGCTTAGATGAATTCAATCTGAACCTGGGTCATGTATTAGCAAAGGCAATGCATTGTCAGGTTAGTGTTCTTTTGGAGTTCTCTGTGAGTCCATTATTTTCATAGAACCATAAAATCCATACACTACAGATAAAGGCCATTCAGCCCAAGATTCTGCACCAACCCTCAAAACAGCATCCCATCCACCCATCTATCCCCATAATTCTGCATTTTACTGTGGCTAATCCTCTGAGCCTGCATATCCCTGGACACTGTAGGGCAATTTTGACATGGACAATCCACCTAACCTGCACACCTATGGACTGAGGACAGAAACCGGACCACCCAGAGGAAATTCATGCAGACATAGGGAGAATGTGCAAACTCCACACAGACAGTCACCTGAGGCTGGAATCGAACCCAGGTCCCTGGTGGCATGAGGTACAATGCTAAACGCTGTGCCATTTTAAACTGTGTACTGTATGTTTTGTTTTTACATGAGAGAAATAAAGAGATCACAGAGATGTGCAAGTGGTAGTACTGGGGGACTTTCAATAGCCAAAGGAATATTAGTGTAAAATGTAGGAAAGAGAAGAATTTCTGTGTTCAAGACACCTTTCTTGATTGGTATATTCTTGGCTCAGCCAGAAAGGAGGCATTGCCCAATTTAGTTCTGGGAAATGAAGTGGTCCAAGCAGACCATCTGTCTGAGGGGGAGCCTTCTGGTTAGAGTGAACATCATGTCATAAAGCTTATTTAAGTAATGGAGAGGATCAAAAACAGTCTATTTTCAAACTCTAATTTCAAGCAAGACTTATATCAATGCAATGAGAACAGATCTAACCAGGCTGCAATGGAACCAGGTAAAACTGGTCTTTAAGGAAGTGATGCTTCAGGTACAAGCTACGTACACTTCAACAGAGCTGAAAGGTAAGGGAGCCTAAACATGGCCCTTGGATGATAAGAGAGAGAGATTATGATACAAAAAATGGTGTATGATGCGTGTCAGGTGAATTATTAATGTGAGAACCAAGTCAAATCTGATAGGTTGAGTGCGAAGATGAATGGGAAATAAGACGGGCAAAGAGTGAGTCTAAGAATAGACTGGCGTTAAGGCCAATCCCTGAATGAGCTTCCTCAATTTGTTACATTTCTAGATAGTTTCCACAAATCATTAGCACGTGGGTGAGGAGAGATGTATTAATTCCCTTCTTTACATCCCTGCCTCCTCGGTTGGTCACTATAAGGTTAATTTAAGAAGAATACTTTCTCTTCCCAAACTAAATGAATTTATGAGACCACAATGACATAGGAGCAGAATTAGGCCAATTGGCCCATCGATTCTGCTCCACCATCTGATCGTGGCAGCTAATGAATGCAATTTAATATCTTGTTTTCCTGAGTTTTTTAGTTACTAAACATGAGAAGAAATAATAACACAACATATACACATACAGAAATAAAAACAGGAAGTGCTGAAGAAACTCAACAGGTCTGGTAACATCTATAGAGAGAGAAACATGGTTAAAAATTTGAGTGCAGTGTGACACTCCTTGGAAACTTCACAAACCCACAGATTTGAAATAAGAAATTAATCAAAACAAAAAGTTTTTTTCAGAGATGTATGGATCAGTAGCTGAGTCATTCGTGACGAGTAAATATTAGATTGTTATGGCCATTGCAGTGGATGGTACTAGTAACATTGATCTTAGTGGTTAAGAGTCAATTTGAAGACTTTTGGCTTTGCAGGTTGATTGAAATTCTTTCGTCCTGGTTCCTTTCGATAGTAACTGGATGGCAATTCTCAGAGTGAGGAAGTGCCGTGTCCTTTCATTATCAGCAATGTATGGACTTTGAATGACTGTTTCTGGCTGTGAACATTACATCACATTAATTCACACAGTTGGATATCAGACCACTAACACACTCAGACCAGTCGGTTTAAAACCTCTTTCTGTTGTACATCCCTGGAAATATAAGACACAGGGTAAGTCTGCCGAACTCGGCTTCCTGCCAAAAGTAGAGTGGATGGCCAGCCTCTTGTTAGCTCTTCCTTTTTAATCTTTCTGATTGGCATTTCCCTGACTTTGTAGAGGTGTGACATTCCATAGGCCGACAAAGGACTTTGACCCTGACAATTGATGAATTTATAGTCGCGGTCATCTTTTGGCCTTTGCAATCCTCTTTTAAAAAACCATTTTCAAAATAAAAGTTTACTATATCCTTAAGTACTTTGGTGTTCTGCTCCATCATCCTGATAGTTAACATAAAAGTGAACTTATCAATACTATACCATCATATAAGGAGTAATCAGATAATAGACAGTGGAGCTAATCCTAATGGGGTCAAAGAGGATGATAAATGCTGAGTGGCATAGGGCAAGTCTAAGATACTTAATGAGTTTTTGTATCGGTGTTTCCAGCCAGATTGGGCGCAAGCATAAAATAGCCTGAGAAGGCAAACTGGGCTTTTCTTTCAAGGCCTAAATGTGAATACTGAATGTTTGACAAGGTGAGTGGAAAGAAATAAAATTAGCAACGGAAAAATTCTTCAACACCCGGGGCAAACATTTACTCTCCTCCAGTTTGAGGTGGACTGCACCAGAAAACATCATGGGTGCATTTGCTGGCACCACCTACTCCTCCCCCCTTTCTCACCATAATATTACGACTGGGGAGGGAGGCAAACTGCCCAATCTGACCAATTGAGGACCTTCATTGGTCAATTGATGGCCACTCAACACCAGTTTCTGCTTCACTGCTATTTCATGGGTGCTCAGCTGAGGCAAGCAATGGGTATAAAACCCATGAGGCAACACTGCTCGAGCTTCAAACAGGGAAGTGGGGTGCCTCCCTTATGAGGATCTCAATTGGAAGCATGTGCCTCCCACACACCCCATTTACTGCAGTAGTGGACATCTTCAATGTTTCCCATTCCCATCCAACAGCATCCTCCCCACCTCTCAATCTATCCTGGATCCTCATTACCCAAATTACCTCCAGACAAGGCCTGTCAACCATGTCATAGCTATACACCTACCTCCTCACTCCCTTTATCCTGTCTCTGTAGAAACAGTGAGGACTACAGATGCTAAAGATCAGAGTGGAAAATGTGGTGCTGGAAAAGCACAGCAGGCCAGGCAGCATCCAAGGAGCAGGAGAAGCAACATTTTGGGCATAAGCCCTTCATCAGGAATCTGCCTCTGTACGCAGGGACTGGCTGCTATCCCAGCAATGGCTAGCACTCCCACTGATGTAGGTGGGATCTAAAAACTTGCAGTTATCTTTTCTTTCGGGGTGTTTTCTCTCAGGATGGTTGTGGAAGTCCCAGCTCAAGATAATAACTTCCAAACAGACATATCAAGGTCATGCAAAGCCATATGATTGAGTAGCAGCTCCAGCATTGCCCATCGCACCAGGTTACTGGACATACAGCACTGCCAAAAATCCATGTACACATATAACAAACAACGGCAGCTTATAGCTCCACTGCATGGACTAAACCAAACTCCTAACACCATCCTGCCATCCTCAGGAGAAAGCAGGCTAGAGGGTATAGTTTGGTTGAGTTCAGGTCCATGCACAAAAGATCACTTCAGTATGTTTCAGAAAGCTGCCCACACAAGTGCACCTGATGTCTTCGGGAAAGATGAAAATGGAACTTAAGAAAATACAGTCTTTGCTATCAAAGTAACCAAGTTTAACTTTATCAGTTCTCCGGTGGGAGTTAGTTTAAAGCTTTTTATTTTATCCATGTCAAAATAAGACATATGTTCACCCCAGTCACTCGGGAAATTCATTTCAGACAGTTTATGTGTGAGTCCTGTTTGAAGTGGTTAGTGGAAATTAAAACTTTGAACAGAATCCTAACAACTGGTTGTGACTAGATAAACTATTAGTCTCACTTTACATCAACAGAGAGCACCAGCAGAGAGCCAGAACATCCATCAAGAGCAGACCAACTATTATGCACTAAGATCATTCAGGAGAGGTCCCTGTACACCCACAGCTGCATATTGTAGGATTAATACAATTACAGCAAAAATATTGCTTTGTTTAAGTTAAGTTCCTTTTGTTTGAGCAGTATGTGAAGTGCCACACACAAAAGAAATAAAATCTGTTTTATCCAATTGGCAAAACACCAAATATAAGCCACAGTTTCCTGAATATCATATTGTTCTTTTTAGTAAAAGCTAGTTTTCAATGATGTGAAGAATTTTTCCCTTCATAAATCAACTGGTTTGAATAAAATGAGTACTGGAACATGAAACATCTTTCTATGGCAATCTATCGACCTATGTTTGAGACATTTAAGGGCTAGTTATATTACACAAACTGAGCACATAATCGATGCCTGAACAGAATAGCCAGGAGCACTACTTGACCAAGCTTATATTGTTGGTTTCCTTGCCCAAGGGCCAACAGAAGCCTAGGTGTATGCTGATGTAAATGCATCTGAAAGGTTAAATATTGATTTTAACACTTTGATCCAACAGATTCACTGCCTGAGAATCTTTTGTTTTACAGTTGCTTGCATTCTCACCTGAGCCATCAGGTTGTGGGTTCAAGTTCCACTCCTGGACTTGAGCACAAAAATCAAGCAAAAACTACAGTCAAACTAAAGGAGTACTACGTTGTTAGAGGTGCCACATTTCAAATGAGTCATTAAACCAAGCCCCCTGGTCTCTCAGAAAAGACCCTTTGACATGACTTCAAACAAGATCAGGGGATTTATCAGTGGTGTCTGAGCCAACATTTATCCCTTTACCAGCATCACAAAAACAAATCATCTGGTCATTAACACGTGGATGTTTGTAGAAGTTTGTGAATACAAATTAACTTTTCTTATTCCTACACCATAATAGTGACCACAATTCAAGAATCCGTCATTAGCTGGAAAGGGCCAATGGGGATCATGTGGCAGGACGTAAATATGTGTTTTTCTTTCCAGCTTTACCTATTGCAGTTGTACTGTAGTGTGAAGTTCAAGTGATGGGAAGCTGTCTCCAATGTATGCTCTCACAATTTTATCTGGAGTCTGGTTTGTGTAACTTCACAACCCTATTTAACTTTTAACAGTTTCTGTTGACTGAAACTAGAGTGTAGCTGACCTATACTTAGCTTCATAACTAGCAGCTGATCAGAAGGATTTTGTTTCACATAAAACTAGTAGCAGCCTTGACACAAGGAAACTTCCTGAAAGATAAAACCCTCATGCTGAAATCCCACCCAATTCGCAATTTAAATCAAGCACAAATATAATTTACAAATTATATGTTAGCTTTAATTCATAATGTTGGAGATTTAAGGCTAAATACAGGGCTACTGCTGCATTCTTGACACTGATAACCAGATTATACTGTACTGGACTGACAGAAACAAAACACACAATGATTGGTTCTCCATCTAATGGGCATGTTTTCAGTTCAGCCACCGTGAATAGTAGCAGGATCCCCTGGTTGATGTTGCCTTCCCCGGTCTAAAGATAGTGAAGCCAGTTGTAGCAAAAACAAGAAATTGCTGGAGAAACTCAGTAGACCTAGCAGCATCTGTGGGGAGAAACTAGAGTTTATATTTGAAGTCCAGTGACTCTTCATCAGAAGCCATTTGTAGACCTGGTCTCAAAATTCCCTTTCACCTCCTATAATCTTCAGGCTTTAAAAATCCAACATTTGTGGGAGGAATGAACATGCATATTAGATCATATTAAGAGGAAGACATTCAAGTGAGCAATGAAACATTAATAAATAAAAGTTGCAATGGAGAGATGAGAGATGAATCGGTCTGAAATTTTAGTTGCATAAAAATTTAAAATCATTGAGAGATTTGGATATTTCTGCTCCTTTGATGCACCAGAGCATTGAAGTATCACAGCATATTTTACAAATACCTCTCCATCTATTATTTTCCTCTATTTGTTACTACATCAATCAATCCACTTTCTATAGCTGACACTTAACAGATTACAACAATGATATTCAATTAACGTGGAAAAGAAAACTCCTGGGCTCGCATAATGAAGTGAATTTAAAAAGAGGCAACTTGGGTTTTGTGATAGATTCTGGTGCAATCTTAATTGGAGGAAAGGGAGAGAGATATCTCATTTAAAGCCCACACAACATGTGGTAGCAGTGAGTTTACAATGAACTGACTGTAGATAATTAAATATTTTATACTCTACTCCAAAGGGAAAGATCAAATGCATAGGAAAGATAGTCAGTGTCTTGCTTGAATTAGTTTCACATTGTACCACATGGGTGGCACCCACAATGAGTCACTCTGGTCAGTACAAGTTCCTGTCCATTGGTTTATAAAAGACAAGTCAACTAATCTTGGCTAAATAGAGTGTGACTGAGGAACACATGCATCTTCAACTTGTGCTGAGCTCGCTGATCCCACATAACTGGGAATTGCAGTTGATCTCTTCCTTCCCTGGGTTTAAGGAGGGAAAACTCAGGTTCCCTCCCCTAATCTCAGTCATGGAAATGGAAAATAAACAAAGGATGGAATATTATAGGAGCCGAACAATGTGGGATATGTTGGGAAATGTGGCAGAATCGCACAGGGAGTTCAGCATGGCCTATCTTGATGTGGGAGCAACTTGTTGCATCTTTTAAGCAAGTTCTGAGCATCAAGGTGAGATTCTCACCAAGGAAGCAGTGAGGTGCTTATTAAGTGAGGGGGTGGGGGGTTTATTGCTTGTTTACTGCACAGCTCACCTCATTAATTCTGTCCTACTACCTGTTGTAATCAAACTAGATGCTGAGAATTCTAGACATGGAAGGATGGAAGGACCTGGAAGAAAAAAGGATTCTGAGTAATCCAAGATGGAGGATGGGAAAAATTGTGGCTGTAGGAGCTGCTCCTTTTTTGAATTAGTTTCAGTGTTGGACCTGATTTCCTTGAATCCTAAGAACAGTGTTTACTGTTTTATAAGCCATGGTGTGAAATTGTTTTGGGACTTTGGGGGAGAAAAGATCAAAATAATAGCACTTTAAAAAGGAGAAAGGGAGACAAAGGCAGTGACCACATGGGAAGTGATTCAAACGGAGAAAGAGACCTCCATTGCTGTCTGACCCAGCTGCTGCCTCCACTGATCAGTTTCAAGTATCTCTGGATATCGGAGTTCATTCAAATGGGAGGGTATGTGAATAGGAAGGGTTTAAAGGGATATGGGCCAAATGCTTGCACTTGAGACGAGAGTTATTTGAGATGTCTGGTCGGCATGGACGAGTTGGACCAAAGGGTCTGTTTCTGTGCTGTATATCTCTATGATTCTACGTCTTCAGCTCACTGTTGGCTGTGAGGAGCCTCCATGTTACTCATCACCAAACAGCATCTCAGGGCACAACCCATGAGTACCAGCCGCGCACATCCCTCCTCCACAGATGCTGGTATCCAATATTTGCCATTCCCTCAGGACCTTCATGGCACTTCTCAGATCCACTAAGAGAACCCTCAGGAAGCACAGTCCTGTACTTCAGGGCACACCTGCAGCCAGAAGAGAAAGGCTGCTGCAAGGAGGCTTTGCATGTAGCAACACACACCCAGCTCACAGATCGAACCAGGCTGCATCTCAGGACTTCCTATTCACTCTCTGAGTGCTTGCTCATGTCCTACATCAATCTCACACCTTCGCCATGTGCCAGCAGCTTATCTGACAAAAACACTGCAACAAGCAATCAGCCATGTCTCAAAGTCTTAGGGCAGTATTTACTTACTGAAGTCCCTGGAGATACCTGTCAGTCTGAGATTTCCAGCACAACAAGTCAAGGGCAGCCCCCACCCCATACCAATGCAGTGGATTGCTCATGGTCAGGTGTCTATTCAGGGTAAACTCAGTCATGGGCTTTATAACTCTGCAGCCCAGGGTGTGGATCATGCATCCAGGGAGATGCATACGCAGCAGTTAGGGATGTGGAACTTCAGATCCAGGGCTATCTGGTTAGGTCGCTCCAATTAGCAGAAGGGGATGGGGCAAAAAGGACAAATACTCCGGAAACTATTCCAGGGCATTGGAGACTGCAGGCTGGGGGAAAGGGGGATGACAATTGTGAAGGGAAGGTAAGTATATTTGTGAAGGGGTGGGAACAGTCTATATGGTTATCTCATATGGCGGAGGTAAAGGTGGGCAGGTGCAGCTTCATGAGGTGGCACGAGGTGGGGACCTAGAGAGATACAAAGCCTAGTCCTTTACTGGAAGGAATATTAGGAAGGAGATCTAGTTCAGGGCCTTACTAACATGAAGATTGAGCTTAGGCTGGATACACCTCCCAAAGAGAATTTGCTGTCATCTTCCATAGTACTGGAATGGGGAAAAAATGGCTACAATTACATCTGGAAGACGTGGAATGTGTCTCAATCTGTGAGGGAGAGGCTGCAAGGCCCACTGATGTGAGACCTTTTAGAAGGCAAAAACAATACACTCAGCTCCATGCACTGTACGGACACAGACTGGAGGGTCCCAATCCATGATGAACCTAATGCACTAGCTCTCTCTGTGATGTACACTCCCTGCCCTCTGACCACTTCATTCACACCAACACTTTTTCAGACAGAGACTGTGAGGGACAATGGTGACAGCAGAACCCATTGCCTTTTATACACCTTGCTCGGCTTTTCACATACTGTAGCACGCTCTCAACATTGACATCAATCCAAGGTACATCTGTATGGACATGAAGATAGGCCACATGCTGGCACAGTTACATTTAGGGTTACACAGAGACTTATATAAACAGACATAATGCACAACAAATTGTGGCAAGGGGTGGCACAGTGGTTAGCACTGCTGCCTCACAGCACCAGGGACCCAGGTTCAATTCCAGCCTTAGATGACTGACTGTGTGAAGCTTGCATGTTCTCCCTGTGTCTGAATAGGGTTTCCTCTGGATGCTCTGGTTTCCTTCCACTCTCTAAAGATGCGTAGAGTAGGTGGATTCGCCATACTAAACATGGAGTTACAGGGATGGTGTGGTTCTGGGTGGGATGGTCTTTGGAGGCTTGGTAAGACTTGATGCCTTCTTTCTGTACTGTAGAGATTCTAAGTTAAGAAAAAGCACTTTGTATGCTGTATTTCTCTTTTCCTTTCCTTCCTTCCCACTACGTCTTGGTGTTGTCTGGGTTTCACAGCTGAGGCAGTGGAGCCCGTTGGCCTTGGATGTTTGTTTGGATGACCCAGGGAACACTTCTGTCTGAACAGACTGAGAGTACGCTTACCCAAGGAAAGTGGTTTCAATTTCCAACGGTCCGGGCTGGGGGGTGCAGGCACTGTGAAGTTGGCAGGCCCAGCTACCAGCTCCCCGTAGAGTCCTGTATGTGGTTCCTCCTCCAGCTGGGTACCCCCATTTTGTCTCTTTGTGAGGTAAGAACACCTGGAGTGCTCGCCAGGTTCCACATGCCCCTGTCACCATTCCCCCTATCCTGAACAACAAAGGCAATAGAGTGCAGGTCCCCATTGCAAGGCTGTGCTCCTACAGCCTCTGGACTATGAGAATCATTGCCTCCCACATCCCTGTCTGCTGCTCCTGTTTCTCCCTGTGTATGTGAATCAAGTCCCTGATTGCCGACACCACAGGGCCCTCTCCTGTCTGGTACTGAACAGGTGCCTGGTCTCTGGCCTATCTCCGACTGTGAGCAGCATGGCGCATCTTCTCCTTGGCCTGCTGCGGAGCTGTTACAGTCAGATGCTCACCAGATTGTGCTCCCAAACTTTCAAAGCATTACATTCCCACTGAGCTGTCAGTATCTGAACTGGTGGGGGTGCAGGGCACAACCTTGCCACTTCTTCCTCTGAGGCTTCAGTACTCTCATCTCAGACATCGAAGAAATGACTTCTGGTGGAGCAAGCTCTTTCTCCACCGGGGGTGTGGACACCCTGCTGGCACTTGCAAGCAGCAAGGGAGAGAAGCGGAGTCCCAGAGGCTGGAAGTGGTGTGCAGTGAATGACGCTGACCGTGGTGTTAGGTTGCACTGAAATAAAGAGTAGGACTGTTTGGTGGAACATGGATGTCTCAGCATTCCACAGGAGTCTTAGTCGAGTCACAGTCTTCTTCTGTGAGTAACAGGATTCTCTTCTCATCCTGGGGGAGAAGCCTGACATTGGGAACTCTTTCATCTATCCTTACCCTAAGTAGGCTGTTTTCTCCTGGAATGAGAGCAAGGGAGGGATTAAGTGAAATGCAAATAGGTGGCATGGCTATTAGTGTTGGTGCTAGTGATTGAAAGGTGGTGAGGTACCTCTGGTTAATGAGTAGGCAGCACGGATGCCATGCAACATTAGTGGTCTGGAAGATTAGGGGGCAAACAAGAGTATGGAAGGTTGAAGGTAATAGTGAGACTGGGACAGTGCAATCATTGCTTGGGGGTGAGTGCAGTTGCAGAGATAGAGTGTGAGGTTAACAGAGAGAACAGTGGGGCACTTATTGTGGCTGAATGGAGAAGATCACTGACCTTCTTGTAGCACTGCTGCCCGTTCCTCCACACCACACCATCTCGGGTGACTTCCAGGATGTTGTGTTGTGACCTCCACTGCTGGGCAAAAAACACCCCTCTTCTGCACCACCCTGTCCATGGGGACCTCATGTCCAGTGACTTACCACGTTCTAATCCTAACTCTATACCAACCTCTCAGGTACACACACTGACAGAAACTCAGCCGGTGGCTGTTGGTGTCAGATTAAGTGACAATGCTTCTCCATTATTATATGTTGTTCAGCTTTCGTCCTTTCGGTTTTGGCTGGGCAAGTTCTTGCGCATACGAAAACTGAAGAAAGTCATAAGGGGGAGGGTGCAGGTGAGGGAAGGGGATATGTGGTTGAAAGCAGGAATCCCACAGTCACACTATCAGCACATTACACTTCAAATCAGGTAACAAGGTGAGAATGAGGTGAGATTTCAGAGGGTGCATAAAGCAAAATCATATCATCATTTGAATGGCCTTAGCAACATCAAATGAAAGAACCTCTGCCACAGCAAACCCCACAATGTAAAGCATTGCTTCAAGCTTCAGTGATGTAGCCATGTTCATCAGCCTGTGATTCTGCTCTGTTCAGTGGAGTTATGGACTTGTACTTCAAGAGGGAAGGAAAGTGTCAATGATTTTCTTACATTGCACTTAGGTGATGTGCCTGCCACAGTTGAATAGCTGGAGCTATGCGAAGACATCAAGCAATGGGTGTGAAGCCACAAGCATCAATGCATATATAAGGGCAAGGTCTGAATTCTGATTGCCAGAGGCTGTTGCTGGGTGTCTGATGGAGCTGTTGTTTACTGAGCAGTGCATCACGTTTTTGATGTGGTGGATAGCGTGTGCCATATGATGATGCATTTGCTGGCCTTGACCACCTTGTGAGATCACTGAACTGCTGGTGGAATCACTGGCAGGTCTTCTAGTGAAATTCAAATCAATATCTTTGGCCGTCTCATGAAATTGTGGCCTCATTTTGCCTGACAACCTCCTAGGTCTAAGCCCTCCAGGCAACATCCATGGACCTGGAAAGACACTGTCATCCCTGTCTGTCCATTTGGAGTGCTTCTCTCTGCAGCCAATTCAACGTGCAGGAACAGTCCAAACAGTTTCCTTACATTCAGTGCCGCTCTTCTTTAAAAGGAGCCAGCTTCTTCAAGAGGTCTCACTGGAAGGTGTTAGCCATGTACACTGCTGGGCCCCTGTTGGGTGCTCATCTGTACATCTTGCCTTAATAGGTGTTGGTGAAGGCTCTTTGCAAACCTCAATCCCTGCATCTGAAAGCAGGAATATAGATTTGTTTATTGCCCTCAGCGCCTAAACTGGGTAAAGTGCTCTCTTTCCCCAACACTAACATCCTTCATAAAAGCCAAAAGACCTGCAGATGCTGTAAATCAGAATCAAAAAGGGAAATTGCTGAGAAAACTCAGCAGGTCTGGCAACATCTGTGAAGATAAATCAGAGTTAACGTTTCAGGTCCTGGGTTCTGAGTTCTGAGGAAGGGTCACCAGAGTCAAAACGAATCTAGCCATTCAAACCAAACAAACTGACATTTTCTTCATGGGACAGCATAATTATATCAAGCAACAAGTCTGTCAAAAAAAACTCTCAAATCTTTGCATTCACAAGTCTTAATAAGCACACTCAGCTTTTAAACTGTAAATCTAACTAATTAGAAAGAGATGCTTATTTCACAGAGTATTCTAATCTGAATGTTGTGGTGAATGTCTTGAATAAAATTGAAACCAAATGTTAAAAGATTGCCAAACAAGTGGATTATTTTCCCCTAATTTTATTTTTTCAATTAGCAATAAGGTAATTTTGTTGGAAGTTCCAGTAGAGATCTGATAGGACAACATTACTATGAAAGCAAGTGTGCACTGTAATTCTAAACATCAGTAGCAGTAAGGCAATACAGTGCATGGGGCAAGGGTGTTCTCTGATGGATCTAAACAACACACAGTGAAATCAGTTCAGACAATGTTGGCCCATTGCTCATTCCCACAGCTTTCTAATGCTCATGCTTTTAACATTCTTGTTCTTATATTTTTCTCGTGAACTTTGTGTTAAGAGGTTGAAGGATGTTAGCGTTGAGGGATGCCAATCTTCCCATCAGCCTGAATATCAATATTTAGCATCTTTAGGTCTAAGTTGATTAAAATGTAATTGAATCTTCTTGTATAATACCCCAACATCCCTGGTCTCCTGCAGGATCCCATAACCTTTCCATGTGACATTGTCCCAATCATTCCTAGCATCTTGCATCCCCTCACCGAGATTCCAACTTAATGCCAAAGTAGGATCTCCTGCTCTTAGGAACAGGGTTGAGCCTGCCAAACTAAGTTCACATAGAACTTTTAAAGTTAGCAAAGAAGATATTCATTGTCACAGTCTTGGCTGATTCAAACCCAACTTTCAGATATAGCTATTACACCACTCTATAATTCTCCTGTTTCAGTGATAAATAAGCTGTAGTGGGAAATTTCACGTATCAGTGTTGGTAATAAATTGTTTAGAGATATTTTCAATCGGCGTGTTCGGACACGTTAAGACACACATCTGGATCAGGTGGAACACAAATCAAGGCCTTCTGACTCAAAAGTAGGGACAGAACTTGTCTGAGAAGCTTGCAATAATTACACTGCAATTATGAATAAATATGGATTTTTCTGTGCATCATTTGTATGAACAGCACCAGTCATTGATGACACTCAAATCTGTCACCAATGAAGTCCAAAACCCCATGCAGTATTCCAGGTGTTTTCTCACCAAAACCCTATACTGACAGCAAGACTTGTTTATTCTTGTATTCAAATCCCCTTGCACAAAAGGCCAATATGCCATTTACTTTCCTAAATTATTGATATACCTGTTTATATCTTGCTGCATTCCTTTTGTGAGATATCCCAGTCACATCAATATTTACAAGTTACATGCCTTTTAAAAATATTTTGCTTTTCTAATTTCACTGTCAAAGTGAATAACCTCATTTTTTTTTCACTTTAAGAGCCATCTAGTACATTTTCTCCCACTTACTCAACCTGTCTGTGTATTTTTATACTCTCTCTGTCTCCTCCCCACAGCGTACGTTCCCACATAGCTTTGTCAGCAAATATGGGGGCATTATTCTTGACGAGATGCAAATTGTATCAAGTTTGGTGGAGTAATTCTCACTGCAAGGCTGAGCAGGTTTTCTCGCCATATCTTACCAAAGTCGCCACATTAACTGACATTTCCAGCTTTATGGTGAATATCTCATCTGATTTCCATCCCATCTTACCACATGTCATTTCAGGAGCACCTCACCATTCACAGAAGATCCTGAGGTTGCCTAGACTCAGTGGCACTAACATATCATCCAAACGTAGTGTATTAGTTTTCACATGAAAATTGATGACACTTATTTCTACCTCATCATCATCTCTCTTGGTTCCTCCTTTATGGCTAAATAATCAGATATAATCCAGTTCTGGATGCACAATAATTTCCTCCAATTAATTATTGGAAGTAATTATTTTTGATCCCTGCTCCCTTCCTTTTTACTGATTCCATTCGTCTCTCTCTAGCAGCAGTCTTAGATTAAACCAGCGTGTTTTGAACCTTGGTATCATATTTGATACAAGGTGAGCTACTAACCTGAAGTTTATGCAATCAGTAAGATCTCCTATATCCATCTCTGTAATATTGCTGAATTTTGCCCCCCTCTCAATTATCTGCTACTGAAACTCCCATTTGTTGTCTTGCTACATCCAAACCTAACTATTCTAATACACGCCTGACAGATCTCTCACATTTTACTTTCCATAAACTTGATGTCGTCCTAAACACTGCTGGTTATACCTTAATTTGCAGCTAATGACATTCCCCTATCAGGCCTATGCGTGCTGACCTTGATCAGTTTGTGGTCAAGTTCTATTTTTAAATTCTTATCTTTAGTTTCAAATCCTAACATAGCCTCACCTCCTCTCTATTCACAATCTCTCACAGTCCCAGGACCATCACTGCTCCTCTAATTCTGCCCACTTTTTGTGTATCCCTAATTTTAATTGCTATATTATTGCTGATAGCACCTTCAGTTAGCTAGGCCTCAATACATGGAATGACCTCCCATCACCTCTCTGCCATTCTCTCTTGGTTTGTTCCTTTAATTGAAACAGAGGAATATGTAAAATACAATTGATAGTAGGCCATTTCATCCACGAACACAGTTCCAAAATATGATCATAGCTGATCCCCTTTCTCAACACATTTTCTGTTCTCTCCTCTACCCTTTGTGGCCCTTAGTTTTTAGAAAGCTACTTCTTTGTTAAAGTGTTTTAGCCTCCACCAGTCTTAAGTGACAGAGAATTCCACAGTATCACTACCTGCTGAGTGGAAAAACCTCTCTTCATCTCAGTCCTAAATGGTCTATCCTGCATTCTGAGACACCAATTAAAACCTATGTCTTTGACCAAAACTTGTGGCCATTTAATTGATACCTCCTTTTGCTGTTAAATATCACACTTTGTTTTGTAATGCTGCTGAAGTGCCCTGTTAACAAAGAACATAGAAGAAAGAACAGGACAGCACAGTACAGGCCCTTCAGCTCTCAATGTTGTGCTGACCATTTATCCAACTCTAAGATCAAGCTAACCAACATACCCTTAAAGTTAAAGGTACTCTCTAAATATACATCGTTATTGTTATCTTTGGCTGTAAAGTGCTTTGAGAATTCTGTTGGTCATGAAAATTGCAATATTAGTACAAGTTGTTTTTAACCAGTCCTCCATTCCATTGCTAATACATTATTCCTAACTACATGAGATTTTATTTTGTGTATCAATCTTTTATCTGGCACCTTTCTGAATGCATTTGGAAATTCATGTGTACAGCATCTACAGACTTCTCTTTATTTACCCTATTAGCTAAATTCTCTAAAATCTCTCCTAAATTTGTCAACCACTATTTCCTTTTCATTAAATTATGTTGACTCTGATCATACAATGTTTTTCTAAGTCCATGGTAAAACCTTCCTCATAATAGATTCCAGCATTTTCCTGATGACTGATGGCTAATAGGCATGTAGTTCCCTGTTTTCTCTCTCTTTCTCTCTCTCTCTTTCAATGCAAATAAGGGAATCAGACTTAATTTTTTAAGAGGGTAACTATTTGCTAAACTCAGAATAAATTGCCTGAGTCCTTCAATTAGCTCACTCTCAGGAATTTGCCTTCGTCCACGTTAATTCTCACCCTTAATTAGACCCCAAACTGTAAATGGCTAACAGGTATCAGCTGTTTCACATGTAAACCTCCTGACTCTTTGATTAAATTTATAATTTCCAATTTCTTTGCACAACTCACTCACATTTTCAAATATAAACTTTGTTCAAATTAATATTGCACATTGATAATATTCCATTATAAATGTAAGTAACCAGGTAATACCATGCACGGGGTAGGAATTGTGTCACTTTATTTTGTAAGTTGATCATTGTTCAGTGTGTTAAATAAATTCTCTACATATTTAGCGCAATTTACAATTTAAATCAATTATTTTTATTTGTCTGTTAAATGGGTACCACTTCAGGGAACTAATAACAATTGTACTGAATCTCAGGACAATAAATAAATGTTTGTGTGAATAGCAAGTCCCCAAAACATCAAAAAGATATCACTAACCAAATACAGCAATTGTTTATTCTTTCAGTTATGTCGCTAACCATTTTGCCTGCTTTTTTCTTACTCCAAACATCAGTTCAAACACTTCTCTTTTGTGCTGCACTTATGAATTGTACAAACTCCTATCTCGGGTATTTTCTAAATAATTATTTGAAGCTCCTTTGGATCTAATGGATTTTGCCAAAATGCTGTTAACAGTTTGACTAAAATGGCTGTCACTGAAGATGAACAAAGCATCTATTGCCAGAATCCAATATTTACTAGCAAGCACAAATCTGTGAGAAAATTCTATTGAATACAGATGGCAGGAAATTCCTCTGAAATGATAGCAGCCAAACTCAAACCACAAGACATGAAAATAACCCAACATACTAGACATGAAGAACATATCTTAGAGATTTGTTCCTCATGTGATTCGCAATCTGTGATTGATTACCAAGAGACAGACTGCTGATATATTGGACTTTTGTAAAACAAATATTCCACCAGAAAATAGGAAAATAAAATTATCAAATAGTTCCAGTGATAATTTGTTATTCATTTGGAGAAACGTGTAGCTAATGTCAAAAAGTCCATAAAAATTTGATAATATATTCCCCAAATTTCTCACTATTGAAGTGATGGCTCTTGCTGGGATATGGTTCAAAGGGTATTGGCTGCCCTCTGTTACAGCATCCAAGTGTCCATTTTTCATCTGGGATTACCTAATATAATGATAGGCTATTATACCATGTACAGGACAATCCACTCCTCCTCATCCAAAACATGTATGAGCATGAAGTAACCACATACGAATAAGAAACAAGCAGCATAACTGCTATTTCCCCTTCTTAGCCTGTGAATATTGGAGGCCAATTGCTAATGTCCCAAACACTGTCCTGATGAGGACATAAATGATTTTTTCTGGTTTATGTTTGCAGTGTTGACCTTAGGTTTTGTTCTTAAATGACCAGGAATTAGTATCACCTTGCACAGGTTATTGTTTAAAATGCAGTGCATCATTAAAAACTTGGAGTGTTCATTACCAATGTTATTCAACTGTGAATTAAACATCCATAGTGAGGGCTAATGATCACATCAGGCAAGTCTGCTCTTCAACATCCCTCAGGTTACATTCAGCTCTTTATATGGTTTATCCGCACGCAGATTCAGACATTTCAATATTCTGGATCTAAGGGTGGGGGAGAGGGTAAATATGCCCATATTTGTGACTAATTAAAACGGTTGGAAACCTGGACAAGAAATTCCAGTAGCTGAACAAAACATTACGACAGAGGGTTGGGATAAGGGTCACAGTTTCTTAAATCTACATTTAATGGTTTGGGATAATGCCACAATTTGTTGATTGTTAAACTAACTCTTCTCTAAAACTGAAATCATCTTTTTTCAAACTGCACGGTTGACAAACCATGTAAGTTTATTTGTTTTAAAGTCTGCTTGGTAATAAGAACACCAAAACCTCCAGCTAAAATATAATTTAGTTTAAGTATAACTATGTTATTTTTGTTCCACTCACGAGTGGCTCAGGTTACATCAAGATTTTTGCAAGGCAATCTGCCACTTAAAGCTGAACACATTACTGTTATGATTCTTTCCCAAATTTCTCCCAGGTGCCAAACCATGTTCTCAGTCACAGTGTCCTTGGTGCTGCCTGCCCTGTGGTATCTCATCATCATATTTAATGTGCAATTTTTAAAAAAAGTTATCAGGTCATTGAACTTCGAAAGTGCACCAGGGTTCAGTGCAATCCTGTCACTTAATGGCAATCAGAGTGGGAACCTTGGTTGAATATCTGAGATGCTGGAGCTAAGTGCAATGCCACACTATCACCACAAATGCCAAACCTGTGGTCATAGTGGGCAGCTGACTACCAGATAAATTGGCAATGTCTTTAACTCTCAACCATTGAAACAATACTGATAATTACTTAAATACAGAAGAACAAACTTACAGTTTTATGACGTAATGTAATTGTAAAAGAGTCTGGGAAAGGAGGAGAATTTTCTTACACAGCAAGGACACAGCATCTGAAAGGGTGGTAGTAACAGATCCACCATGAATTTTCAAAAGAGAACTGCACACAGACTGAAGGGAAAAATACATACTATGGGGAAAGAGCAGGTGAGTGGTATTAATAGGATATCCCTTTTAAAATTGGGACCATCGACTGAGTTGAAAGGATTTTAAAAAAGCAGTCACGAGGACTTTAAACTGGTAGAGAAAGTTTGGGGTGGAGGTTGTTGTCAGTAGCACAAGTAGCATGGAGTAAATGGCCTCCTTCTGTGCTGTATCATTCCACGATTATTTTCACAACCTCAATATGTCCCTATCACTTTACAGCCAATGTTATATTTTAAAGCACTATTGCGGTTACAACATATGAAGCACAGCCGTCAATTTATACACATCAATACTTATGAGGAATAATTGTGAAAATGACCAGCCATGAGCTGATTTTTTATTACCCTTGTTGAGGGACAAATATTAGTGAGTGTACCAGGATAAGGAGGTGAAGAGGAGAGGGATATTTTCCGTGTTTTGAAATAGTACTGTGGAATAATAAGACAAATATCAGGTATTAAGATATCAGTTCTACAACATATACAAATGTGGAAATACTGTCTGTTTCAGGATCCCTCCCCAGCTTGGTTTTCCCCAAATGTAGCTGGCATGTTCAGATGACCAAGACAGCACACATTCTAACAAATGATCGAGTGGAAATGTTGCAGGCTGCAGTCACAAGGATAACTTTAAAAAGTTAACTTACCTGAATGTGAAGCCCAGAGGAGCTGGAGTGCAGCTCATTTCACATGACAAGGCACCAGTAATGGGACAGGAAGAAACTGTATTGTTGGGACAGGCTGCAACAGAACTGGGCTTGGGCCACACTCCTAACAGAAAGGATAAAAAGGGAAGTCAAGGGGACTTTGAAGTAGTAGATAGGTCAAAGAGAGTCAAGTCAAAAAATTAGCATAAAGAATAATTATAACATTTTAAATTGAAGGGAAGATTGCAAAGTAATAGTCAGAAGGTGTGCTTTAGGCATGACATGTAAAGGAGAAATTATAACAAAAGAGACAATGAAGAAAGGATTGAGGGAAACAGCATTAAACCAGGACAAATTAGGATGAGTATCCCAAATCTGTTGGCTGTATAAGAAGTAAATTGAACAAACTGTAGATGCAAATTCAATCAAACTGTTATGATATGATTACCATAGCTGAAACATGATAGCAAGACATTAAGGACCAAGAAATGAATGAGCCAGGTTGTGAAGTCAACAGGAAAAGAAACGGAGACTGGCATAAAGGGAAATTTAGCTTTGATAATTAAGGATGAAATTATTTCAATGATAAGAGAGAATATAATGAAGCAAGCAATCAGTAGGACCTCACAGATGCAATTAAGACATAAAACAATAATTTAAGACTGTAGTAAGAGGTGTGTGCAACACTCTATTAGTAGCTGTGAAGTGACAGAATGTATAAATGCAGGGATTAGAAATGCATATACGAAGACAAATCAAAGGTTATTGGATCCAGTGGAAGTAAAACTTCCTCTGAGCCAGAAGTTTGGGTTTAAGTCCCAATCCAGGACTTGTTGACAAGGAAGATTTGTTCATAATGGGGAGAGGTTGAGGATAAATGTACTAATGCTTTTCTCATCTGCCAAATTACAGACAAGAGTGGGAGAGATTCCCAGTCAGCCATTTGATACCAAGGATTGGAGTCTCTACTATCACCGCTCACTGTCTGATGTTCCCACATGAATGTAAAAGTGTATGTTGCCAAAATCATTCAGGCTCCTGGGACTCAGATCGCTAAATGACCAGTGTGGATCCAATTGGTGCCAACTGCACAGAACTCAACCCTGTATCCAAGATACAGGGTGTATCCAAGACTTGGGTCCTTGCCCTACCAATGAGGAGGTAACAGTACTGTGGTTGGACCAGTTTTTAGGCAGGGAACCTATCATATAGATTGGATTAAACTGACAAGCTCACATCAGACAGTAAATATATTCAGTATGTTTATGATGGTGTATTACAACAACAGCTAGCATCTTGCTAGCTCTCTGCGGCCAATATTGAGTGGAAGGAGAGAATGGGAAAGGAGCAAGACAAACTCCATTTGTTCCTGAATATGGTCCCACCTTTGCGAATGTTTCCCAGGAATGAGCACTCAATGCAATTAAGATCTCAATCAAGAGCCATCTTCTGACTTAATGGAGTTTTCATGATGTCACATAGGTACCCACTGACTGTACTAAATAAAAAACAAAAGAACTGAGGATGCTATAAAACAGAGACCAAAACAGAAATTGCTAGAAAAGCTCAGCAGGTCTGGCAGTATCTATAGAGAGAAAAAAGACACCTCTGAGTGTATGTTCATAGTTCCTTGAAAGTGGAGTTACAGGTAGATAGGATAGTGAAGAAGGTGTTTGACTGCTTGCCTTTATTGATCAGTGCTTTGAGTATAGGGGTTGGGAGGTCATGTTGCAGTGGGCACTGAAGTTGTCATATGAAATGAGCTGCACTCCAGCTCCTCTGGGTTTCACATTCAGGTAAGTTAACTTTTTAAAGTTATCCTTTTGACTGCAGCCTGCAACATTTCCACTCAGGATCATTTGTTAGAATGTGTGCTGTCTTGGTCATCTGAACGTGTCAGTTACATTCGGGGAAACCCAAACTGGGGAGGGATCCTGAAACAGTATTTCCACATTTGTATATGTTGTAGAACTGATACCTTAATATCTGATATCTGTCTTATTATTCCATAGTACTATTTCAAAACACGGAAAATATCCCTCTCCTCTTCACCTCCTTATCCTGGTAAACTCTCTAATATTTGTACAGGACATTGGTTAGGCCACTTCTGGAATACTGCCATGCAAATCTTGTCTCCCTGCTATTGGAAGGATGTTGTGAAACTTGAAAGGGTTCAGGAAAGATTTACAAGGATGTTGCCAGGGTTGGAGAGTTTGAGCTATAGGGAGAGAAGCTGAATAGGCTGGGGCTGTTTTCCCTGGAGCATCGGAGGCTGAGGGGTGACTTAACAAAGGTTTTGAAAAATCATGAGGGACATGGATAGGGTAAATAGACAAGGTCTTTTCCTGAAGCTCGGTGAGTCCAAAACTGGAGGGCAGAGGTTTAGGGTTAGAGGGGAAATTTAAAAGGGACCTAAGAGGCAACTCTTTCATGCAAACATTGGTGCATGTATGGAATGAGCTGCCAGAGAAAGTGGTCGAGGCTGGTAAAATTACAACATTGAAAAGGTATATGGATAGGTATATGAATAGGAAAGGTTTAGAGGGATATGGGCCAAAAGCTGGCAAATGGGACTAGATTAATTCGGATATCTGGTCAGCATGGACAAGTTGAACTGAAGGGTCTGAACCTCTGAGGAAGAGTCGCTCAACCCAAAACGTTAACTCTGATTTCTCTCCACAGGTGCTGCCAGACCTGCTAGCTTTTCCAGCAATTTCTACTTTTGTACACACTGACTGTGTTGGGAACCAGAGGATATTTCAAAGGCAGGCTGTTGGATAGATGTAAGAGAACCACTGAAGCTGAATAAAATGTCAACATCATTGAGGGAAAGGCACAAAAGTTTCCAATCACAATCAATGGTGTCCTGAGATGCCTCACAGTTTGAGGCTTATTTTTAGAAATGATCTCATAACTTTTCCTGAGTAGCTCTATCTTGAAGCACCTTCTGGATCTCTCTCTACTTCAAAGACCTTATCTCTTGTCAGGTGTTCAAGAAATAACATAACAAAATACAGAACCTGTTAATCTCCCTAATTGGTAAGAAGCCAAGATGACAGACAAAAAAAAAGCCACCATAAAAAGGTGCAGGAAAACATAAGTCTCAATGAAAAAGCTTACAAAAATGCAAAAAAACAGTTGTTTTCTTGGTGACTGGGAGAGAACAAAGAACAACAAAACAGATAACAGCAAAAAGAGAAGATAAAAACCAAATTTCGAGGGTTATCAAAACCAATATAAAAAGCATCTTGCAATTATTTAAGGAAAAGAAGGGGTGGTGATAGAAATGAAAATAAGGAAATGGTGAACGTTAAATAACATCCTAAGGAATCAATGATGGCCATTCACCAAAAGTAAAAGCAATATTGTAATTATACAGCAGGAAATAATAGCACCAAAAAGTGACAAATCTCCAGGACTAAATGGTTTCTGTCTTGAGAAGGTATAAGAGAACAATGTACTTTTCTCAAGTATGACTTTCCTATTTTCTCTAGTTTCAGGAGTCATTCTTTCAGATTGGAAAACTGCATCTGTCCCTCTTCGTTTTAAAAAAAAAGTGACATGGTGAAACTAGGAATTATATACCGCTTTTTGGGGAGGCATTGGCCTAATGGTATTCTTTCATAGAATCCCTACAGTGTGAAAGCAGGCCATTTGGCCCATCAAACCCACACCTATCCTCTGAAGAACATCCCACCCAGACCCCTATCGCTGTAAACCTGAATTCCCCATGGCTAATCCACCTCTTTTTATTCACTTCTTTTTTTATTCGTTCAGGATGAGAGCTTCGCTGGTCAGGCTAGCGTGTATTGCCCATCCCTAATTGCCCAGAGGGTAGTTAAGAGTCAACCACATTGCTGTGGTCTGGAGTCATGTGTAGGACAGACCTGGTTAGAATGGCAGCTTCCTTCCTGAAAGGACCTTAGTGAACCAGATGGATTGATGGTCATCAGTAGACTTTAAATTGCAGCTTTTGTTGAATTCAAATTACACTGTCTGCTGTAGCGGGATTCAAGCCCAGATCCTTGAACATTACCTCATCACTTGATTAAAAATTGAGAGTGTGGGGCTGGAAAAGCACAGCTGGTCAGGCAGCATCTGAAGAGCAGGAAAATCAACATTTTGGGCATGAGCCCTTCATTAGGAATGAGGCTTGCGGGCCGGGTGGCTGAGAAATAAATGGGAGGGGGTTTGGGGCTGGGGAGGAAGGTAGCTGACAGTGCGATAGGTAGATGAAGGTCGGGGTGAAGGTGATAGGTCAAAGAGGAGGGTGGAGCGGATAGGTGGGAAGCAAGATGCACAGGTAGGACGGTTCAAGAGGGCGGTGCCAAATTGGAAGGTTGGATCTGGGATAAGGTGGAGGGAGGGGAAATGAAGAAACTGGTGAAATCCACATTGATCCCATGTGATTGGAGGCTTCCAAGGTGGAAGATGAGGCGTTCTTCCTGCAGGCATCGGATGGTAAATGTTTGGCGATGGAGAAGGCCCAGATCTGCATGTCCTTGGGGGGAGTAGGAGGGGGAGTTAAAATGTTCAGCTCTGGGGCAGTGGGGTTGCTTCATGTTTGTATCCCAGAGATGTTCCTGCCCCACCTGTCCATCTTTCTTCCCACCTATCCACTCCACCCTCCTCTCTGACCTAACACTTTCATCTACCTATCGCATTCTCAGCTACATTCCCCCTAGCACCACTGCCCTCCCATTTATATCTCAGCCCCCTTAGACCACAAGTCTCATTCACGATAAAGGGCTTATGCCCAAAACGTTGATACACCTGCACCTTGGGTGTTGCATGACTGACTTTGCTTTACTAGCACCACACTCTCGACTCTGATCTTCAGCATCTACAGTCCTCATTTTATCCCATTGGATTCACAGTCTAGTGATAATACCTCTTGGCCATTGCCTCCCCGCACATCCCTGGACACTACAAGCAACATAAATGGCCAATCCATCTAACCTACACTTCTTTGGACTGGGCGAAGAAACCAGAGCACTCAGTGCAAACTCCACAAAGAAAGTTGCCTGAGGGTGAAACTCAGGGTCACTGGCACTGTGAGGTAGCAGTGCTAACCACGGAGCGATCGTGCCGCTAGACTATTAATCCACCAATGAGAGTGTGGAAAAGCACAGCAGGCCAGGCAGCATCCGAGGAGCATAAGCCCTTCATCGGGAACTGAGCTAATGTTCTCTGGACCCGAGTTCAAATCCCACCACAACAGATAGTGGAAATAAGAATTTACCAATGACCGTGACTATGATAAAACCCATCTGGCTCACTATTGTCCTCCAGGGAAGAAAATCTGCCATCCTCACTTGGTCTGGCCTACGTGTGAGTCCAAACCCACAGCAATGTGGATGACCCTCAATTCCCCTCTGGTGATGTATGCTGGCCTAGAGTTAGCTTAATGCCTGGAATTTGTTAGGAAATTACTAGAAGAAAGTAAGGACTGCAGATGTTCATGTCCATGGATCATTAAGATGTTGAGGACAGATCACAGTCGAGTGCTGGAAAAGCACAGCAGGTCAGGCAGCATCTGAGAAAGAGGAGAATTGATGTTTCAGGTATAAGCCCTTCATCAGGAATGAGGCTTGTGGGGCGGGGGGGCTGAGAGATAAATATGAGGGAGGTGTGGGGCTGGAGGAAGGTTGCTGAGAATGCAATAAATAGATGAAGGTGGGGCAGAAGGTGAAAGGTCAGAGAGGAGGGTGGAACTGATAGATGGGAAAGACAATGGACAGGTCAAGAGGGTGGTGCCGAGTTGGAGGCTTGGGACTGGGATAAGGCGGAGAAAGGGAAGTGGGGAAACTGGTGAAACCGGTGAGGAAATTACTAGAATTTATAATAAAGGATGACAGTCCTCTTCTGCACACTGGTAATGTCCGTACCCCTGGGTTGGGAGGCCCACATTCAAACCCCACCTGCTCCAAAGGTGTGTAATAGATTTATTAGAAAAGTGAAGTGACTGAAACCTTGAAAAGTTTCAGGCGATCAGAAAGAGGCAGCATAGCTTCACAAAGAATATGTGTGATGAAACTGAATTATTTGAACAGGTGACAAAAGTCATGAAAATAGGAATATTTATGAATGTTATTTTAGCAGATTTTCAATAAAATCTCTCAATATGTTATCAGCTAAATTTGACGTTTAGGATTTGAAATCAATCTATCGATTAGTTGGGAAATTGGCTGACTGGCAGGAGACAGTAGGTAGGGTAACTTGATGGGTACTTTAACTGGGAGGACTAATCTTTGTTGGTGCATCAACACTTTGGTGAATCAGTGACTCAGATGATTAGGATAGGAAGCCATATATGTATGTTTGACAATGGCACAAAGATAAGTGGCATTGAGGCCAACATTGCAAAGATACAAAGGGATACCTATAAATTAAGTGAATAGGCAATACTATGGAAAACAGATATCTATGTAGACATCTTAGGCATAAAAAAGAGTGGATGAGACTCTGCTGATACAACGTTAGTGTCTCTATCTCTAGATCAGAAGGTTTAGGTTCTATTCCCACCTGTCCTGGAGATGTGCCATAACATGTTTGAATAGGTTGATTGAAAACATTTCTTTTAAAATAAAGATGAGATCAGAGAACATTTGAACCGATGAAAAGTGAGAACAGTTGAGGTCCAGTGAGATGGAGGGGGTGTTCATGTACATGGATCATTAAGATGTTAAGGACAGATGCAGAAAATAAGTTGGCTAATAGAATGCCAATCTTTCTCGGGACACTAGAATACATGGGGACTGAAGTCATTTCTCACTATTGCTATTTGATCCTGCATCATACCATTAAAACCCTCTGGGTCCTCTGATTTCCAATTATGCAAATAAGGATCAGGCACCATGTAGTGACCGTACACTACACTGAAGAAAGCCCATATCAAACAATAACGCAAACTACATAGTAACAGTAAGGTTAGACACACAAAATCATATGCATAATGAATTATTGTGGACACAAGAGAGCAGATACACTAAAAGTGGAAACTGCATTTGTATAGCACTGCCATGTGGACCACACAAGTAGCAGTCATTGCAACATTAACCCCCAGAGACATGACACTGGCAGCAATGGGAGAAATCCCGCCCCCCACCCCAGGAGAGAGTAGTCTCCAGGAGAGAGTAGCCATTGATACAAGAGATCACACAAGCAGCGTGATTATAAGTAAAGAGGTTACAACCCAAACAGTGATTGTAAACACAAGATCATATTCTCAAAGAATGGCTGTAAACAAGAGAAATAACATATGTAAAGAGTGACTGTAAATATGAGAGGTCAACTCCACACAGAATAATGTTGGTCATGACAGATACTATACATAATGAATGCCTGTAGATACATAAACATGACATATCTGGGACTCAAGGGCAGAAACATCAGGGCCTACCTACAGCTTTTAGAAGGATGAGCAGAGGAACTAAATTGGGTTGGTTTACTAAGATCATGTTAAAATTTATGTTCTTAGGACCTTTCAGACCGGTTGGGTTTCCCAATCTTGATGTTAGGGAGCTTCTTTTGAAATCCTTCACATGTCAAGAATATTCATAGCACCTCAACCCACTGGAATTACATTCACAGTTACAACTTTGGTATTCAATAGCAGGAAATATATCTGTTCATATACATGAAGTGTGTAGCTGGTAGGGCAGAATTCATCTTACATGCTCCAGTGAGTATGCATTATTTCTGAGACTTCATATCCTTCAACATGAGTCATTTGAGCCTTCTGTGGTCTCAATGTTTTCACATAAGGAATGCAGTCTGCCTGAGGCAACTAGTTTTCTCAAGCAAGGCTGACATACTGGCTGATGGCAAGAAAGCTGGGGCAAGCAGGACTTGGCACTTGAGCTATTAAAGCTTCTGAATGACTGGTGTTTTAACTTCATCGAAGAGTTGGAGTAGCTAAAAGAAACTCAAACAAAATAGAGTCATAGATTCCTACAGCACAGAGACAGGCCCTTCAGCCCAAACTGGTCTATGCCAACCAAAATGTCCATCCTCGCTAACCGTATTTGCCTGCATTTGGCCCATATCCTTCTAAACATTTCCTATCCATGTATTTGTCCAAATGCTTTTTAAATGTTGTTAATGTACCCATCTCAACCACTTCCACTGGCAGCTCATTCCAAATGAATACCACCCTCTGTGTAAAAAAGTTGCCACTCATGTTCTCTTTTATTCCTTCCCCTTAAACAACCTTAAACTGATGTTCTCTAGTCCTCGATTCGCCAACCCTGGGAAAAAGACTGAGCGCATTCACCCTAACTATGCCTCTCATGATCTGAGATACTTCTATAAGATCCCCCCCCTCAGACACCAATGCTCTAAAGGAAAAAGTCCTAGCTTGTCCAACCTCTCCTTATAAGGGCGTGTTATTGAGTTTTTTGTGAGCTGTTAAGAATGAAGTCAGCTTTTATGATTCAGTCCTTGTTCCAAAACCTCGCAATTTTTATGTTCTAGTTGTGATAAAGGCTCAGCGACCTGATAGTGCTTGACCTGCTGAGTATTCTAGATTTTTGTGCATTTTAACTGCAAACTTTGGCATATATCTGAAAGCCACTCCCAATGAGGTATAAGCAGGGCCACATTGATAGCTGAAAGTAAGATGTACACATACAGTGCATGTAAGGTATTTGATCAAAATGCCTGCACACAACTTCCTTTATGACAGTCCTCCTCAGTAGCAAGATTGCAATGATTCACATTCTTAGAAGTATAACTGTGCATCAAGAAGACAGGGACAAGTGCCCTGGCAAGTCTCCCTTGCAGCATTGGAGCTAGGTTCTTTATGGTTACACTACATTATCGACCTCTCTTGCTTCCTTGATTCATTCTGACTTTGACAGTTGGGATGGCTTTCTGTTGCCATCCTTCGCAAAAGGAACTTCCCTTCTCTCCCAGATGGTCTACAGCAGGGCACCACTGAACCGTGGAGCAAATTTCTGTCCGGTGTGCAACATCTCCACGGGTGATGGATGTGACCAACACCAATTGAGTGATGTCATAGCTTTCAGTGAACGAAATGGTAACAGGGTACTATTTTAATATGGCACTTGGACATTTGAACTTGAAATTTTTTACAGAGATATAAACTTCCTGCCTGCCTACCCTGTAAGAATTGACATTCGACTCACACATGCATGAGTAATGAACTCAAAAGAACTTAATCACACAAGACAACAACCAATACACCTTGAGCAAAGTACCTCTCATTTTGTGCCCACCCCTCCACACTTAGTCTGTATGTACATCTATGCATATACATCTTTGAATCAACTATATCCGAATTGCTATCGTTGAATGGCTTGAACTGTTATAATTTCAGCCAGTGATACCCTTTTCCTCTCAGTGGTCAAGTTGAAAAAGCAAGTTTCTTTGATTGCAGACCGAGAACACACACGATGTGACAGTTTAACAACTTGTTGATATTGAATTAAGTCCACAACAGCTTCCATTATGAATAATATTTATTGATCTTTCCTAGAATGAGATACCCATAGGTTATGAGAAATGGAAACCAATCTGAAATCTAAGACCAGATGGGTCAGCGGGTTAATACACTTAGAGCACAGGAAAATTTTAAAAGTGAATCAACTCAAAAGAAGACTCTGCCATATCTGATATAAAAGGAAGCAGCTCAGGGCAAAATAAGGTTAGCCAAACTGTCTGAAAATGAGAATCATGGAGTCATTTGGTTCTCAACAGACAAACTGAACAAGTAACTCAATGTTATTGGAATGCCCTGAAGTATCAAATAGGCATTTCCAAGTTATTTTCAATTATTTCATTTGTAATTTGTTGCCCATTTATTTAAATACATCCCAAATGAATGCAAGTTGTTTAATGAGGATAATTTCTTATTTTAAGTAATTGTGTAAATTGAAAGATAACCATTGAGGTTAATGCAAATGAAAACAGGCAGAAACATAAACAGACCATTGGATCAAAATTGTCAGTGTTACACAATCACCTAAAATTAAAATTGACCTCAGATGCTTTACTCTAAGTTTTGGGGTCAAAGACAAAATGATTTGGGGGCTAGCTTTAAATTAGCTTCCAATGGTTACGAGTGTGAAAGAGAGCATAAATTCGATAGACTAACTCCTGACATAAAATTGTCCAAAATTCAGAGTTACTTTGCAAATCATACTGAAAGAGCTGATGAGGATGGATAGTGTGGGAAATGAAGAATTCACAATGGTGCAGCTGGTAGTATTCTTCTGCAATTGAGTCTGAAATAATCATATATTGTATATTACAGAAGATAATTTAGAAGCTTTCAACAGCACTTAAATTATGCTGTAGTCAATGCTTGATGTGGACTCATCAAAGCAATTTGAAAAAATGACATTAAGAAAGATTATTAGACCATAATTTGATATCGTTCTTTGGAAAAGACTTACATCGAGTACTAATTAAAACTGGAAATTATTTTGCAGTGCGGAATATCTTATAGCATTCATAATGTTCAACAAATTGCTGTTGCTAATATATAACATAGAGTAACTGTGAAGTGATATAAATAACATCCGCACTCAGCTCCACTTCACATAACTCCATGCACACTGTGACTAATCTTATTAACCCATCAGTTTACACAGAGGTAATTTAAGTATCTGTCACTTAGGTTTACAAACGCTTCAATCTACATTATGAAGAAAGGCTCACTGAATGGAACTTGTTTTCAAGAGAAGAATTATTAGTGTCTTTCACATCCTCAAGTCGTAAAGTACTTCATAATCAATTAATCACTTCGATTATATAAACAGATTTAAAAAGATTCAGCGACTCGGTCCAGGTACTTGAAATGTTGATGTGTATGAAATGTATCTGTATATGCATATGTGGACAAGGAACACAAGAGAAACATGTTAAGAAAGGAGCATTTGACTCTTCAAGTCTTTTCCTTCTACAAACTGTATACAATTTACTTCTCATCATACTCAGTGCACCTATTTAATATATTAAAGTATTAGCACAACCATGCCCTGTTCTGAAAGAATCCTAGATACCAAACTAATTTTCCGTAGACCTAGGTGAGGTGTCAGTAAAGTACAAAGCCTGAATATTGCATGTGAGAGATGGAAATCCTAGATTTGTATAATTGATTTTGGTTTGATTATATACAGGAGTCAACAAGAAATTTCATGGAGTTCTGTCTTCTTTGTGTTTCTGCTTCTCGTTCAAGTGCTTAAGTGGAGTCCATGAAAAGAAAGCTTTGCATGGTGTTTTGGAGGAATAGGCTGTGTGAAGCAAATCTAATGATTATTACTTTGACTGCCTTTTCAGACACACAGTCTCAACAGTCTACACATTCAAATGTTTAAAGTTCACATTCACACCTGTGCAGTATAAGGATCACAGACTTACGAAAATGCTGAAGAAAACTCCACAAACACAGCCATGGCTCTTCAACTGCTATGTCTTTTTTTTAAAATATGCAATCCATGCATGCTATTACAATATCAGGTTGTGTTTGTTACTGTGCGTATCCGTTACATATTCCAAAAGATACAATGACGTTATACTGCTTTCACTATGGCCAAACAGAAATGCAAACGTTTAGTTAATTTAGAAGTAGTGTTCATGCAAGCATCTGACATATGTTCCTATATCTTGAGTTCATGTTTGCTTGTGGTGCTTATTATCTTCTGATGTGTGTACATGTGGGCCCCGCATGTGTGATTCCAATAGATCAGAATTTGGAAAAGCTCTGAGAATGCCCACGACAAAGAATTAATCTTATAACATTCATAAGCCTTAGCAGATGTTGTAGAAGTAGATCCTACATATGTGGATGGTGAAACTTGTGACTAGAATAATTGATAATCTTCCAATTCTGAGCAGGTAAGAACATTAATATGGAAAGAAAATGGCTATTCAACTTATTGAGCCTATTACATTTAGAAACAGCATGAACTCCTCTCAAGTTACTTTATCATCTGTGAGGGCTGATTAGCCATGGGGTAAGCTTCCAACAACAGAATGCTCTCTGAATCAATCGTTCAACTTCAAATTTATTCATTGATTTTAAGCCAAAGTACAGCTGAATTCACAGTAAAGGAGGTTATTACTGATAGAAATCAACACGCAAAAGATGTAGCAAAATGCTTAGTAACTGAGGAGTCCCACAGGAGGATGGAGTTCAGGTCAGGAGTCAAAGAGAGAACTCAGGAAACTGAAGAGAAATGCCATAATTTGATACAACTTAAAAGAACTTTGCAATTCAAAGAATTTTTAATTCAAAAAAGAGTGTGCTTTTAAATTGTGTTGAGGCAAATTGAGCATTCAAATGGTTATTGAACCTCTTGAAGGCCAAAACAAAATATTTCCATGAAGAAAGATAGCAGCAGAAATCAGTTGTTTCATCAGTAAATAAACATGAATCAGCACCGGAAAATACAAAAAGGAACTGCAGGGTCAACATTATGGATTGTATGGGTCAACTTGAGCTGAGATCATGAAATACCCCATAGGTCAAGAAGTTATCTGTCCCTTGGGATAATGGAAATATCTTCTAAGGATGACCAGTCAGAGCTAAATAATGTGAGATTGATATCTTGGAATATTTGTTCGAATTAATTCTTGGGATTCTCTTATCTTGATTGTCCTCCCATATCTGACTATTTATCTCATTGGATTAAGTAATTTATAGAGAGTCCATAGCTGAATGCTCTTTTCCTCAGCCTATGTATTCCAATTTAGCATTTCAAGTCAATTCCATGTTGGACAAAGAATGTAACAGAGTTTAGAAGATTTGCAGGAGTTGTTCAATGGATGCCTCTATTGGTAAATGTTTCTCTAATTGTGATGCTGATCCATAAAGGCCAGAAAGATTTTTGCTTCAATCACTGGTCTGTGACAAATTAACTGATCTGAGTTCAGAGGAAGGGTTATTAGCTTATAATATTTCCAGTGGTTTTATTATCTCTTGAACTGGAAAGAGAGAAAAATATCTCTCAGAATTCCTGCCTGGGACCATTATTCAGTGACATCAGTTGGAAAGTATGCGTGACGCCTGTAGTTAAACCTTCAAATTTAACTAACCTACCAAGAATATGATTGTATTTCTGGAGATTGCTAGATGCTCACAGATCCAGCATATGAAAGAACCTAAAAGGCAAAAAAGCAAGGAAGTGTGTAGGGAGTGGGGAGCTATGGGTGCAGGCTGCAGGGTGCATGGTTTGGGGAAGGAAGCTGAACAAATGTCACATCGACTCTGGGAGAGCCAGAGCTGTCACAAGATGAGAGGCTGAGCTCTCTTAACAACTAGCCTGAGCTGAAATAAAATTTGAATTAACAATGACAGATCATTCTAAAAGACCACTGAATGATGTTCATGTTCAAAATGTTTGTATCTCATTTCTACTTCAAACAACACTGACATAATGAAGTACTTACTAGTTTGTTTATCACCTTTCAATCTGAGCAGCTATAGGGTTAATTAGGCAGTGAACACAGCAGGACAATTCCCGAACAGGATTGTGACCATATGTTGCTTTTCCATGTGAATTAATTCATTCAAAGGTTGAATCAAAAGTCATTTGTTGTTCTCACTCAGGACCTTATAGGTTATCAACCCTGTAAAATCCATAATGCTTTCAAATGAATACCAAACAGTTCAATCTCTCTCTATATCCCCTTAGGAAGTATTAAATTAATCACCCTTTCAAAATATTTTTAATTTCATATTCTTGTTGCAGTGGTGTAATAAATATATTTTATTTAAGTTATTCAAAATCCATTAGTTTGACCTCTGATGGTGCAGCTGATTAATTCACTGCTCGTGTGGTTCTGAACTGTACAGAACAGGAAGGTCCAAGGCTGGCTGATTTAAGGGACAGTGTTGTGGGAACATCATCAACTCAATAATAAATTATCACTAGAAGTTCCCCTCTCATTGAAGAGCATGTTAACATTCAATAACCAGATTTATACACGAAGAATGACTACTTGGGTAAGGTGCCATGTGGTTGGCAATGTTTAGAAAAAGGTATCTTAAGACACCAAGAGTCAACATCTTTGGGAGAAGCACAGAGATTGTTAGACAAAAAAAATAACAAATATTACCATTAATGAAATACAATCAAGTTATTCACATTAATGCAGTGTATTCATATGCTGGAACTCTGGTAAATGGACAGACATTTCCCCAATTCACTTTGGTTTTATACTGCAAATGCTTAGCCAGAGAAGAGGGGAAAGAGTTTAGTACTCAAAAAAGGTAACTTTTAATCATATAACTTTAGAATTAATTTAAAATTACAATTGCTAAGCATGTTAAGATGAATAATTGTTGTTATCTCTCAATGAATAAGTGCGCCAAGCAACATAAATCAGGAAGGTACACTGTTCAATCCCTGATTTGGGTTGAGGTAAGGCCTAAGTGCAAGAATCACTCTTCTTCCGCTTGTCCGAATCATCTCTAAAGCAGGTTACTTTCTTTTAAGATCAGATATCTGAAGCAATGTGATAGAAATTTGTTGGTCTGTGTCCATTTTACATGTATGCAATAGGAGAACTTAGTATCGAAATATGGCATGTGACATATGCACTCATTCCATAATGCAAGTATATCACCTGTCATTTTAGATTGGATGCTCCACAGGCATCTGGAGCTCATGCCAGAATTATGTAAAACAATTATTTTAAAAACTCCTTTAGTAATATTTTAAAATTTAAGTATTGCTGAAAAAATGGATAGGTTGAAGCTTTTTGTCTTTCAGTCATCTGGACAAAATTGCAGGAATACAAAATCTCAAAGGGAGCAACAGCTTATAGTGCACGTGGACTGTGGTTGGTTGAGGTGTTGTCATACTATTGCATCAAGGAACTGTTAACCCCTAGATTTCTTTTTAGTTGAACAAGACAGAAGTATTACCATCTTCCTTCTGTTTGCAATTATTAAAATAATTAAATCAAGAATCAAAGAATCATACTTGGACAGAAGGAAGCCAGTCAATCAACTGCACTTTTTTTGAAAAGAATTATCCAACTTATCCTAAACTTCAATTCTTTCTCCTTGGCCTTCAATTGTTTTTATTTCAAGTCTTTTTTACCCAGTTCTCTTTTGAAAACTATCACTGAATCTGCTTTCACCTTTCAGGCAGTACATTGTAGGTCATAAGAACTCGCTACATAACTGTTTCCTCACATTGCCTCTGGCTGTTTTGCTGATTACCATAAATCTGATCCTCTGATTACCAATGATTCTGCCACTGGAAATAGCTTCCTCTAAGATAGCCTCTCAAAACCTTGCAAGCCCTACTTCATAACCTGACCAGATAATCAAAGCTAATATTGGTGCAGTACTTCAGAAATTCTGTGCAGTACAAATTTCTATTTTTCAGAGATGTTTGCTCTCTCAGGTGACCATTGGTAATACCAAAATGTTTGTGAGGTTGCTCAGTCCTAACTTGCTAAACAAAAAAGGGGAAAAAAATCCATGATTCTAGAAAATATTCATAAGTAGTCAACAGAAATAATGTATGCCTCAACAAACACAAAATCTGAGGAACTCACAGAACCCCTGGAATCCAATTGTCAATTCATAAGATTCCACAGACAGTGGTTTGAAATTTACATTGTGTTGTTAGCTCTGATAATAATAGCTTCACACTGTACACTTCATGTGAATAGACAGTATTTACAACTAAACACTTTTTCATAATAGCTGATGGATTTCCAGTGTCACGCAAATAAATATTCGCCTTTCTAAAGTGCATAACACTGCATTTATTTGTTAAAAACATTATTTTACTCATCCTATTCATTTAATTGGTTAAAATCTTAATATGTTCAAGATATCCTTCTAAGTATGATCAGTCTTGTTATATTTTTTTATCTGGCAGATAACAAGCAATTAATTTTGTATATTCAACTGAATAGACTGATATTTCTGGGATATGTTTATATTGCAATAACATTGTGTAACAACAAATTCCCTTTCCTTAAAAAATTGTGAAATGTTACTCTTATGGCAAAATGTATGACCTGCTAATGATTTCAGGTTTGGCTTTGAAATCTGTCACAACAAATATATCATCTTTTTGAAAATAATGGAAAAATAATAACTCCAAGAAAGAACAAACTCCAAGAGTTTGTATTTAACACTTGTGTAAAAGGGTTTTGGTCTATTTTTGTGGAGGGGGTGTGTCAAAGAGCAGGTGACTATAACAGCATTTGAAACCATAATATGTTTGAAATAAAGTTTAATTTTAAAAATTATGTTGAAATCAGAATCTATACAATGTCAATAATATTTTATTAAAATCCATAAGATATATATGTGACAATTTATATTTGCAGTAACTGCCTGTGATATCCTTGACACTATGTCAATCAAGGTTAATATATATTACATTGAATTTCACAACAGCTTATACTTACATCGTACCATTAAGAGAATGAAACATTCCAGGGCATTTCACAGGAGCATTAGAAACAAAGTATGATACTGAGCCACAGAAAGAAACACTAGGTCAGCTGGCTAAACATTTGAAATGGCTTTTAAGAAAGTAAGAAGATGAGAGATAAAGCCAGAAAAGTGTAGTAAGGCTATTTCAAAGCTCAAAGCAGAAGGATTGCAAGGTTAGAGAAGATTACAGAGATAGGGAGGGACATCGTCTTGGAGTGATTTGAAACAAGTGTATGAATTTTAAAATCATGCCATTGTTTGACGGAGAACCAATGTAGGTCAGTGAGCTTGGGGAAGACCAGGGAACAGGACTTGCCCAAAGTTAAAACAGAGGCAGCAGAGTTCTGAAGTACCTCAAGGTTATGGATGATAAAATGTGACAGGCCAGAAAATAATTACCTCACACTTTCAACATATCTTTCTACTCCTTTCTCCTTAATTTATTTAGATTCCTCTTAAATGCATCTACTATTCACCTCAACCACTCTATGGAAGTTCCACATTCCTCACTCTGAGTAAATATGATTCCCCTAAGTTCTTTACAGAATTTACTAATGACCATCTTATTTTTATGATCCTGAGTTTTAGACTTATTCTCTGTGTCATATGAATCCATTCAGAAAGCAACGTTTACTTATATCTGATCAAGATCATGGCAAAAAAAAGTCTTTCAGTTAGTCATTGTTCTGTCCATCCATAATGTACTGAAGTGAACATGCAACAAACCATATTATAGCAGTGAGAATAAAAATAAAATCAGAAATTTCAAGAAGATGCCACATATTTATAATCTTTATTGGCAAAACATATGTGATTACTTAATAAACAACAACAAAAGGCTTGAGTTAAAGCATTCCTTTGGTTATAATACATCTAAGATGTCAGGTTATAATTTTTATAAGGGACTCAGAAGTAAATTATGTGAGTCTATATTTTAGCAGGGTGCCTTGTTCAGTCAGTTCCAGCAGTCATTGTGCCTGTTGTTAGTTTTGCATATAAAGTTGAAATTACAAAAAAATTGGATATGCCAATAAACATTACTCTTCTTGTCATTCCCACTTTTATGATATTACAGCCCAATAGCTGGCATCAAGTTCATAGACACCCGAGATTCCAGGTATAACTGAATGCATTGACAGCTAAGTAAACAAATCTGGAAACCTGATTGATCAAATCAACGGAGGCATTGCTGGGCACAGAAGCAATGGTTGCTTTTTGGTCTTAATAGATTCCCATTATATAATAGCAACCCACGACTCAGTAATCCCATGGAGATCCACTCATTTCATGTCATACAAGACCTAACATTCTGATATATATAACAGCATGACTGAACACAGTACATCTAAATACAATACATTCAAAGCATTTTTTCTTATCACACGATAGGCATTGTTTAACAGGGGCAACAGGTGTCTTATCTGCCAGCTATCCAGCTGATGGGAGCATCATCTCCTTTCTGGAAGGCCCACTGTATTTATGCATTGAACTGAGCAATAACGGTTATTCCTCAGAATCAAGGGCTTCGGGGTTAGAAATCCAAAATGGAAATAGAATGTGCTGGAGAAACTCAGCAGACCTGTCAAAATCTGTGGAGAGGTAACTTTTCGAATCCAGTAAGACTTCTACAGAAATCCATCCCATAGAAGCTGTCAGCCAACCAGAGACCATCAATTGACAATTGCACCACTTGGGTTGCAGTGGTTGCTGCCAGTAATGTAACCAGCCAAGAGCCAAGGTCACTGAGAACCCACACCATAGGCAGGACGGGTGTCATATGTGTTACGGGTTGGAGGGATAGAAAGTCAACAACAAGGGCTGGGTAAATATGAGCATTAGCAGGTTGACGGTCTTACATTGGCAATTAATGCCTCAAATGCTGACAAGGCAAGAAGGCTCTCAATGAGCGTTTCCATCAATGTAATTGATCAAGGCAGAGATTAGATTCCCTACAGTATGGAAACAGGCCCTTCAGTCCAACAAGTCCACACTGACCCATTCCCCTCATTTACCCCTGACTAATCCACCTAACACTACAAGCAATTTAGCATGGCCAATCCACCTAACCTGCACATCTTTGGACTGTGGGAGTAAACCGGAGCATACCCACACAGACACGGGGAGAATGTGCAAACTCCACACAGACAGTTGCCCGAGGCGGGAATTGAACCCGGGTCTCTGGCGCTGTGAGGCAGCAGTGCTAACCACTGAGCCACTGTGAGCTGAGAGGACAGCTGGGTACCCACTCTCCTTCCCAGTTAAGTGCCCCCCACCCCTATCACTAAGTTTGCTTTGGGAAGGGCATTAAATTCTGCCAAGGTATCTGATTTCTGGATGGGTATATGAATAGGAAGGTTTTGGAGGGATATGCACCGGGTGCTGGCAGGTGAGACTAGGTTAGGTTGGGATATCTAGTCGGCATGGACGAGTTGGACAAAAGGGTCTGTTTCTGTGCTCTACATCTCTATGACTCTATGACACAATTTTTGACTGTCCAATGTGGAGAGTGAATTCCCTCCCAGTCAGGATATACAGCATTCCACTTTGCTAAGTCCAAATAGGACAAAGGAAATAGCCAGAGCTTAGAACCCTTGAGTTTGCACAGGAGGCTGTTGTTAACTTAAAATCACAGCCTATCACAGAAGGGCACTCATATACATCACACTGCTGAATCCAGCTACGTCCAATTCTTCATTTGGCCATAGGTTTGCTTGGAGATAATAGGGAAAAATCTCAACTTATAATGACAGATCTATCCCTCCAGGCTCCATTAGATGGGTTAGCCAGTCAATCATCAACAGTAATCAGTAGTGTCATAGATTCTCTGGTTTAGGAATCAGATTGCTAGCTCTGCTGTGAATGGTTGACTTGATACTGAGGTCCACTGTCAGGCATGTCAGTTTGGCATCATCTCAAACCCCAAGGAAAACAGTTAGTCAAGTAACATATGTTTAATTTACACATACACACAATCAGTTTATGTTTTGTGGAAACTAAGCTATCTGAAATGCTATTTATAAATAATTTAAAAACCAACCATATCTTTTACAACAATACCTTTAAAATTTTATAACATCGAATAAAGTGTATGTTATTTCATCATAAACACTGTTGCAAGAGTATTCACACAATCATCTCCCTTAACCTCTGTCAGATTCAAATGACCTACTGCATTGTGCCTTCTCCACTATGCACAATCTTTCCGTTTTCTCTTCCTCCTTATTTCACTTTTATTTCTTTAACTGTTTTCCTTGTTTTTCTCTTTTTACTTTTTACTTCTTCATTTTGTTTTAGGTGGCGGATAAAGGAGGAGCCTGCAGTGACAGCAACACCAGGATGAGCTGGACGTAGCTCAATCCCAGCCAGGGGTCTTCCACCCAGTGAGGAGCAGATCCCAGCCTGGAATTGAAGGCTAGGACAAGGGTCCAGTCCATGGCTAGGCCTAGGCACACCTGAAGGAGAACTGACTGTCTTGGCACAGCACGGCATTCTCCCAGTAAGGCAGCATTGTTCTGGCATACTGGGCTTGACCCGACATGGAGGTCTCGTCCCTGTATGGAGGCCTTCTTCGTCTTCCGCTTCCAGGTATTCCAGTGGCCTTGCAGACGGGCTGGCCCAGGAATGGCAGTCTCAGCCCGGCATTGCAGTTTTCTTTGGCAGAGGCTTCCAACCGGTATTCCAGAAGCCTGCTGAGGTGGTCTCATCCTGGAATGGTGATCTCATCCTGATGTAGTGGTCTCATCCCGGTGTAGTGATATAGCCCCAGAACGGTGGCCTCGTTCTGGAATGGAGGTCTCATCCTGGAATGGTGGTTTTGTCCCGGTATGGTGGTCTTGCCCAGTGTGGTGGCCTCATCCCGGAATGGTGGTCTCATCCCAGCTACATCTTCAGGAACTCCATCCTTCCCTAATAAGCTTTCCCTGAGCCCAGAAGCCATTAACAGAACTGTGATGAACCTTTTCTTCATTTTACTTTGTTTTATGATGTATGACTTCTGTCATTGATATAGGTGCCGCATTGGGGTGACATCACGATATTTTTCATGTAAAAGTACGCATGACAATAAATTTTTATTCTGTTCTATTATTGCTGTGCTCCGAAAACCCTACCCACACCAACCAAGCTGTCCAAAGCTTTGGCAAGCAATTATTTCTTCCTATAGCAGTCAACTGATTTATCAATTTAATCTTGCTCTTTCCTAGGTTTTTCCATAAATCAAATAGGACCACCATGTTTCTGGGGTTGCTTCTGCTACTAGCCACTTCTCCCCCCAACCCAAAAACATATTTGGCCACTCTGTCTCTGTACCACCTGCATATATCTGTAAATATCACAGATTATGTAACTCTATGCAGCCTTTTGTCAATATGTGCCTGCTATTATAACCAACAGGACTTTGGTTTCAATGGATTAGGCAGATTCCTTGACTGGTCACACAAAATAATGGTCTATGAAAGCAATTAACTCAATGTGGAAAATGGCTTAATCTCGTTCCATTTCTTTTAATATTCTAAATCATCATTAAATGCTTTGCCAAAACTCTTTAAATATGATCCAAACAGATCCGACTTTTTGCAAGTTGCAAATTATATTGATGGTGTATATTAATCCTGGAAAAGGGACAATGGTGGTATGGGTTTATAGAAAAGATCTCTTTGTTTTGTACTGACCATACAGAATGTTCAACTAAAATAAAATCAGGTGCCTTTTATGAAGTTTCCTCTAAATGTATCAATACATAATACATTGCTGCTCAGGGAATGGTTTGATCTCAAGGGTCTAAAGTAAGTACTGAAGCCAATACTTTGATCTCCTCACATTCTCACAGATTTAGCAAGTCCACATTTCCAATCACGTGGTATTGGTCCCTTGTCGTTTCACTGAATTTATGTCTAAATTCATGTCGAGTCCAGTAAAAACTTGGCAGCTGTACGATGCAGTGAAAAAGTGTGCACTTTCACATAAAACGACAGTAGTCATTCTGTGAATTGCTGTCTGTAAACAAGAGACTAATGCTGTCCTCAACAGTTTTACTTGCTAATCAAGAAATCTAGGTGCAGATGGAAGCTGCTGGTTAGATTTCAGATGTTAACTCAATAAATCCTGATAATTATCCCCTGAAAGGCTAATTTCAAAACTTGGGTTCTATCTTAAGCTTCTGTGCCAAGTTAACTGATATCAGCAGGGGTGGATGTACAGACACTACAATCTACTGGCACCAAATACTGACAGTGTGAAGTCTAAGGAAGGACTGATTTACATGATGAAATAATATGTACAACATCATATGAAAGCGGGGAACAGGAGGAGCTTAAAGACATCATATTTAAAGCTTAACAGGAATTAGACAGGAAGATTTAAGCATCATCCTTAGTAATAGAAAAGAAATTAGTAATAAGAGGAAAATAGAGGAAAATGAGAAAGGTTGAAAGATACTAGTGCACTCACAAGGCTCACTTAAAAGGATCTGTTATCAAGTCACTGAACCTGTTGCATTAACTTGGTGTTCTCCTCACAGATGCTGCCAGACCTGAGTTTCTTCAGCAATTTCTGTCTTGAGTCACCCAAAAGGTTGTCAGCTAAGACTCCTTTGGTAACACGCACCTCTGAGTCAGAAGATAATGAATTCAAGTTTCACTAGGGACTTGTTGGCACATAAATTAAAACTGATAGTCTAGTGCTCGACTGAGGGAGTGTTGCATTATTTCAGATGCTATCTTTCAAATAACATGTTAAACCAGAATTAATAAAACTTGATTATTTGTTCATTAGCACATTGTTGTTTGAGAGACTGGCTGCATGTAAATTTGTTGTATTACAACATCGTCTACACTCAAAAGTAGTTTGTTTGTTGTCTGTAAACAGTGTAGGATGTCCAGAGATCATGAAAGGTGCTATATAATTACAAATCTATTGTTTGTTAACATGTATTCATTGTCTCATGCATATTCATGGAATTCCTCTTCATTTTGAAATCAAAATATTCAACTCCATAAGACATAAGGAAGTCAGTTTTATCTTACAACTAAGTTTGTAACCCCAAAGAGTAGTGATCTTAAAGTTGCTACTTTAATATACAAATAAACAAAATCTCCATTCAAACAATAACTAGTCTCCATGGGGATTACTTCTCAAAGTTCAAAGAATCAACAGCAGAAGGAAGTGTCAGCATATATAACCAGGCTATTTCCCATTGACCAGTTGCAGATTTTTTAATCAGGTGCCTTGCCTCAACCAGTACTCACTGGCACTGAAGGCAACCTGGCCCCAGATGATAAGAACAGGCCATGTGCGTTTATTTGAAAACGAAATGATTTGAAGTCCTTGACTGTGGGCAAAATGCACACAGCTGAGTTCTTGGCTTTACTGAGAGTAGGAGCTAGTTTCTTCTGAGGTTGAGATGTGAAAAAAAAATGTTAAGTGTTCAGAGTGGTTTCAAAGGTTGGTTTGAATTTGTCTCAATGTCATTCAAAGGCAAGATATAAAAGAAAACTCACGCATGGGTGGTCTGTGGCTACAGGGACATTAGCAGTGATCTGAAAACTGGCCTTGTACCCATTCCTTCAACTACAGTCATCAAACAAGTTGCACAAACAGGCCCAGAAATGCTGACTAGGTGATTCATCTCAGCCTCCTCCAGAGGCATCCAGCATCTTAGATACCCATCTTCAGCCAATGCAATTCAATCCACGTGCTATCAAGGAACAGATGAAGGAATTGGATACTTCAAAAGCTATAGGCCCAGGAAACATTCCAGCAATAATACTGACGACTTATGCTCCAAAACCAGCTGTACTCCTAATCAAGTCGTTCCAGTACAACGACAACACTGGCATCTGACTAGCAATGTGGAAAAATGTTCAGGTATGTCCAGTTCACAAAAAGCAGGACAAATCCAACCCAAAATAACTTTGCCCTATCAGTTGCTTCTCAATCATCAACTTGGGATTGTCAACAATACTATCAAACAGCTCTTCTAGAACAATGTATAGCTCATTGAAACTGAGTTCAGATGCCATCAAGGACACTGAGTTCCTGACCTCATTACAGCCTTGTTCCTAATATGGATGGAAAAGATGAACTCTCATTGTGAGTTAAGACTACTTTTCAAGGAGTATAACAACAGAATCCAAAGAAAACTAGAATAAATGAGACTAAGAGGTAAAACTCTCCTTTGGTTGAAATCATGCTGAGCAGAAAGGAAGACGGTTGTGGTTGTTGGAGGTTAATTATTTCAGCCCAAGGACAACACTACAGATTCTGAAACAATCCCCATGTAAATGCAGAAACACTTGGGCAACATCCAAGCTTGGACTGATAATGGCAAGTATCTTTCAACTTATATAAATGCCAAGCAATTTACCTACCTCCAACAAGACAGAATTGACATTTGACATTCACCGATATTAACGTTGCTGAATCACCCAATACCAACTGATATAGAGTCATAGAGTCATGGAGATATATAGCACAGAAACGGACCTTTTGATCCAACCCGTCCATGCCGACCAGATATCCTAAATTAATGTAGTCCCATTTGCCAGCACTTGGCCCATATCTCTCTCAACCCATCTTATTTAGTACCCACCCAGATGCCTTATAAATGTTGTAATTGTACCAGTCTCCACCACTTCCTCTAGCAGGTCATTCCATATATGCACCACCCTCTGCGTGAAAACGTTATCCCTTGGATCCCTTTTATATCTTTCCCCTCTTACCTTAAGCCTCTACCATGCAGTTTTTGACACCCCACCCTAAGGAAACGACCTTGTCTATTTACCCTATCCATGCCCCTCATGATTTTATAAACCTCTATGTAGTTGGTCCTCTTCAGGCTCTTTAATGGTAACCCCTAGTAAATGCTATGCATATAGTCTATAGTCCATCATGCAAACCACCCCTCAGCCTCCAATGCTCCAGGGAAAATAGCCTCCGCCTATTCAGCCTCTCCAGATCAAACCCTCCAACCCTGCTGGATCTTTGCAAATCTTTTCTGAACTCTTTCACATTTCATAACATCCTTTCTAAAGTAGGATGACCAGAACCGCAGAGCAGCATTTCAATGATGGCCTGACCAATGTCCTGTATGGCTGCAACATGATCTCTCAACTCATACACTCAATACACTGACCAATAAAATCAACTTTACAAAATGCCTTCTTCACTATCCTATATGAATTAATTTGATTTATTACTGTGACATGTATAGAGGTACAGTGAAAAGTGTTGTCTCATGTGTTTTACATGCAGATTGTATTATACAAGTGCATTAGGGTAACAGAACAAGAAGATGGAGAGAGAGATCAACATTAATATCAAAGAGATTCATTCACAAGTCTAATAACAGCAGTGAAGAAGCTGTTCTTGGATCTGTTTATATATGTATACAAACTTTTACATCTTCTGTCCAACAGAAGAGTGTGGAAAAGAGTATAACTGGGATGGGAGGGGTCATTGATTATGTTGGTTGCTTTCCTGATGCAGCATGAAGTATAGACCAAGTAAATGGATGGAAGGCTGGTTTGCATGATGGACTATCAACTATATACATAAAATTTACTAGGGGTTACCATTAAAGAACCTGAAGAGGACCAACTAAATAAGTATGGTAGCTACAACAGCAGGTCAGAGGTTCAGAAGTTTGCAGTGAATAACTTAGCTTGCAATTCCCAAAGTCTGTGGACCATCCATAAGGTACAAGTTTGGAGTGTGACGCAATACTCTCCATTTATCTACATAAGCACCACATAGAAATGTAGAATCTAGAGTAGGAATAGGTAATTCAGTCTTTCAAACCTGCTGCACCAGTTAATATGATCATGGTTGATCCTCTATTTCAATGCCGTGTTCTCATTTCTTCTCTACACCCTTTAATGCTTTTAAATTCTAAAAAAAAAAGCTATTTCTTCAATATATTCAATGAGTTGTTGACCTCTGCTGCCTTCTTTGGGAGAGAATTCCACAGGGGCACTGCTCTTTCAGTTAACAAATTTTACCTCGTCTCAGTTCGAAATGATCGATGTGAATTCTGAAACTGTGACCCCTGATTCTAGACTATCCGGTCAGGGAAAGCATTGTCCCAGTGTCTACTCAGGCCAGCCCTGTTAAAATTCGAGATGTTTCAAACAAATTCTCTCTCATCCTCCTAAACTGTCATGACTACAGGGTCACCTCGACACAGCCATAGGACAGTCCTGCCATCCCTGATATCAACCAAATAAACCCCCACTGCACTTCCTAAATGGCAAGTATATTCTCTCTTTTGGAGACAAAACTTGTATCCAATTCTCCAGCTGTGGCCTCACCAACGATCTGTATAACTACAGTAAGACATCCTTACTTATGAACTCAAAAAAGGCCAATATATAATTTGACTAAATAAAAACCGAAAGAACTGAGAATGCTGTGGATCAGAAACAAAAACAGAAGTTGCTGGAAAACCTCAGCAGGTCTGGCAGCATCTGTGCAGAGAAATCAAGAGTTAACATTTCGAGTCCTGTGACCCTTCCTCAGACTGAGAACTCAGAATCACCGGACCTGAAACATTAACTCTGATTTCTCTTCACAAATGATGCCAGACTTGCTGTGCTTTCCCAGAAACTTCAGCTTTTGATACTATTTGTCTACTTTAATGACTGGTCTTACAAGAACACCCAGACCCCTTTGGACATCCACATGTCTCAAAATATCATTTTTCAGTTTTCCACACTGAAAGATATAACCTCACATTTAACCAGCTTATACTACATCTCTCAGGTATTTGATCACTCACTCAACTTGTCAACTCCAATAACACTCAAAAAAATAGATACCATTCAAAGCAAGGCAGCCCACTTAAAATCACAGAATCCGTACAGTGTAGAAACAGACCCTTCAGCCCAACAAGTCCACACCAACCCTCCGAAGAGTAACCCACTCAGACCCATTCCTCCTATCCTATATTTACCCCTGACTAATGCACCTAACCTACAAATACCTGAACACTATGGGCAATTTAGTACTACCAATTCACCTAATCTTTTGACTGTGGGAGGAAACGAGAGCACCCAGAGGAAACCCACACAGACATGGGGAGAATTTGCAAAGTCTACATTGACAGCCGCCCGAGGCTGGACTCAAACCCGGGTCCCTAGTGCTGTGAGGCAGCAGTGCTAACCACTGAGCCATGATACTACCCCAAATTCATTGGCACCATGACCATGACCTTCAACATTCACTCCTTCCACCACCAACACACAGTGACAAAGGTGCATACTACCTACAAGATACCATATTCCAAATGTGCAACTCCATCACAGAACAGCAAGGGCAACTGATGGATGGGAATACCACTTGCAAGTTCCACCCCAAGCTATTCACCAACCTGGCTTGGAATATATCACTGTCCCTTCACTATCCCTGAGTCAAAATCTTGGAACTTCCTCTGTAACAGCACTGGGGGGATGGGTGAGATTGAGGGATTCAAGAAGGGAGCAATTAAGGAAAGGCAGTGAGTACATGCTATCCAAGCTAGCAATGCCTACATACCATGAACAAATAAATAATCGCCCTCAAAAATCCTTAAGGAAACATTCAATAGAAATTGATGTACAAATGATGAACCTATGCACATGCTAATGAGGCAAATGATGACCGACTCCCAAAGACAGGGTGCTTAATCTATTGGAAGAAATAAACCACTAATTCATTTCATAATGAACTCAAAAGAGCTCATGCTGTAATAAATGCTCCAAAAGAAACATGGATCTCCAACTGTTGGGACTTCAGGAAGGCTGCTTGCCACAAATGTAGAATATTTCATGCATTGCTCTTTCTGTTTACAATTTAATGTAATTGCATGTTCTTCAGCTTTCCACAAGTTCCAACACGGAACGCTGTAAAAGCAAGTCTTTCAAAATCATTTACAAATGGATAAAGTTTCAGCTTTATATTGGCTTTCTATTGAGATAGCTGACTTCAGACAGGGTGGCACTAAATTTAACTTTGGGCACTCCCAAGCTGGGGAGGGCAACAAACATTTCAGCCACAGTTTGGCTTTTGGTTGACATTCAGTGATTCTCACTGGAAAGTTGATGTACAGAATTTTGAGTGAGATCAAAGATGGCCTCAGCTCACTATCTCAGGGCTCAAAAATGAGCTGGGCTTTGCAGTCATAAATTGGGACCTCGCGGAGTCAGATAGGAATGAAAAATGGAAGCCAGAGTCAGATCTGCAAGTCCCGCCCACATTTCCATCTCCAGCTATTCCAACCGATGCAGGAAAAGCAATAGGTGTAGCTCCTCATATGCTGCTGCTTAGTAGTTCCCAGAATCATTTTGAAAGGGGTTTCTCAGAATATCTGCAATTTTATTTAGACAGCCGTGTTGACAAGGCCTTTCTAAATCACACTTGGTAAGCAGAAGAATGTAGAGACTTGAAACATGAGTTGAAAGTGCAAGGAATCCAAAAGGTTGTTAAAAGTGATCTTGCCTCTTTAAATTGTAAATAGAGTCATAGAGATGTACAGCATGGAAACAGACCCTTCCGTCCAACCCATCCATGCCGACCAGATATCCCAACCCAATCTAGTCCCGCTTGTCAGCACCCAGCCCATATCCCTCCAAACCCTTCCTATTCAGATACCCATCCAAATGCCTCTTAAATGTTGCAATTGTACCAGCCTCCACCACTTGCAGCTCATTCCATGCACGTACCACCCTCTGCGTGAAAAAGTTGCCCCGTAGGTAGGTCTCTTTTATATCTTTCCCCTCTCACCCTAAACATATGCCCTCTAACTCTGGACTCCCAAACCCCAGGGAAAAGACTTTGCCTATTTACCCTATCCATACTCCCCAAACGGACCAATGCCTTCCTTGGGTGATGTGGGGGCTGGGGATGAGGGATGGATGGGATGCGCATATATGGTTTCAGTAACCCTACTGAACCTATATGGGCGGCATGATGGCACAGTGTTTAGCACTGCTGCCTCACAGCGTCAGAGACCCGGGTTCAATTCCAGACTCAGGCGACTGACTGTGTGGAGTTTGTACGTTCTCCCCGTGTCTGCATGGGTTTCCTCTGGGTGCTCCGGTTTCCTCCCACAGTCCAAAGATGTGCAGGTCAGGTGAATTGGCCATGCTAAATTGCCCGTAGTGTTAGGTAAGGGGTAAATGTAGGGGTATGGGTGGGTTGCGCTTCGGCAGGTTGGTGTGGACTTGTTTGGCCGAAGGGCCTCTTTCCACACTGTAAGTAATCTAATCCTACTGACAATCTTCTACTGTATTTGCGTGACATGGCTTGTGCTGTATTCATTGGAATAAGGTCCCTATGTCAACGATGCATGTGGAGACGTTCCATCGTTCTCCATATTAGTGTCCCACTATATGGAGGACTTTGCTAAATTGTCATTCGTCTATGATGTAAATGTTGACATTATTAAAATTGCTAATCTGTTTCTGATATTCCCTACATAGGTTCATTGAAAGCATAACCAATGGCTCCATCCAAAGCAGGGGTTATCATCCTTGTTGCTTCAGTGCAGTGAAAGCACAGAGAAATTAAGGAGGAACAGAAGCCCAGATCTAGCAGTAACTTCCAGATACAGCCCCCACATGGAGAAGAAAGCCCAGTTTCAATATTCTCAGGGCTGTTTGCTCCAGATTAGCAAGGTGCATTATCACTGTCGTCTCTGAAGATGTCCTAGGACAATGTCACAGAACTGCACCAACTACTGGAACAGGACCTGTGATCTGAAGGGGTGATTGACCATCCTATCCAGCCGCCATCAAGGTGGACAACTATTACACTCCTAATGAAGGGCTTATGCCCAAAACGTTGACTCTTCTGCTCCTCGGATGCTGCTTGACCTGCTGTGCTTTTCCAGCGCTACACTTTTCAAGTCTAACTCTCCAGCATCTGCAGTCTTCACTGTCTCCTAACTACTACTACTATACAACAGGCTGCTTTCAAAGGTCCAAAGTGGATCCCTGTGGATCTCACAATCCTCAGCCCACAAACATATCAAGGCTGTTACTGTTGTAATTTGCACCAGATCACACCACTTTACCTCTTTCCCTGTGATGAAGTCGGAGCTGCAGCCCAGGCAGTAGGCTTTAGCAATATGTCTTCCCCGAGGTGCAGTGCATCATGCACTTGTCATATTGAGAATGCCATATCATAATATACCTGAGTTCATTTATGAGAAAACGTTCCATTCCATCAATGTACAAATCATCTGCGATTATTGGTAACCCATCATAGAAGTCTGTGTCAGGTACATTGGGAGCGGCAATGATGCCTATTTACATGAGAACTCTCAAGTTCCTGCTTCATTTCAAGAGCTGAATTCCTTACAAGGGTGTTACTAGGAGAAGAAGGCATCCCTCTGGAATAATGGTCGATGACTCTATTGCACTACCTTGTGACCAAGGCCAAGTATAGATACAATACAGCTCATTATTCAAGCAGAGTCATAGTGGAGCAGATGATAGACTTGCTGAAGAGGAGGTTCTGATCCTTGGATTGGTTTAGGAGACCTTGCGGTTCACCCCAGACAGTGCATGCCATATAATCTTAACATATGCTTTGCACAACTAGATGTCATGGACAGTGAAGAGCAGGGAGGGCAGCAGGAGACTTCCAAGGAAGAAAATGAGGACATTGAGCAGGAAGAATACCACCCTTGAATGAAACAGTGCTGCAGTATTAAGCAATGAGAAGCCAGATAGGATTTAAGTGACACCTGTTTCCATTTGATGTGGGATATGTGGGCTGTGATCACTCATTGACTATAAATTTGTTCATACTCAAGTGACCCTTGCCTGATCCCAGAAACAAATATAGGTTTGCTTTGTGTGCTTTTGCTACATTTTTGCTGTTGCTGAATAAAAGGAAATAGTTTCAACCATTCAAAGGCGTTCTAGTATGTGATGCTCCTACATTGAACAACGAGAAGATGTTAGGCTATACTGGGCATTAGGGAAAGAATGGCATTCCTTTAGACCAAGTCCTGACATGTGGTGCCACTAAGAGTATGTAGCACATGTAGCTTCATCCTTAAATAGCAATATATTTATGAATGTGCAATTGCATTTGCAGTGCAGTGTCAGCTGTGAACCTATATGCCCTCTTTTCATTCCCCTCCCATTACATGCACTGTGAGGGGTAACTCCTGCTGGCAGTCCTTAGTTCGTGCATGGCTGGGGGTTAAAAATGGTGCTAGTGCTGGGAGTCCCCACAGTGGTAAGTAGTTCCCCCATTACTAAGCAGAAGATAACTCATGGTGCATAGCTAATGAGGCGAGCTGCAGGGAATAGTGTGAAAAAAACCTGCTTGGGCTCATCGTGAGAAACCCACCAGAAACTTCACCAAAATAAATTGCATTTAAGTCAATGGAAAGGAAAATCAGATAAGGTATAAAACAGGTAATCAATCTGATCTCACTCGTTTTTGGTCGTAACTACCAGAATAGTTTCTGCCTCCTCCACTAACCTTGAAAATGAATTCCATATTGTCATAATGCTCCATGTAGAAAGGTTTCACCTGCGATCATTCTCAACTTGTCAACTACCGGGAAGTTCACTTCTACTTACCTCGTTTCAGCATTTAATAATTATAAATACATATAGATCACACTGTCCTACAAAGCAATATCATTTTTCTTCAAGTCTTTGAACTTATATTTCCTAAACCGGAAGCATCCTAATGAATCAGTGGTATACCCTGCCCAAAACAGCACACAATCCCCTGAGGCCTTGTTAAGGTTTTATATCAGCTTGGTACTTCTCGACTTTTATATTCCAGAATTCCATCGACACTTTTACATTCTTAATTATCATAAGGTGTTGTCACCATTTGAGAATCTGGAATAGCCCCTACCTCCACTATTCCACTGCTCTTTCATAATCAAAATGCATGACTTCAGACTTACTGACCTTAAATATTATGCCATTTCTAGCTTCTCTATATTTCACTGCATCTATTATTCTGGTATTTTCTGTTGTTCTTTGTTATCCTATAACCAAACATCTAATACACATAGTATATTTAAGCAGCTCCAGAGCTGTACCCTGTGGGGCACTACAAACCACTTCCAACCATTCAAATCATTATCCTTAACTTTAACATACTGTGTTTTTCTTTTAACAATTTTTAAATTTAGTTTATGATACACCCTTAATTCAATTTCCTTTAATCTCCTTGATTCGTTAACAAAGGCTTTCCTAAAGTTTATGTATACAACATTTATGATGTTTGCTGCCTCCTCAAAGGGTACGTCAAGCACAAATCATTCTTTTGAAATTTATGTGGGCAATTTCCAATGATTTCTCTTTATCCAGGCATATGGTCATTTCATACTTAATGAAAGACTCTAATTTTTCCCCTACCACAGATAACAAGCTAACTCACTTGTAATTATAAATGTTACTGAAAATTCAAAACCATCACTGCTTACACAAAATATTGCATTTTTTCAAAAAACAAATTTGGTCTTTCCTCAGCCAGTCACAGGATTTCAATATTGCTTCTTACTGTCAAATGATTTTAAAACACGATGGCAGAATAATTTATTTTTGAATGATCTTTGGCGAATTTCTGCAGCGCATCTTGTAGATAGTACACACTGCTGCTACTGAGCATTGGGGGTGGAGGGAGTGGATGTTTGTGGATTTGGTGCCATTCAAGTGGGCTGTTTTGTCCTGGATGGTGTCAAGCTTCATGAGTATTGTTGGAACTGCACCCATCAGACAAGTGGGAAATATTCCATCATATTCCTGACTTGTGCCTCGGTAAATAGTGGACAGGCTTTGGGAAGCCAGGAGGTGAGTTACTTGTAGCAGTAATCCTCACCTCTGCCATGCTCTTCTAGCCATTGTGTTTATGTGGTGAATGCAGTTGATCTTCTGGTCAATGGTGACCCAAAGAATGTTGATAGTTAGGTATTCAGTGATCATAACACTATTGAATGTCAAGGGGCAGTGGTTAGATTATTTTTTATTGGAAATAGTCATTGCCTGGTATTTGTGTGGCGCAAATCATCAACACGGCTTTGTGCCTGGGAAATCATGTCTCATTAACTTGATTGAGTTTTTCAAAGAGGTGACAGAGAGAGTTGATGAAGGCAGAGTGGTGAATGTTGTTTATATGGCCTTCAGTAATGCGTTCAACAAGGTTCCTCACGGTAGACTGGTTAGCAAGGTTAGATCAGATGAAATACAGGGTGAACTAGCCATTTTGATATAAAATTCGCTAGAAAGTAGGAGACAGAGGGCGGTGGTGGAGGGTTGCTATTTGGACTGGAGACCCAAGACCAGCACTGTGCCACAAGAATCAGTGTTGGGTCCATTGCCTTTTGACATTTACATAAATGATTTTGATGTGAATATAGAAGGTATGGTTAGATGACACCAACATTGGAGGTATAGTAAACAGCAAAGAAGGTTACCTCAGAGCACAACAGGACCTCGATCAGATGGGCCAATAGGCTGAGGAGTGGCAAATGGAGTTTAATTTAGTTAAATGTGAGATGCTACATTTTGGTAGGGCAATTCAGAGCAGGACTTATACACTTAATGGTAAGGTCCTGGGGAGTGTTGCCAAACAAAGAGATCTTGAAGTGCTGGTTCACAGTCCCTGGAAAGGTAGACAGTGCAGTGAAAAAAACATTTGAAACGCTTCCCTTTATTTGTCAGCACATTAAGTATAGGATTGGCAGGTCACGTTGTGGCTGTACAAGACATTGGTTAGGCTACTTCTAGAATAATGCATTCAGTTCTGGTCTCCCTGCTATAGGAAGGATGTTGTGAAACTTGAAAGGGTTCTGAAAAGAGTTACAAAGATATTGCCTGGGTTGGAGGGTTTGCATTATAGGGTGAGGCTAAATAGGCTGGGGCTATTTTCCTTGGAGCATCAGAGGCTGAGGGGTGACCTTACAGAAGTTTATAAAATCTCGAGGGGCATGGTTAGGGTGAATAGTCAAGGTTTTTTTCCCCATGGCAGGGGAGTCCAAAACTAGAGGACATAGTTTTAAAGCGAGAAGAGAAAGATTTAAGATGGATCTAAGGGGCAGCAATTTCATGTAGAGGGTGGGGCACATATGGAATGAACTGCCAGAGGAAATGGTGGAAGCTGAAGCAACTGCAACATTTAAAAAGCATCTGGATGGGTATATGAATAGGAAGGGTTTAAAAGGATATGGGTCCAGTAATGGCAAATGGGACAAGATTTATTTAGGATAGCTGGTCAACATGGATGAGTTGAACCAAAGGGTCTGATTCTGTGCTGCACATCTCCATGACTCTATGAATGTTACTTGCCACTTGTCAGCCCCTGATATTATCCAGATCTTGTTGCACTTGAACTTGGACTGCTTCAGTATCTGAGGAATCATGAATGGTGCTGAACATAATGCAATCATCAGCAAACATCCTCACATCTGACTTTATGATGGATAGAAGGTCATTGTCGAAGCACCTACCCTGGCTTACTACCCTGAAGAGCTACTGCAGAAATGTTCTGCAGCTGAGATGACTGACCTCCCACAATCATCTTCATATATGCCAGGTATGACTCCAACCAGCGGAAAGTTAGTCCGGACCTTCTAAACCAATGACTACCTTCATCTAGAAGGACAAGGGCAGCTGAAGCATGGGAACACCATCACCTCCAGGCCACTCACCACCCTGACTTGGAAATGTATCACTGTTGCTTCACTGTCACTGGGTCAGAATCCTGGTGTTCCCTCCCAAGGGCACTGACAATCTATAGCATAAGGACTCTAGAGGTTCAAGAAGACAGCTTATCACTACTTTCTCAGTGGCAACTAGAGACAGGCAATATATGCTGGCCAGCCAGTGAAGCCTGCATCTCACAAGTGAATAAAAAGAAAAACTCTTGAGCATTATTAACTATTATTTGTGCTTTACAGGAAGTCAATTAAAAAAGCAACATGGATAATTCACAGGACACATGACTTATACTTTGTTGACACTTCAAAATGCAAAACAATTGACAATGAATAGATTTATTTATGTAGAATCCCAGCTATGGGTAGATGACATTGTTGTCAAACCTCAATTATAGATAGTATGAATAGGAAGGTAAAGTTGTATTCTCTCAGTCTTTTACACCATGAGTCTCAAATTAATATAATCAACCTGAAACTGACTGAAAAATAACAGTAATTAAAACTTTTAGTCTTAAAGACTTAAAGCATACTAAATGTAGATCCACCTGAGTAGCAGAATAAGGTGCTGGCATTGCACGGAATGACCATACTGTCAACAGTGTATCCTCCAGCTTACCACAAACAAATCTATTGGAGATCAGTTAGTAAAAGAAATTTGTTAAAAGGTGCAAATACTAGAAAAGATGTTTACATTTCGAGCTGAGTTCTTTGTCAAGTCTCCACCAGGAAACTTAATTTGTCTTTTCGTAACCCAATACTGATAGACCTGTTATACAATTGCAGCATGTTAATGTTTCTCAATTCTTATAACAGTTATGAAAGAATCAACCAATGGTTACATATTGATACGTGGTCTCCCCCTTTCCAAGGTAGTTGTAAGGTAAAGTCATTATAGCCGAAAAGACCATAGGCTTCTCTCTCATTAGAAAGAAACACCTGATCGTGAGCTTGATCTGACGATAACCATGCCTCAGAAAAGGAGCAAGGTTGAGAAGGCAGGACCTCTGTGGTAATTGTGTCACTCTACATTGCAAAAGAGCCATCCAGCCAACTCAGCTAACCAACCATTGTAATGACCTTGAGAAACTAGGTTTCTTCCTTTACACTTGCACGTAAAGGAGAGAGTGAGATAATACTATAGCAAAGCAATTGGAAGGAGAGAGCCAGCACACTTCAAAACAAACGTTTTCATGAAATTCTAATTCATTACTACCCTTTTCCTAACTAAGGCACTGAACATCAAAATTATCTGCAAAGATTACAAATTATTATTCATACGTGTCAGACATGATATAAGTTCAGAAAATGTAATGTTGGATGAAAACAATACATTATTCTAAATAACCATCAGAATCAGCAGTGAGTAAGAGAAATGGAGAGGGGCTGCCAAGCAGATGTTTTAAGATCATGAAGAAAACCATGCTACATAAAAAACTTCTATTATTACCTTTAAAGACATTAAATAACATGAAGGAATAAAGGATTTATTATAATATTGTTGATATTGACAGGCCATTTTATTCAACATCTATTCCATCTAGAGTGTCATGAGATACCATGAAAATTGTTCCAAATCATGTAGATTTTCATTAATTTTCTCCCCTGTCCAACAATGAATGTGGTATTGTGAGTGAAAGACCATCTCAACACAATCCACTGCTACTGTCAGGATAATTCTGCCTCAAGGTATTTACCATTGGCCAACGCTGTTTTCTATGATTCTGCATTAAAGTGGAATGCAGAAATTTCAAAATATTAACTCACTGGTTCCTAAGTGCAGTTTATTTTTCCGTTATCACAATTTCTCGTCCTTTTAACACACACTTCAAACGGGCATGTTTGTAATATTTATAAATTAAAAGAAATCAGGAATTAGCACTGGTAGGTTGATGGAGTTTTTTTTGTGAGAAGTCTGGCCAAGGCAAACTCAAACTTAGAGAAAAAAAGTAATAGGTTGAATTTTACCAAAAATTGACTAAGTGTCAACCTCCAAATGTTTCAGGGGGGGTTTCTTTGCATGAGTTCTAGCAAGTTATCCTATGCAATTCCCTGCTGCTTACCTCATTTTTTTCAACACCAAGAATTAATTTTTCTGATCTCACTGTAGTTTTCCAGCAGACTTGCCCCTGCACACATCATTCAAAGGCTAGGAAAATTCAATCCCATGTGTGACAGTGGAGAGTTTTAATGATTTTAATTCTTAAACTTAAAAATAACATAAATTGTAATTTGAAGCATCGACTGTAATAACATTAGACTCAAGAGAACTATAAAGTTTTCATCTAAATCATGGAACAATTAACTCCAAACACCTTTAGTCACGAAACTGAAGTGCAGACAAATTCACACTTTCAAATCAGCGTGAGCCATTTGACTGTCTTTTGTGTATACAGGCTTTAGCTGTAACAACTTAGTTTCCAAGTGAAATTTTGCTGTGTTGTACATCCTCTTGCACTGGTTTGTGAGGAAGTAAACTGCACACCATGACCGATGGTGCCTAAGAAGCATTGGTGTGCAGTTTTCCTCCTTTCAAATCAATGCATTATCTTGATAAATTAAGGAGTTTTACTGCTTTCCTCAATTCCAACTAAAAAGGGTCAAAGGAATTTGGGCTGACCCTTAAGTTGACCAGATCACATGTGTGTTTCATATGCATTCCAGTGCTTTTCAAATGCAGACAGCACCATGCTGCAATAAAAAAAAGTTTCAAAATGTCCTTTCAGCTTGAATTGCTGTCATTTCAAGAATGATTTAAATAGCTCTGACTGATAAAATATAAAACTGGTTTTCACACAGTTAACATATTCATACTGAATAAAACTACGACCTGCTTTCTTTCATTGATTGGCAGATATTCAGCTTTGAAATCGAAATGAGCATCTGTTTTTCTTTCCTTCCCCAGAAAGGTGTCCATTATTTGTATAGCTGTGGTCATTATCAATGCTTGGTCATTATCAATTGAGTTTCAATTGCTAATAGGTTTCAATAAAGTAAGTGCTTCATTAATTACATTTTCAAGAAGTTGTAATAATAAATCCTGTTGTTGTGTGCTTTTTTTCTGGTTTGTTGACACGAGTAATAAGATTGCAATTATTACATGTTTTTTTCTCACATGAAAGAATGCATTTCCTTCTTTGAATCAACGATATGGAGGTTTATATTCAATGGTGAGAGGTTTTACATTCTTTGAAGGGGAAAAACTTTCCATTGACACTGCATGGAATCTGATGATTGCGTATAATGCATAGTGGATAAGTAATTATGAAGAATACATGGGGCCATAGAATTGGAATGCATAATCTGAAGAGACACAAACCAGCTTGGGAATGGGTGGACGAGTGAAAGGGGCTTTTAAACACTTTTGGAATTAGGATATTGTACTGAGGAGTTGAGGTAGTTGTTCTAACCAGCTCACCTCCTCACCTACATTCTTCACATACTCCAGTGCAGCCTGCAAACTCCACTACAAATCTGATTCTGCTCTGAAAAGACAAAAACAGTCTCTGGAATCACATGCTGAGTAGCTTGTGAGTGACAAATGTGCCCAGAGTGGGTTTTCCCAAACAGAGATGAAGATTCAGACAAAAAATAATATTGCAAAGCAACTGATGGGAGATGAGATGGATTCGTCCAAGCAAATATTCCCAGTTACTTTCCAAACCATACAATGTTTACCCAGAAACACAGCTGTGGAACTTCTAAAAGCCTGGATTCTTGACCAAATGTTTTCCTGGTGGCCACAGAATTTAGAACTAAACCGTATAGATCAAGAAGATCCTTAGTTAGAATTCAAAAAAAGTACGTAGGGTTCACACTTCTGATCACCGCCCAATAAACCAGACTGGAAAGTGTATGTGTGCGTCATGCTATGTGGAGTCAGGATTAGGCTCAGTTGTGATATCCACCATGGGACTATGACTGCTAGTGTTCAATATTTAGTTTCTTTCCTGAACACTGACTGCTTGGAGGAGACCACATACACTGTAAAACCAATCTGCAGTAATAAATAATGCCTCAAGGAGGTAGGGCAAAGGCAAATTGCTCTAGTCCCACTCTCTCACTGTTAGGGAGTTTAACCTGAGGGTCATCATGCCTCAGGCAAGGTTGAGAAGGCAGGACTTTTGTGGTGATCTTGGTCAGTGTGAGAATTGAACCACACTGCTGGCATCACACTGCAGCATTCCAACCAACTGAGCTAATCGACCACCCCAGATTCAGAATAATGGAAATTTACACAGACTACAACTGGTTGTGAGGGCTCTTGTGACACAGTGGTAATGTCCCTACATCTCAGCCAGAAGGTCCAGGTATGAGTCCCATCTGCCCCAGAGTTGTGTCAGAACATGTCAGAACAAGTTGATTAAAATAATTACAACTGGCTATGCATTTAAAATAAATTCAGTCAGGACCTGCTCAACAAATGTAGAGCTTTCAAATAATCTTCAGCATTAAAACAACGCATAGCACCATTTGGATTCATTAATAATATGGTAATTATGCAACAATTTATGAGGTAATTATTAAGGGAACTTGTGTTTCTAATTTTGCATCTTCCCCTCTGAGGGTTCCACAGTTCCGGTTGTACTCCAGTGACCAGCTTAAACAATGAGTGGCAGCTTGCCGTTTGGATTATTCCGGACATTATAGTCTACTTCAATTGTGTCCTCACTCAACAACCACCCAGTGTGCTTTACAACAAAGGTCGCTGGGCAGTACTCAGGAGCTCAAAACTGGCTGTGGTTCACACAATCCCACTTTAGGCACTGTCACCCTTCCACATCCCTGGCTCCTACCAATATTATTCAAGGGTATATAAATCAGCCAGAATAAAGTTTTAGGAATGGAAACATGGGGGTCTGGCAGAGACATTCAACCTCCCAGTATCATCATTATTGATCTTCTTCCTGTGAAATGTATTGATGTTAATCCAACTCCTTTCTACTCTCAGAGTTCTTTCTAAAGTAATTTCCATAAGTACACAGTATTTTCATAACATTTAAAAAAACAATTCAAGCAAGCAAACAAAACCCACAAGAATATTAACTGTAATCTTAACTAATTGCAACTGATCTTTAAAAATCCAAATGGAATACTCTGAGTGGAAAGTTTTATGTACCATACCACTTTTCAGATTTAAAATGGGTGCAAAACCTTCTAATATGGCCCCGTACCCAAGCTGTGAGGTCTGACCTGAGACACTCCAAATTTTTCAGTGAACCCCTACAGAAGCCAACAGAAGTTTTAACAATTCCTTTCTTTAAGAACAATTTTTCGGCAGAGCCAGAAGAATTCCCCAGTCACCACTGCTTTGGAAGCAAGATTGCGAGTTGATTTCCCCAGCCCCACAGACATCACGATCAGTCCCTTGAGTCTCTGTAGCTTCTTCCACACACCTATTCCAGTGATTTAACTGGGTGCTATGTTCACCAGATGAACATCCTGCAACTGCACACTAGGTGAAATACCTGCAGAGACAATTCACCCTAAGTGTATGGATCCTAGCAATTCTCAGGCCTCTATCTTTATAAGGATCCCTTTAAAATGAAATCTCATTCTGGCAAATGTAAAACTTCCTGTGTCACTATCTGAAAAATATTAATCTATCAACCAGTACAGCTAAGGAAGAGGTTGACTGATAATTTGTTTCACTGCTGTTTGTGAAACCTTGCTATGCACAAACTGCTAATCAGCTGCTAATCTTGCTTTATAAAGCAAAGGTTATGACATTTCAAAAACAAATCATTGTATGTGAAGATATTTACAATGTATAAGGGTACAACAGGTAATATACTCATACACAAATAAAAGCAAAATACTGTGGATGCTGGAAATCTGAAATTAAAAAAAAACAGAAATGCTGGAGAAACCAGCAGGTCTAGCAGAATCTGTGGATAGAGAATTCAGAATTAACACTTCCAATCTGACTTCAAATCATTCACAACTCACTGTTCTGAACAAGAGTCATGTCCAAATCAAAACTTTAACTCTGCTTCTCTCGCTATAGATGCTGCCATAGGTGCTACAATTCTCCAGCATTTTCTGTTTTTATTATAGTATTCAAATGCAAACTCTTTCTTTGTACAAATGATGTACTCATGTAATTTATCATGCTTATACTGGAGCCCACCACTGATGGACAATAGTGTGCACTGCCGTGTTATTGACCATGCCCGATATTATGGATTTGTTCAGTAGTCAGCTTGCTATAGAAAGATAATATTCTGGATGGTTTATGCTGGATTCTGAAGCTGAGAACAATAGCTACAACAAAATTAAGAACAACTTTTGCACAGAAAAGACTTTGAGAAGTTTTAATCTGTATAAAAGCAATTTACAACATTCTTCTCTAAATAGCAACTTTTCAAGAATTAATATGAGTTTGCGCATCAAAATTCTAGAACAGTAGTTAACAATGGGTGAAATTTTCTGCTCTCGAATGGCAGGAGCACCAGCAAGAAAGTTTAAAGAAACATGGCGACAGTGGAAAAATCAGATCCTCAAATGTAATAAGAAGATTCCAAAATTACTTTTAAAGTTTAAACGGCAAATTTACTCTGAAGTGTCGACTACGTTATTTCCATGTATTTGTATCTCATCATTAGCCCAACTCACTTCATTTATATGCCATGTCTAATTCACCTCTTTCTCCAAGAAACTAGATAGGTCCAATTTCCATCTTGGAAGTCAGAGCAATAAGCTGGAAGCAGCAGCATGCCATTCACTTCTACAGGCCTTGATCCAACTTAGTCTTCACGACAATATCCTTGGGTACTTCATCCAGTTCCACCCTGCACCAACTAAAGTCAGCATCACAAACCATCTGCCTCATCACATCATCATGGCTGCTTTCGGGTCAACTCTCACTGCCCTCCAGGTGTTCAGATTTCAGGGACATTTATGGCTTCCAAGCTTTTGCCAGATCGTTTTACCTGTAGGGGTGTACGTGCAACTTAAGCATTTACCCGGGATGGATTTTATGGCTCTCATTCTCTTAACACTCATTCACCTTGTGAGTTTGCTAGTCACTGTGTCTTGTTTTTTTTAAGTGAAGGGGGGAAATAGGCAGCTTGCCTCAGTTCAGAGAACCAAACAGTCAAGTGGGTGTACATTTTGTTGTATGGCACCGATCTACACCAATGTCACACTTACTGCACATGCCTACAGCTTGGGTGGAATCAAGGAGAACGATGACCAGTCAAGAAGTACCTCCACAATCAAAAGGCAAAAACAGATTGCAGTATAGGGGACTGGCATGGTCAGTTCCACAGGTCAGATGTAACTAATTCTGAGATTACAGATGGGTCAGTCAGACTGCTACGAGGATGTCAGTCCAAGGATGGGTCACTTTTCCTGCAATGAGACAAAATAAGGAACTGAGTATGGTGGAAATGGATGAAAGAGCTGTTGGTGGTGATGCAGAAGGAGGAAAGATGGTGCGATGTCCAAAAAATGTCAGTAGAAGCACACAAGTAAAGAATGGTTTGTAGTTTGGGAAGATGGGGTGAGTGAGGGATCTTGAGTGGACATAATTCATGGAATGAGAGTTATGATTGGTCAGCTGACAATCTCTGACCTCAGGAGATGAGCAGGAGGAGGAGGGCAGTAGTAAATTAGAGGAAAATGGACAAAAATTGAATACCTTTCAAATTTGTTCATATAAGAAATTAACAGCAAACTTAAGGAGACTTCTGATACATAGTTGAGTAATCTGACACCTCACATTTTGTTATAACAGCATACTTATTCCCAACTAGATATATTGGTGTCTTGTCATATAAGGAACTCAGTATACTTGCCGCCATTCTGATTTTTCTCCCTCCCATCTCTTTCACTTCTGAAGGTAGTGAATTATGATTGATTAAATTACTACATTTGGCTTCAACCATTCTCCACCTTATCCAAGTTGCCATTCTTCAGGTGAATCTGAGTAACGTGTGTCACCAAGCCATAAGTTACATCACAGCTGAGCCCACCTCTTCACCCAACATTCACTATCTTGTCATTCCAACAGGGATCGCTGGTTTGTAATAAGGAATGGAAAGCAAGGTGTCCCCTCCTCTAATTGAAGCCTGTTGAAGTCAACTGTAGCACCCCAAATCGTCTTTCAACATTCACCAGCATCTGCATCTTGCACGATCTACAGTATGCACTGCAGCTACTCTTCAACAGGACCCATGACCTTTGAAAGCTAGAAAAATAAGGGCAACTGGTACATAGGCATGCCTCCAACTTCCCCTCCAAGACACACACAACTCTGATTTGGAGATATAATATCGTGTCCCTGGCATAAAAGTCTGGAATTCTCTACCCAAGAGTACCTTAGCAGAATGTTCACCACTCAGACTACAACAGTTCAAAGAACAATCACCATTTTACAAGGACAACTAGTGACACGCAATAAACGTTGGCCTTACCAACTATATCACATCCCAGGAATCAATTAACAAAATATTCTGCCCCTTTGGGACTATCTAATTCAGGACAAAATGAATGTGGAACTCCTAATATGTAAGGATCTCTAATTCTCTTGTGATTGAGTCACCCGGAAACTCATTTACCAGTTGTACTCACAATGTGTGAACACATTTTAAATGGTCTTACTTCCCCCTTGTTGCAACTTCTCCTGGAAATTCAGATGTCAAGAATTTACAAATCACAAGTATAAGATGCATTATTTCTCTGCAGTTTTATCTGGAAAATTACAGTAGGATAAACAAAAACTTTGCCATAAATCTACTCCAAGGGTATTGTATTTGAGAAACAATAAAACAAGAGACATGTGTGCTCTCTGACCCGATTATTTTACAAAAAATTCACTAAGTATCATCTTATTTTACTTTCTAAAAAAAACTCATCTGGCAAGTTCAGCATCATCTGTATATGTCTAAGCCTGTTTAATTTCAATTCACAACTGACCTTTGCAACTTAATTAGATGTATACAAAACTTTTCCATTACACAATATCGAAAGTTGAACATTACAAGATTACTTTAGCTAATCATTTCTTAACAACAGCCCAATTCAGAGCAGATACAAAGAAAATTACTCACAGACATCTGAATTTCCATTTCTCGCTTTTTCAGAAAGGTTATTTGAAATTATTAGTCAACTTTAGTTCAGTGGTGGAATAAGGATTATTAAAAGACAAATGCACTCAGTTAGAGATCAAATGATCATTTACCTAAATTAGAGTCTGTCATGATGTTCTGCTATTTGCATTTTTGTTAGCCTGTAATATTTTTAATGCACATTGTTTACAATAACAATTTAACATTATATTTAATCCTTACTGTAGACTGCATACCATTGCAACATTAGTCATCCCAACAGAAAAAGACAGCTCTAGGTTTCATGTCAAAAATGTCATCATAAATTTCAAATTTCAAATTTACAATGTTCAAATAAACTTGGTCTTCTTTTGCTGATTCAATAAGTATATATATTGTGTGGTGCAGTACTGGCCTGTCAATCTAGTGATACCTTTTGTGAGGTATCACTATCTAGGCTCATTCCTGGGCAAAGTTTTGGAAAGCAGCCAACATCATAATACTTTTGGAAAAGAAGGGGAATTTTTTCTATTGACTATCATTCTTGGCATGGTTAACAATGAACTCACATTCACAGGTCCTAGTTGAAACCTAAAAATTTGTTGCGTACATATTTTTAAGATCTTAACATGTAACCTGACCAAATGTCTAGGTGTTCAATCTAATTTAATTGTCAGCCCCACTAAAAACAGAGAAATAAAACAACACTGCACAGAAATAAATTAAACATTAGTCTAAAGTTCACATTAAAAATCAATGCTCAGAAAATTAAACACACTGGTTGAAACTTTAGGAACTCTGCAGTTTCCCTTATAAAAGATTGAATGACTTGGAACACAATTGGATTTCTGACTGAAAACAAATATTGCCATCACAATAATCTGCTTTAAAATGATTATTAGCTTGCAGAACTGCAGATGGGTTTACTTGCAGTGTCTATTTCTTCTTTGAATGTTTTACACAAAGACATTTGTGGAAAATACCGCAGATCCCCACCTAATTTTCTCACCTCCCCCTCTGAAGACATGAAGGACAAGTATCCTGGGTCAGGTAGAAATGAAGCACAAAATAAGGGTAAGTCACTGAAATAGTGCAGGAATTGATACATTTTATCTGCATGTAGACATTACACTGGCAGACAATGAGACCTCCTTTGAGACAAAGTTATAGGGGCACAAAAATACTAAAATGTTGAAAGCGATTCAGAGCTATGTTTCAAGATCTCCTTCAAACAGGAGATGCAACCCTATAAACCTGAAAATCTTAGAAGGTCAGTCTGGGTTATAAACCTGCACAGTTGGATATCTCTGCATTAGTGTCTTTTCTTCTGGTGTTCCTTCACAGCCTTTGCAAGAACAGAGCTCCTTGCTCATCATTTTCTTCTTCCAGGTGACAAAGGTACAGAGGAATTCAGAAGGGCAAACCCATCCCACAGGTTGTGCTGAAATCCTATTACCCATCAACTACTTTCATTCATATCACAAAGAATTGCAAATATTGTTTTGTACACTAATTTACTTATTAGTTGATGTTTCAGGTAATGGCCATATGAAAGCGTTGTTTTCTTAATATCTGTTTAATGTGTTTTTCTTGTTTTTTAGAGATTAGTCTGTGGTGGGAATGTTTATGCAATGAGGAAAACAGAAGAATTGTTACCACCAATATCAGAGAGAAACAATAGAAAAATATTACAGATGCTGGAGATCTGAAATAAGAACATAAATTGTTGGAGAAATTCAACAGGTCAGATAGCATCTGTGGAGACAGAAACAGAGTTAATGTTTTGAGTCCAAAATTACAGTTTGAGAAACTGACAAGGAATGAAAATGTGATGGGTTTCACGTTATTGAGAAAGGTAAGAGGAGAAGGTGAACAGAAGGGGTCAGGAAACATACTGAGGGTGAGGGAAAGGACAGTACAGATGTGATGAACTGAATGGCCTCCTTCTGCATAAAGTTATATGAAATTGGAACAAGAGAAGGGCATTCATTCTCTTGGAGCCTGCTCTGTCATTCAATAGCATCATGGCTGATCCAACTTCCTCACATCCGTTTTCCTGCCCTTTCCCTGTAACCCTTGATTCCCCAACTGATCAACAATCTATCTCAGCCTTAAATGTACATAAGGACTCTGTCCCCCAGTAGAAAGGAGTTCCAATGACTCACAGCCTTCAGAGAAGGAATTCCTCCTTATCTCAATCTCAAATTGGCCCCTTTATCATGAGACTATTCCCTTTAGTCCTACTCTCCCATGAGGAGAAACATCTTCTTGGCATTTATCCTGCACTGTAACAATTCTGAGATTAGAGATTAAAGATGCCATGGAACAAAAGACAAAGGGAGTGGCAATGGTTATATAGAAAAGACAAAGCATAGATCCAGACTAGGTGTGAAAAGATAGTCTGACTGAAAACATAAAATGGAGTGGCAGGTTGTTCAGGGTGGTGTTAGAATTGGACGGAGGAATGCTATATGAACAGAGTAGGTGGGTAATGAGATAAATTCGGTAACATATAGTAAATAATCTTACTAGGTCTCATGGTTAAAAACCCTCCAAGAATCTCAACACAATTTGCACTTAACCAAAACAATGCAATACTTAGCCTCACACATTCCAAGTCAGCATGAAACCACTTGGCAATTCATATCCGCACCTAGTAAATGATCAATGTTTCTGGTGACATTCTAAGGACCTGTATCATCTCCACCCTTTCCAAAGTCTGAGAGTTGCAATGAATTTCACATCTACCTGATTCTGTCACTCTCCCTACAGGATAGGCTGTCCTGAATTACCTTCTTTGCATTGCACTGCACCTTAGTCACACCATTTTGTCTGGAAGACGCTCTTTAAAAATTAGCTTTATCAGTATATCCTTAACAAATAACCGTACAAATTTCCATCCCCAGGTATTTTTAATTAACTGCTTTTCTTGTTATTTTTCCCACAGTGTAGTGTCAGCATGCAATTTCCCACATAGCTTCCCAGGCAAGCTTCCAGCTCAAGATTAGCCAAAAACTGTCCTACATGCATCCAAATAGAGATCAAAGCAATCCAACACAGAGGTGTCATCACTTTGGTAGAAAGCCTCCTGAAATTTGATTTGTTGTTTTAGTGTCAGGATTGGAAAAATCCCTTCCACATGTCTGTGCTGCACTGTGCATATTCTCCACATCACCTTTAGCGGTCCAGGAAAATATGGCCAGACATAGTTTTCAAAACTAAAGGTCATCACTGTCATTCAATAGAACCATGCATTGTTTGGGGTAATGGAAAAGATTCGTTTTGTCACTGCTATGCACTGCACTGGATAAAACTAACATATGAACACACAGCAGGCAGCCATTATTACACTAACTGCATTTATATCTCCCCAGAGATTGCAGCAGAGACAGCAATAGAACAAATTGTCCAAATGTTGCAACATAGTAAATGCGCACTGCACTTAAAATAAACAACACATCACATTAAATGGTCTTTGTACATAGATCACAGCATAATTTTAAAAATCAACATGTGAAAATGTAAAGATTGGTTTATATACTTGTTTTTACTGTCATTACAATATATATATAACTGATATTTTCAATGATTTATATGTAAACAATTCTTTTCCTTAATACCAGCATGTGTTTAACAAAGATTGATCAGAAATAATGAAAATAATAACTTCTTTCTTCTCCCTTCCAACGTACTTCAACTTAAACTATCCAACTCCTTTCTCTTTCTGTCTCAGTATCGTCTTCCACTTCCATTTGCTTGACTCAGTCAGTGTCAGCTAGGTCATTTGTTTGAAAAAAGTGGGCCCACAAAAGGCATGCTGGATAAAATGCTATTGTCCAAACTCCTCAAACTGAAAGCCAAAAAAGAAGCATCTCAACGTCTCTGTGTCAAAGCTGAATTTTGACTTTGACTACCAACTCCACTTCATGGTTGGGAATGTGACATTGATTGAGTTGGCTTAATCAAAGACTCTGACCCACTTTACGGCTGGATTATGTGACAGTGGCAAACAGCTTCTTTTTTGGCTTTCAGTTTGAGGAGTTTGGACAAAAGCATTTTATCCAGCATGCCTTTTGTGGGCCCACTTTTTTCAAACAAATGACCTAGCTGACACTGACTGAGTTTCTCTCAAGCCTTCACCAGATATGGTCATGCACACTGTCTCTTTACAACGACTCCAAATGCACACTCTTTATCACCTCAGTCATTTCTCGCCATGACCTTCTAATCACTGACTTCATGCCTGGTGTAGCATGACTCATCTTCAATTTTCTTTTGCTTTTTCCTTAACTTTGATCTCTTCACAATCTGTGAGTTTCTTTCTGCAGCACTGTATGAAATGGGGAATGGAGTGTGTTTGACTTCATTCTTACCGAGAAATATTTAGACTTGCCTAATGTAAACTGCAGACCATTAACTGACACCGAGAACCCTTGTAACCCCTAAGTTGTTGCAAACCAACGTCTTAAAATATGAATAATTTTGGCACTTGTACTGGGTATAGATTCAATATTAATCCACTTGCTGTAGCTAGCAACCAAAACTCCTTCCTTTTCACTTCTAAAAAACTGAATACACAGGCTCCCATAGAGCTCAGATTCCAACAGTTTTCTTGTGTCTATGAAATGAGAGAAGACTTAGTTTAATGACTTCTCATTCTGACACACACTTCACAACTTTTCACCAACTTTTCGATATGTATTGAGAAGCAGTTTCTCAATACTGCTTTCATATCGACTATCCCTGTGTGCTCTTTAACAATTGACCTGCATTCAGTTCATTTCCATATCTGAAATACTCCTGCAATTTTTCAATATTTAAGCTAGTCATTCATGATATAATTGAGCATTTTTTTTAGAAAGCACCACTGATTTTTGTTCAGTAATTTCTTTGCAGCCACTGGCTGGCATTTGTAACTGTAAAGTAATACATAGATAACTCTGATTAAAATGAATCAATATTTACAGGATATCTCAGGCATCCACAGTTGCCTGATCTGTGAGATTTAATATCATATTTATATTGTATCTATATTTATCCGTTATATGAGACAACATCACACCAGCAAAATCAACAGCCACCTTGAAGCCATGCTGCTGCCAGAGCTGATACTCATTTCTCTGAAACAAAAATGATCATAAAGTCTTGGTAATCAGTCAACAAAGTGAACCTCTTGCCATGCAAGTATTTGTAGAATATGATAATACCCAGATCAAATATGACCGCAAATGCCTCCTTCTGAATTCCTGAGTAAGTTTGCTCTGACTTCATTCAAATACGTAAATATACAGATTATTGGCTTCTCCACTCCATCTTCCATTATATGAGACAGCATCCCCAACCCCTGTGGAAAGGCATGACATGCCAAAGCCATTTTTCAATCGTAGTGGGTCAAAGCAGTATCACTGGTCAGCGTTTTCTTCATTTCAAATGTTCTCCAACACTCTCAAACCACTCTCAATCTATTCCATCTTTCAGCAGTTAATACAGTGGGGTAAATGCATTATTTACATAAGGGATAAGTTTAGAATAATACACAACAGTATTAACCAATGTTCTAAGTTCTTCTTTGTTCTCTGGTTGCTTTGCTTTCAGAATCCCTTAACCTTCTCCTGTGTTGGGTGGGCACGTTCATCATCTATCTGGTTCACCCCATCAAATAACACTTGTACTTTTTAGCTTTGACTCTACACTCTGGAAGTGGATTGAGGATTTTGTCCAACTCATAAATGTGCTCTTTCTGCCTTATTCTGGCAAAGTTCGCCGATGATACAAAGTTAGGTGGACAGGCAGGTAGTACTGAGGAGGTGGAGAGGATGCAGAAAGATTTAGACATTTTAGGAGAGTGGTCCAGGAAATGGCTGATGAAATTCAACATGAGCAAAAGCAAGGTCTTGCACTTTGGAAAACAAAATACAGGCATAAACTATTTTCTAAATGGTGAGAAGATTCATAAATCCAAAGTACAAAGGGATCTGGGAGTGCTTGTCCAGGATTCTCTAAAGGTGAACTTGCAGGTTAAGTCCATGATTAAGAAAGCAAATGTAATGTTGTCATTTATCTCAAGAGGGTTGGAATATAAAAGAAGTGATGTGCTTCTGAGATTTCATAAAGCTCTAGTTAGGCCCCATTTCAAATACTGTGTCCAATTTTGGGCCCCACACCACAAGAAGGACATACTGGCACTGGAGCGTGTCCAGCAGAGATTCACATGGATGATTCCTGGAATGGTTGGCCTAAGATATGATGAACGGTTGAGAATCCTGGGATTGTATTCATTAAAGTTTAGAAGATTGAGGGGATCCAATAGAAACTTACCAGATAATGCATGGCTTAGAAAGCGTGGACGCTGAGAAGTTGTTTCCGTTAGGCCGGGAGACCAGGACCCGTGGGCACAGCCTTCGAATTAGAGGTAGTCAATTTGGAATGGAAATGAGGAGACATTTCTTCAGCCAGAGAGTGGTGGGCCTGTGAAATTCATTGCCATGGAACGCAGTGGAGGCCAGGACGTCAAATGTCTTTGAGGCAGAGATTGATAAATTCTAGATCTCGCAAGGAATTAAAGGCTATGGGGAGAGTGCGGATAATGGAATTGAAATGTTCATCAGCCATGATTAAATGGCAGAGTGGACTCGATGGGCTAAATGGCCTTACTTCCACTCCTATGTCTTATAATCTTATGATCTTATTGCTAATTAGAGTGTCATCAAAGAACCAACATGCTCATTCATCTAACTTTGTACTTGATCTATGATGCTCTGGAACACTCCAGAATTAATCACCCCAAATGGTAACCTTTCATATTAATACAATCCTTTTCGTGTATGAATAGCAAGCATTGTTCATGGTTTACAAGGAATAGTAAACATTCCTTGTTCATCAGTCTGTGTTAATAGCAAAAGTGCATTTGACAAATCAAGTTATTTCTAATCCATTTAGCTCTTGTACGTACTCTTCTAGTTGCGCATAAGATACTGGACTAGCCTTACAAAATGCCCACTAAATGCCCATTGTACACCTCAGAGTGGAGGAATACATTGACTGTGAGCCACTTGATTTATATTGTTTAAGAAAGCTGCTATATATTAAATCCTGTCCACTATAGACAATAGGCAAGATGGGATTATATTGTCATGTCAATAATGAGGAAAAATGTGATATATACTGTAACACTACCATGTGATAATGTGTGCCTTTCCATATGTAGCTAGAAATATTTAACAAGCACTATTTCTCCTGGAAGAAAATCCTGGAATTGGTGTTGATCATCAAGGAGTTGATAGACTTGTTGTAAACCCAATTTGCTATTCCAGAACCAAGTGAATGTATATAGAAAAAAAACAGAAAATTCTCTGTAAGTTGCCCCAAACTATATGGTATTTCTTGGGATCACAGATGAACAAAAGTTGGCATACAGCTCAAGGGACCTGTCCTATGAAGTCACAATTAGAAAATAAGGGAAACTTACGAACATACAGTTAATTAAAAAAAAAGAAACATTGAATACAATGCCTGGTAGTATTGGACTCTTAAGCATCAGCCACCATGTTTGCCAAACTAGGTTGGTGCCAATGCTTCGCTGGGGATTGGGTGGAGGAGGTATGTTAGGGTGAAATCAATAGGATCTGAAACCCAGGCAGGACAGACCTAGGTCCACAGAAACTCTCTGACCACAGCTGAGCATAGCCACTATGGAGGGAACAAGTTCCCAGTCAATCCTGGTTCACAAAGAAATCATGCCATCAATAACCAAAAGACAGGACACAGTAGGGAAAAGGAATTAAAACTTATAAAAGCAACACCAGTTTCTCCCTCCTGATCGAGTGTATCCACATGTGGATGTAATTTCAGTTTGATGCAGTGTGTTTCCATAAAATGCATTTTCTCACTATTAAACTTCGTGGGAAACACAATGGCTTTGAATTGCTTTTTGATCATTGGGGTATAGAAACACCAATGACTCACAAAATGTGAAGAGTATTTACGCAGCAAGACCAGTTTGTTTCCAGATTATTCCCAATTGTCCTGTGTTCTGTAACAGAAAAAGAGGGGAAATACTTTTGAAATTGTATTTACATTTTAAGGTAAGCAATTCCCAATTAATATTTGCAAATAGCTTTTAAAAATATTCAATTTACTGGGACTGGTGGGTTGGAGAGAGAGGAATGCTAGTAATATACATTAATTTCTTCCATATTTACAACCTCTGTTTAATGTATGCAGTTGTAATTTGATAGACATTAACTTTATTTTTTATTTTCTAACAATACCGGAAGTTTTCTTTCCTTTATTCTCCTTTTTATCCCCATTTCCTCCCTTCAAGACGCAGGTTTATGCCAGAATTCTGCTCCATAAGTACTGGCCAATCCCTAACACCTTACCTAAGTAACTATTCTTCATGTTAGATGTTTAGGAGACAATAATGATAGACGCTTTACCACTGAGCGACACTAAAGGGGAGTGCCACTTCCAGGGCAATAGATGCTGAGGTGAAACTTTGTAATCCAAATGTTATAATATCTGAAATGATCTAGCTCAGCATAGAACAGATCCAGGGGCCTTCCCAGTATCTATGTTATGTCTATATCGAACAGCCAGTTATTAAGTGTGAAGTTCACAATCCCTCATTTCCACATTTAGAATGCATTATGGAGGGTAGACAAACCTCTACAAAAGTAGTTATAACAAGGCTGGGTTAGTTAGATCTTGTAAGAAGCAATAACTCTGTAAACAGGGTTCAGTCCAATGATTATTTTAGAATGCCAACACTGATGTAACAAACAGCAATGTAATTTTGCACCAGATATACAGTGAATCACTCTTCTACCCTGCTTGTACCTCACTCTTCACAGTGGGCAATGTGCCTTATTAATTGAAGTATAGTGATGTTTTTTGAGTAAAATATTAAAATGTGCAACCTGGATTAATGGTTTCTGAGATTCCAGATTACCACAACGTAGGACAGAGTCTTTTTGACAGATGCTTTAGATAGCAAGAGAAACTTCACAAACACATGCTAGAAGATTCCTAACCAGTACCTATTTCACAATCTGAGTGCATTCTAGAAAAATTGAAAATATGAGACATTCACCCCATCAAGCCTATTCCACCTCAATGCCATAGTCCAGTCACTATTAGCAATCTATCTCAGTTGTGAATTTCACTGTCTGTTAATTTTCCCAGACGCACTTCGATGTCCAGTGATACATGAATTCAAACAGCAAAGGCAGTAACTGTGCAGGTTCACTGTGGTGTCAGTTTCTTTCTCTCTCTCCTGCACTGACCTCACCATGTGCTTCCTTTGTCTGTTCTTCTCCCTTTTAAAACTGCTGTTGTTCTGACTTTTTTTTCCAAAGCAATAATAAAACAGTAATTGCTGCTCCTGGAATTCGAGGAAATCACCTCCAACACCTAAAATACCTCAATAAAGGAGCAGCTGTTACAGCCAGAAATTTTTCCCATCCTCCATCTTGGATTACCCAGAATCTTGGATGCGAGCATAATAGGTACAGTTAGTAAGTTTGCACATGACACCAAAATTGGAGTGTAGTGGACAGCGAAGAAGGTTATCTCAGATTACAACAGGATCTTGATCAGATGGGCCAATGGGCTGAGAAGTGGCAGATGGAGTTTAATTCAGATAAATGCGAGGTGCTGCATTTTGGGAAAGCAAGTCTTGGCAGGACTTATACACTTAATGGTAAGATCAGAGGGAGTGTTGCTGAACAAAGAGACCTTGGAGTGCAGGTTCATAGCTCAAAGTTTGTGCGAAGATTTGTAGCTCGAGTGCTCGTTGTTGTGGTTCTGTTCGCCGAGCTGGAAGTTTTTGTTGCAAACATTTCGTCCCCTGGCTAGGCGACATCATCAGTGTTTGGGAGCCTCCTGCGAAGCGCTTCTTTGATGTTTCCTCCGGTGTTTATAGTGGTCTGTCCCTGCCGCTTCCGGTTGTCAGTTTCAGCTGTCCGCTGTAGTGGTTGGTATATTGGGTCCAGGTCGATGTGTTTGTTGATGGAGTTTGTGGATGAATGCCATGCCTCTAGGAATTCCCTGGCTGTTCTCTGTCTGGCTTGCCCTATGATAGTAGTGTTGTCCCAGTCGAATTCATGTTGCTTGTTGTCTGCGTGTGTGGCATACATGAACATCAACTAGCCACGAAACGACACGACCAGCTATTCTTAGTAGCCACACACGCAGACAACAAGCAACATGAATTCGACTGGGACATGGCATTCATCCACAAACTCCATCAACAAACACATCGACCTGGACCCAATATACCAACCACTACAGCGGACAGCTGAAACTGACAACCGGAAGCGGCAGGGACAGACCACTATAAACACCGGAGGAAACATCAAAGAAGCGCTTCGCAGGAGGCTCCCAAGCACTGATGATGTCGCCTAGCCAGGGGACGAAACGTTTGCAACAAAAACTTCCAGCTCGGCGAACAGAACCATAACAGGTTCATAGCTCCTTGAAAGTGGAGTTACAGGTAGATAGGATAGTGAAGAAGGTGTTTGGTATGCTTTCCTTTATTGGTCAGGGTATTGAGTACAGGAGTTGGGAGGTCATGATGCGGCTGTACAGGACATTGATTAGGCCACTGTTGGAATATTGCGTGCAATTCTGGTCTCCTTCCTATCGGAAAGATGTTGTGAAACTTGAAAGGATTCAGAAAGGATTTACAAGGATGTTGCCAGGGTTGAAGGATTTGAGCTATGGGGAGAGGCTGAACAGGCTCAGGTTGTTTTCCCTCGAGCGTCAGAGGCTGAGGGGTGACCTTATAGAGGTTTACAAAATTATGAGAGGCATGGATAGGATAAATAGACAAAGTCTTTTTCCTGGGGTGGGGGAGTCCAGAACTAGAGAGCATAGGTTTAGGGTGAGAGGGGAAAGATATAAAAGGGACCTAAGGGGCAACTTTTTCATGCAGAGGGTGGTACATGTATGGAATGAGCTGCCAGAGGATGTGGTGGAGGCTGGTACAATTGCAACATTTAAGAGGCATTTGGATGGGTATATGAATAGGAAGGGTTTGGAGGGATATGGGCCAGGTGCTGGCAGGTGGGACTAGATTGGGTTGGGATACCTGGTCGGCATGGACGGGTTGGACTGAAGGGTATGTTTCCATGCTGTACATCTCTATGACTCTATGACTCAGTGACTTTGCTTCCACAACCATTTCTGGTACAGAATTCCACAGGTTCACCACCACCTAATTGAAGAAATTTCTCCTCATCTCAATCTGAAATGACCTGCTGCAAATCCTGAGACCATGAACCTTTGTTCTTGACCCCAGCTTCACTCCAGTGAATACAGGCCCAGTTTATTCAACCTTTCCTCATATGTCAAACTTGCTATCTCAGGAATCAGTCTGGTGATTCTTGGCTGCACTATCCCTATTGCAAGTATATCTTTTCTTAAGTAAGAAGACTGTAACTGCATATAGTATAGCAGCAAGACCCTGTATTCAAACCCTCTTGCAATAAAGGCCAAAATACAATTTGCCTTCCTAAGTGCTGGGTAAACCTGCATGCTTGATTTAAATGACCAGCATACAACAACATCCAGATCCTTTTATACTTCGACCTTTCCTATTCTCTCACCATTTAAATCATATCCTGCCATTCCAACCAAAATGGACAAACTCCACCTCCAAACGGAAAGCCGTCATTTCCGCCACCTCCAAACGGAAAATATATTTCCCTCCCCTCCCCTATCAGCGTTCCGAAAAGACCACTCCCTCCGTGACTCCCTCGTCAGGTCCACACCCCTCACCAACCCAACCTCCACTCCCGGCACCTTCCCCTGCAACCGCAAGAAATACAAAACTTGCGCCCACACCTCCCCCCTTACTTCCCCCCAAGGCCCCAAGGGACACTTCCATATCCGCCACAAATTCACCTGCACCTCCACACACATCATCTATTGCATCCACTGCACCCGATGTGGCCTCCTCTATATTAGGGAGACAGGCCGCCTACTTGCGGAACGTTTCAGAGAACACCTCTGGGACACCAGGACCAACCAACCCAACCACCCTGTAGCCCAACACTTTAACTCCCCCTCCCACTCCACCAAGGACATGCAGGTCCTTGGACTCCTCCATCGCCAGACCATGGCAACACGACAGTTGGAGGAAGAGCGCCTCATCTTCTGCCTGGGAACCCTCCAACCACAAGGGATGAACTCAGATTTCTCCAGTTTCCTCATTTCCCCTCCCCCCACCTTGTCTCAGTCAAATCCCTCGAACTCAACACTGCCTTCCTAACCTGCAATCATCTTCCTGACCTCTCCGCCCCCACCCCACTCCGGCCTATCACCCTCACCTTGACCTCCCTCCACCTATCGCATTTCCAAAACCCCTCCCCCAAGTCCCTCCTCCCTACCTTTTATCTTAGCCTGCTGGACACACTTTCCTCATTCCTGAAGAAGGGCTTATGCCCAAAACGTTGATTCTCCTGTTCCTTGGATGCTGCCTGACCTGCTGCGCTTTTCCAGCAACACATTTTCAGCTCTGATCTCCAGCATCTGCAGCCCTCACTTTCTCTCAACTTCACATTTATCCACATTACATTGTGACTGCCATATATTTGTCAACTTATTCAACTTCTCTAAGTCACCCTGAAGCGTCTTTATGTGTTGTCTCCTTTCACTCACAACTAGATTTGTGTCGTCAGTGGAGGTTGGAAATACTACACTTGATTTCTTTAGATATATCATTGTTATTTATTGTGAATAGCACCGATCCCTGCAATACCCTATTTGACACTATCTTCTACTCCAAAACAACACATTCATTCCAACTCTACATTTCCTGTTTTCCAATTAGTTCTCAATCCAAGCCAGTATATGATCGACAATCCTACATGTTTTTATTTTAGAGTCGTAGAGGTCTACAGCACAGAAAAAAGCACTTCCACCATTGAATCTGTGTCAGTCAAAATAACCACCTAAATATTCTAAGTCCATTTTCCAGTGCTTGGCTCATAGCCCTGTAAGCCTTGTCATTACAAGTGTACATCTAAGTGTACATCTTCTTAAATGTTATGAGGGTTTTGGCCTCTCCCACCCTTACAAGCAGTGAGTTCCAGATTCCCAGCACCCTCACATCTCTTCTAAACCGTCTGCCCTGTACATTAAATATATGCCTCCGGTCACTGATATCTCCAACAAGGAGATGAATTTCTTCCGTCAGCCCTGTCTATGCCCCTCACAATTTTACACATCTCAATTATGTTCCCTCTTAATCTCCTCTGCTTGAAGAATAACAATCCCGGTCCGTCCAGTCTCTCTACATATCTAATCTCCTCAGCTCAGGCAATATCCTGGTAAACTCAGCAGGTCTGGCAGCATCTGTAAGGAGAGAAAAGAGTCTGGCAGCATCTGTAAGGAGAGAAAAGCTTTGACAAAGAGTCGGTTAGACTCGATACGTCAGCTCTTTTCTCTCCTTACAGATGCTGCCAGACCTGCTGAGATTTTCCAGAATTTTCTCTTTTGGTTTCAGATTCCAGCATCCGCAGTAATTTGTTTTTGTCCTGGTAAACGTCCTCTGCACCCTCACCAATGCAATCACGTTGTGGATTTCAGAACTGCACACATGACCAACATTTTATACAGTTCCAGCATCACTTCTCTGCTCTTAAACTCTCAGCCTCAGCTACTAAAGGCAAGTATCCTATATGCCTTTTTAACTACTTTATCCACCTGCCCCAATACTTTAAGGGACCAGTGGACATGGACATCAAAGGTCTCTTTTATCCTTGCTGTTTCCCAGCGTCCTACTGTTTATCATGTATTCTCTTGTCTTGTTTGTCCTGCCTAAGTGCACCACCTCATAATTATCCAGGTTGAATTCCATTTATCACTGATCAGCCTATCTAACTAGTCCATCCATATCTCCTGTAATCTAATACTACCCTCCTCACTATTTACCACATCATCAATTTTTGTATCAATCACAAACTTACTGATCAACCCTCCTACATTCAAGTCAAGTTTTGCACAATCCCTTTGATGTGGGATTTTATCAAAACCTTGCTGAAAATCCAAATCCATCACATTTATTGGTTCTCCCTCATCTATTCTACTAGTTACATCCTCAAAGCTCTCAGTAGGTTTGTCAAACATGACTTCCCTTTAATAAATCCATGTTAATGATTCTTAATAATACACTTCAGCATTTTCCCTACTACTAATGTTAACCTTAGTAGTTCCCCCCTTCACTAAACAGAGGTATTACATTTGCCACCATCCAATCTCCCAGGTTGACAACCAATGCATCTTCAATAAGCACTACCTTAGTAGCCCAGGATGTAGATTATCAGAGCCTGGGGATTAATCAGATTTCAGTCTCATCAGCACTTCTACCAGCAACTGATTTTTACTAATACTCATTTCCTTCAACTTCATCTTTCCAAATTACCCTTGCTTCTCCAATACTTGGGAAGTTTCTTCGTAACTTCTGTTGTGAAGACAGAACAAAAAGTTACTTAATTGCTCTGTTCTGTTCTCCATTATTAATTTTCACATTTCAGATTTTAAGTGGTCTACATTTGTCTGCACTAATCTTTTTTTTTGTATGTACCTATAGAACCTCATACAGACTGCTTTTATGTTCTTTACCAGTTTATTCTCATTGACACCAAAATTGGAGGTGTAGTGGGCAGTGAAGAAGGTTACCTCAGATTACAACAGGTTCTTGATCAGATGGGCCAATGGGCTGAGGAGTGGCAGATGGAGTTTAATTTAGATAAATGCGAGGTGCTGTATTTTGGGAAAGCAAATCTTAGCAGGACTTATACACTTAATGGTAAGGTCCTGGGGAGTGTTGCTGAACAGAGACGTTGGAGTTCAGGTTCATAGCTCCTTGAAAGTAGAGTCGCAGGTAGATAGGATAGTGAAGAAGGCATTTGGTATGCTTTCCGTTATTGGTCAAGATTATTGAGTACAGGAGTTGGGAGTTCATGATGCGGCTGTACAGGACATTGGTTAGGTCACTTTTGGAATATTACGTGCAATTCTGGTCTCCTTTCTATCGGAAAGATGTTGTGAAACTGGAAAGGGTTCAGAAAAGATTTACAAGGATGTTGCCAGGGTTGGAGGATTTGAGCTAAATGCTAGGGCTGGTTTCCCTGGAGCGTCAGAGGCTGAGGGGTGACCTTATAGAGGTTTATAAAATCATGAGGGGCATGGATAGGATAACTGACAAAGTCTTTTCCCTGGGGTGGGGGAGTCCAGAACTAGAGGGTATAGGTTTAGGGTGAGAGGGGAAACATATTAAAGAGACCTTAGGGGCAACTTTTTCACACAGAGGGTGATACTTGTATGGAATGAGCTGCCAGAGGAAGTGGTGGAGGCTGGTACAATTGCAACATTTAAAAGGCATTTGGATGGGAATATGAATAGGGAAGGGTTTGGAGGAATATGAGCCAGCTGCTGGCAGGTGGGATTGGATTGGTTTGGGACATCTGGTCAGCATGGACAGGTTGGACCAAAAGGTCTGTTTCTGTGCTGTACATCTCTATGATTCTATGACTCTACTCCCCTCTAAGCAACTCCTCTGTCCTCCTTTGCTAAATTCTATACTATACCCAGTCCTCAAGCTCGCAATGTTTTTGTCTCATTGGATCTCATGCTATCCTTAATTTCTTTGTTAAAAAAGGTTGAGCCACCTTCCATGTTCTGTTCTTTCACCCAAAAGTAAGTATATCTAATGCACTGCATTAATTAAATACTTAAATTGTATCCACTGACATGCATTTTAATGAAGTTACCCAGTCTGCTTCAACCAAATGACACTTCATACCTTTGTTCATATTTTACATTGTTTACATTGAATTGGACATCTTCACTTTCCATCCCAATTAAGAATGCTATAATGCTATGTTTACATTTCCTAGAAGATTTCTTTCATAAATATTATTGATTAACCCCTTCTCATTGCACAAAACCAACTTTATTCTCAGTTATACAAAGCATTTCATTTTCAGGGGCTTCAGATCTAAGATGTAAAAGAACCCATTCCACAGACTGACACAGAAACACAATAAGTAAGGATGATAACCACATTCAAATGCATCACTTTCCAAATTTCATGGCACTGCTGCTGCCAGAAGAGGTTATTACTCCCACTTCAGGGGTAGCATAATCAAACCAACTGACCAACATGTGTCAAGTTTCTGAACTTACACAAATAGCATTGTTGTTTCACAGTTATGGGTGTTCCAATGTTTTAGTTATCCCTCCAGCCCTTGATAACCAGAGAATTGAGCTTCTACCATACGGGTATACTTCTCAGCTGAATGGCACTTTCTTCTTACCAACCACCTTGGTGGGATGACCATGTATTTGCATCTAAATATCCACCACCCACATATTGAGATTGTGCTCCTCTCTGGTTTTGATTTTTGTGTTTAACTGGTAAGTATAACTATCCCCTTAAATGTGGTTTAACAGGAACTTACGCATTAAATGTTCTCTTATTATAACTTTCAATGTTTTTCATCTTTCATCTCATTGAGGACATGCATCAAATTAAATGGCATAAATACCACATTGACTTAATTCCTGATGGCGCAACTTTTTATAACATATTTACATGTGAATTATATATTACAAGGCAAGGAAACATAGTGAAATGTGATGTGATGTTTAGTTTTTTTAAAACAAGTTATTTATTTTCAGCATGAATCAATCCATTCACAATGAATGATATTTTCCTCTTAAAATTAAGAGCCAAACTCAATAAGGCTATACTCTGACTAGACAACAGTACACAGTGGAGATAAAGCTAAGGCATTCTAGCTTGGTCTTCCTAGTTCAATCCCTTTTCAGTGAGACAGCACAGCATTGTGACTTTGCTCTCATTAAAGAACACACCAGACTCAGTGTTCCAAAAGTACAAAAGCAAAACCTTGTCAATGCTAGAAATCTGAAATAAGAACAGAAAATCTGGAAATACTCAGCAGGTCTGCCAGCATCTGCAGAGAATTAAAAAAAAAACAAGTGCATTTTCCTGTTGATGACCTTTGGCAAGAATCATTATTACCACAGATCAATGACTTGAAACATTGAACAAAATCTGTTGATGTAGAGGTGGGCCTTGTCAGAGAGCGCTCTTTGTGGAGAGCTAACAAGAGACCAGCGCTGGCTCTTTAAGGGAAGTCCCCATATGCCTAATCTCAATCAGGCATTGGTGAGGCTACCAGTGGGCCTTCACCTGAAATTAAGCTCCTGGGGATGCAAGTCTTACTTATTGAAGGCTGCCAGCCAATCAGAGGTCAGATGCATTCACACTCACACCACCAAAGAGGAGGCCAAAGCTGCTACCAGAAGGACATACAGGACTGCTGAAGACCAAGATGGAAGGGGTGATTTGCAGGGACCAGGGCAGAAGGCACTCCCTTGACCTATGTCTAGTCCCTTTAACAGGTCTTGAGTGCCCTTGGTTGAGGCCTCCCCCACCTCCATTATCCCTTCACCCCTCTCCCCCAACATACCCCTCTCTCCCTTAGCACCCCCCTCCACTCTAATCTACCCTTTCCTCCCTTACTCTCCCGCATTCTCTACTCTCCCCCTTCCCCTCTTCCCACTGCTCCACTCCCCACCCTGTCCTCACTACACTTCTGCACCCCCCCAACTCTCTCTGACTCTCCCCAACTCCTCCTCCTCTCCTAATCCCTCCACTCCCCTCAGCAAGCCTCAGCCTTGAACTTAGGTGGTCATTGACTGGCTACAGTTGATTGGTATCAGTTGGGGGCAGACCAGGAAAGTCAACTCTGAGCCTTCCCATCCCAAAGTTAATTCCAGAGGAGGCGAGAATATAGTGGGTTTTCAATCACCACCACTCTGGCTATATAGGGCATTACCCCACCTCCAAACCTTCCCCTCCAGGAACAGAAGATTGAACCCTTTAACTGATTCTCTCCCACCGATAAAGCCTGACCAGCCAAGAAGTTCCTAGTTTTGATTTTATCTCCATGTTATTTAAATTGGACTGAAACAAAAATACCATTTTTACTCCATAAATATTGCACCAACTGCATTGTCCAGTGTGGTGAGGAGTTACACTGAGTATACAGAAGCAGAGCGGCACATTGGCTCAGTGGTTAGCACTGCTACCTCACAGCGCCAGGAACTGGGTTTGATCCTAGCCTTGGGCAACTGTCTATGTGGAGTATGCGCACTTTCCGCATAGGTTTCCTCCAGGTGCTCCGGTTTCCTCCCACAATCCAAAGACATGCAGGTTAGATAAACTGGCCATGCTAAATTTCCCATAGTGTTCAGGGATGTGAGGGTTAGGTGAATTAATCAGGAGTAAATAAAAGGATAATAGGGGACAGGAATGGTCCTGGGTGGGTTACTCTTTGGAGGGTTGGTATGGAATTGTTGGGCCGAGGGGCCTGTTTCCACACAGTAGGGATCCTATGATTCTAAGTGCCTGGTCAATGCTAAGTTACAGTGACCTCCCCAGCCGCCCCAGTGGGGAGAGTTGGTGGATGGAGGTTGCAGTGACAGCACCATAACTGGCCTCAGATTCTCAATGTTATGAAAATACCTGGTCTTGCTGTTCCTGACCATTAGTAGTAATCCCAACTACCCTTCAACCCCACCATTGGAAAGCAAATGTCTGAGAATATCAGGTGAGGACAGTCTCAAGTGCCACATAGATACTTGCAGCCATTTAATTACTGGCCATCATACAACGCACCAGGTTATACATGAAGGAAGTCCACTTCGGCAAAGTAACAGGCGACTGCAAATACCCATGGAAATTTACACCAGAAACACTGAACATCTTTCAGAATAGCAAAACAGAGGGGAGAAAATTCAAATACATAGATTGTCATGATCTTGTTACAGCTGACAAGGAGAGATCTTCTTTCTTTCCCAACTCAAAATCATATTTTAAGGCAAAGTACAAGATAAGGCTATCTACATTGAAATGAGAACAGAAATCCAGTTCCATCATGACTGATGCGGTTTAACTAGTAAAAGTTCTACAAATTAATTAAAATTCCTCATTTAGAACTTGTAGCCTTGAATCTGTAGCATTGCTGTACTAGTACCAGACGCAAGAGGATGTCTAGGCTGCATGTCAGTCAATGGACCAATTTATGTCATGCCTCAAGAATGAAACGTCAATCCAGACAGTGCCCGACTGGAGCTCCTGTTTTCTTTAAAAGCTGCTATAATTCATACTGAGCCTGAGGTGCTGACGACTGTAATTAATTTAACAAGGCGCGGGTCTGAAAGGATTTAGTCAGCTGCCATTGAGAGATCTTTCCTGAGCTCCCTTTTTAGATATTTTACTGTCTATCTTAGTTGTCGCAAGTGGAGAAGCTTGGTACAGTAGCAAAATATAGCAGGCAATAATTCCAGAGAATGAGTAATACTACTTAAGTGACATATTCATCAATTACCACCTCTGTACAAAGTATGCTTCACTATAATTGATTCCCATTGCTCTCTCTTACAGGCATCATTCATTATTTCCCAATGCTGTATATATGCCACCTGTTGTATGTTTAGAAGAAAAGCATTTTAAAAACTAATAGACTATAACTTGTCTATATCACTGGGATTTTCATTTTTACCATCTTGGTGGAGGAGAGAGAGCAAAATCTGATAGGGAATCTAAACAACACCAAACAAAATCTGCCTGATTCTTTTTCTTTTAAATTAATGGAAGAATATTCGGTCAGTTTTGTTGGACACATGTCATCTTTCCTGCTTGGTTTCCTTTTCTGCACACAGACCAGATAATGCTTAATGCCCAGACAAACATTGGTCTCACCCACTATCCAGCTATTTCCAAAAAGACCATTAACAGTTTTGCCCAATACACTGTTTGCTTGCTTTTTTGTCCGACAATACTTCATATTTTCAAGTAAATTGAGTCACGCCTGTTGTCCTATCAGTTCATAAAAGTTAAAATCCATATCACAATTAAAGCTGTTTTTTAAAGTTTCTTTCCTTTCAGTCCAGAATTGCAGGACTGTTGCTTCTAATGATGATATTAGCAAATAGGCAACAAGTATCCACTGCCCGTTCAATTCAGGCATTAATCTGGTTATTCAAAGTAGCACAAAATGTATAAAGGAATGCAAAACAACTGCTCAAGGATGCACATAACAGAAGATAATCTATAAACAGATATAATATTTTACGTACATAATTTACTTGCTTACTGTGTTGTCACACCTCAGGTATCAAACGTCGAAGTGATTAAAGGTTGTTTCCTGTTAGTTTTCCTGACTTCATAACCTCATCTCTCTCCAGGCCTAAGAGGTGGGGATTTTCAAGCAACTGCCAATCCCTAAGCTTCCATAGAATCAAAGAATGATACAGTACAGAAGACCCCCTTCAACCCATTGAGTCTGCACTTACTAAACTACTCTAATCTACACGAGTCTCACTTACCAGCCGTTGACCCATAACTTTGAGTGTTTTGATATTTCAAGTGATCATCCAAGTACGTTTTAAAAGTTGTGAGAATTCCCGTCTCAAATACCCTTCCAGGAAACATATTCTAGATTACTACCATCCTCAAAACCCCTCTAAATTTCCTGCTCTTCACCTTAAATTATGCCCTCTTTGTTAGTGACCTCTCAACTAACAGGAATAACTGCTTTCTATCTACTTGGTACATGCCTCTCATAATCTCATAGACTTCAATCAGCTCTTCTCTCAGCCTTCTCTGCTGTAAATAAAACAACCTGAGCTTATCCAGCCTCTTTTCATAGAGAAAATGCTCCATCCCATGCAACATCCTCTGTACCCTTTCTCATGCAATCACATCCTTCCTTTGTGTGCTGACCAGAATTGGACACAGTACTCTAGCTGTGGTCTAACTAAAGTTTTGGGCAGTTCCAACATGACCTCCCTGCTCTTCTAATGTAAACCAAGATTGATAAAGACAAGTGTCCCATATGTCTTCTTAACTCTCTATTAATAAGCCATGTCGCTTTCAGGAATGTGTGAACAAGTACCCCAAGATTCCTCTGTTCCTCTTTGCTTCCTAGTGTCCTGCCATTCATTGAATACTCCCTTGTCTTGATACTTCTTCCAAAGTGTATAACTTCACTTTTTCCAGTGTTATTATCCATCTGCCACTAATCTGCTAATTTGATCAATCTGTCTATGTCCTCCAGCAACCTAAAACCTTCTTCCTCACTGTCAACCACCCAGTCAAACTCCATGTTATCCACAAACTTACTTATCACCCTGTACATTCTTTTCTATATCATTCATATATATCACGAATAATAAGGAACCCAACACTGACCCCTGTGGTACGCTACTCAACACTGGCCTCCAGTCACACAAACAGCATTCTACCAACTAGGAGAGAACTTCTTCAAGATCAGCATCCTTGGAACAGCCTTCCAGTAAGGTTAAAATCAACTAGCAGCTATTCCTGATGGAGGGCTCTTGCCTGAAACATCGATTCTCCTGCTCCTCGGACGCTGCCTGGCCTGCTGTGCTTTTCCAGCACCACACTCTGAACATCCTACCAGCACCATTTGTCTTCTACTGCATAGTCAATTTTGGATCCAACTTACCAAGGTACGCTAGATCCCGCTTGCTTTAACCTTCTTTATCAGTTTCCCATATGGTGCCTTGTCAAAGCTTTGCTGAAATCCAAATATTGCACTACCCTCCAACCGCAGGGGATGAACTTGGACTTCACCAGTTTCTTCATCCCCCCTCCCCCCACCTTGTCTCAGCCCGATCCTTCCAGCCCGGCACCGCCTTCCTGACCTGCAGTCTTCTTCTTGACCTCTCCGCCTCCACCCTACTCCGACCTATCACCCTCACCTTGACCTCTTTCCACCTATCACATTTCTAACTCCCCTCCTCCAAGTCCCTCCTCCCTACCTTTTATCTTCTCCTGCTGAACACTCTCTGCTCATTCCTGAAGAAGGGCCTGTGCCCGAAACGTCGAATCTCCTGTTCCCTGGATGCTGCCTGACCTGCTGTGCTGTTCCAGCAATAAAGTTTCAACTTTGATCTCCAGCATCTGCAGACCTCACTTTCTCCTACCTTCAGCTACACAGCTTGAGATCTCTTCAAAAAATTCAATTAAATGAAATTTGTTAGGTATCACCTCCTCAAAAAGCTCCCTTGACGTGACACCCCTGACTAACTCAGGAGTTTCCAGCCTGAGTTATTGACTCCATTTTTGCCGCAGCAGCGGGAGCAGTGAGAGCAAGGACCAGGGAGCTGTCGGGAAGATAAATTAATTGTTTAAAAGCTTACTTCGTATATAGGCGGAGTGCACATTGAGCAGGAGAAGATACGGCTCAGTAAGTGAGGTAATGTATTTGGGCAGTTGCTTTACCCGAAACACTACTTAGTAGGTAGTGTCTCCCACCCATCCTCCTCCTCTAACCAAAAAAAAGGGTTCTGAGCACCAATTTGCTAAGGTTACTAGTTTTGTTCATATCTAGTCTGTTTGGAAATTCAGAACCGTGGGAACAGATGATAGGGCCCCTCCTGTACAACGTGGGCGGTAAGGGTCACCACAAGTGTCCCCACTGACTTCATCTGCAGAAGTGCACCCAACTCCAGCTCTTCAGAAACCGCGTTAGAGAACTGGAGCTGGAGCATGATGAAATTTGGATCATTCAGGAGGCTAAAGGGGTAATTGAGAGGAGTTACAGGGAGGTAGTCACACCTCTGGTACAGGAAAAAAGGTAGATGGGTTACAGTCAGGGGATGGAAAGGGACGGCAGTGCAGGGATCCCCTGTGGCTGTACCTCTCAATAACAAGTATACTGTTTTGGATACTGTTGGGGGGGATGACTTACCAGGGTAAGCCATGGGGTACAGGCCTTTAGCACGGAGTCTGTCCCTGTTGCTCAGAAGGGAAGGGGGGAGGAAGACAGCATTAGACATTGGGGACTCCATAGTTAGGGGGACAGATAGGAGATTCTGTGGGAATGGAAGAGACTCGCGGTTGGTGCGTTACCTCCCAGGTGCCAAGGTCTGTGATGTCTTGGATCGTGTTTCAGAATCCTTAAGGGGAAAGGGGAGCAGCCCCCAAGTCGCAATCCACTTAGGCACCAACAACATAGGTAGGAAATGGGATGGGGATGTAAGACAGAAATTCAAAGAGCTAGGTGAAAGTTAGCACGAGAACAAACAGAGTTGTTATCTTTGGTTTGTTACCTGTGCCACGTGCTAGCAAGACGAGGAATAGGGAGAGAGAGCAGTTGAACACATGGCTACAGAGAGGGTGCAGGAGGGAGGATTTCAGATACCTGGATAAGTGGGACTCCTTCTGGAGTAGGTGGGACCTCTACAAATGGGATGGTCTACACCTGAATTAAAGGAGTACTAACACCCTGGGGCGGGGTGGAATTTGCTAATACTCTTCGGAAGGGTTTAAACTAATTCAGCAGGGGAATGGGAACCTGAATTGTAGCTCCGGTGCACAGGAGGTTGAGAGTAGTGAGGTTATGAATAAGGTTTCAAGATGACAGGAGTGTACCAGCACGGAAGGAAGGTGGTTTGAAGTCTATCTACTTCGACGCCAGGAGCATCCAGAATAAAGTGGGTGAACTTGCAGCATGGGTTGGTACCTGGGTCTTCGATGTTGTGGCCATTTCAGACAGCAGGGTCAGGAATGGTTGTTGCAGGTTCTGGGGTTTAGATGTTTCATTAAGATCAGGGACGGTGGTGAAAGGGGGGAGGTGTGGCATTGCTTGTCAAGGACAATATAACGGTGGCAGAAACGATGCTTGATGAGAACTCATCAACTGAGGTAGTATGGGCTGAGGTTAGAAACAGGAAAGGGGAGTTCACTCTGTTGGGAGTTTTCTATAAGTCTCCAAAAAAATTCCAGAGATGTAGAGGAAAGCATAGCAAAGATGATTCTGGATAGGAGCAAAAGTAACAGGGTAGTTGTTATGGGGGACTTTAACTTTCCAAATATTGACTGGAAATACTTTAGTTCAAGTACTTTAGATGGGTCAGTTTTCCTCCAATATGTGCAGGAGGGTTTCCTGACAGAATATGTAGACAAGCCAACAAGGGCTGAGGCCACATTGGATTTGGTACTGGGTAATGAACCAGGCCAGGTGTTAGATTTAGAGGTAGGTAAGCACTTTGGTGATAGTGACCACAATTTGGTTATGTTTACTTTAGTCATGGAAAAGGATAGGGTATATACTGCAAGGCAAGAGTTACAGCTGGGGAAGGCAATAATGATGCAATTAGGCAAGATTTAGGATGCATAGGATGGAGAAAGAAATTGTAAGGGATAGGCACAATTGAAATGTGGAGCTTGTTCAAGGAACAGCATGTCCTTGATAAGTATGGCAGGGAGGGAGGAAGTGGTCGAGCGAGGGAACCATGGTTTACTAAAGAAGTTGAATCTCTTGTCAAGAGGAAGAAGGAGATTTATGTAAAGATGAGACATGAAGACTCAGTTGGGGTGCTTGAGAGTTACAAGTTAGCCAGGAAGGGCTTAAAGGGAGAGCTAAGAAGAGCCAGAAGGGAACATGAGAAGTCTTTGGCAGATAGGATCAAGGAAAACCCTAAAGCTTTCTACAGGTATGTCAGGAATAAAAGAATGACTAGAGTAAGATTAAGGCCGGTCAAGGACAAAGGTGGAAAGTTGTGCGTGGAGTCCGAGGAAATGAATATTTTTTGTCAGTATTCACACAGGAAAAAGACAATGTTGTTGAGAAGAATACTGAGAAACAGGTTATTAGACTGGATGGGATTGAGGTTCATAAAAAGGTGTTAGCAATTCTGCAAAGTGTGAAAACAGATAAGTTCCCTGGGCCAGATGAGATTTATCCTCAGATTCTCTGGGAAGCCAGGGAGGAGATTGCCGAGCTTTGGCTTTGAACTTTATGTCGTCACTGTCTACAGGAATAGTGCTAGAAGACTGGAGGATAGCAAATGTTGTCCACTTCTTCAAGAAGGGGAGTAGAAATAACCCTGGTAATTATAACAGCCTCAAGAAATTCCTCGGCATTGAACGATTCGAAGCATTCACCCAAAAGACAATCAGGCTCACCTTATCACTGACACTCGAATTACTACAACTCTTCAGTGATAAGTCAGAGAATACCACAGACCGGCTCCGGTGGAGACAAGGACCAGCCAACCCCCACCAAAAAAATCAATTAAAAAATAAAAATAAAGAGAAAAACGGGGACACCGGTCCATTAAAATAACTGATACCAGACTGATCTTATTTCAAGCCTCATGTAACACCAGTACGACCTGGACCCTGGCCCGTGGTAATGCTAGAGAGTACACATCGTCAGCAAGCGACATAAAGACTCGGAAAAGGCACTCATGTGAGTGTTTCAAAACAGACCAGTGAACCTTACTTCAGTTGTGGATAAAGTGTTGGAAAGGATTATATGAGATAGGATTTATAACCATTTAGAAAAGAATAATTTGACTAGGGATAGACAACACGGTTTTGTGAAGGGTAGGTCATGCCTCACGAACCTTATTGAGTTCTTTGAGAAGGTGACCATACAGGTGGATGAGGGTAAGGCAGTTGATGTGGTGTATATTGTTTCAGTAAAGCATTTTATAAGGTTCCCCACGGTGGGCTATTGCAGAAAATTGAGGTTGATTTAGCAGTTTGGATCAGCAATTGGCTAGCTGTAAGAAAACCGAGGGTGTGGTTGATGGGAAATGTTCGTTCTGGAGTTCGGTTACTAGTGATGTACCGCAAGGATCTGTTTTGGGGCCACTGCTGTTCGTCATTTTTATAAATGACCTAGATGAGGGCATAGAATGGATTAGTAAATTTGTGGATGACATTAAAGTCGATGGAGTTATGAATAGTGCGGAAGGATGTTGCAGATTACATGGGACATAGATAAACTGCAGAGCTGGGCTGAGAGGTGGCAAATCGAGTTTAATATGTAAAAGTGTGAGGTGATTCATTTTGGAAAGGGTAACAGGAATACAAAGTACTGGCTAATGGTAAGATGCTTGATGAGCAGAGGGATTTCGGTGTCTATATGCATAGATCCCTGAAAGTTGCCACCCAGGTTGATAGGGTGGTTAGAATGCATATGGTGTGTTGGGTTTTATTGGTACAGGGATTGAGTTTCAGAACCATGAAGTCGTGCTGCAGCTGTACAAAAATCTGGTGTGGCCGCACCTGGAGTATTGCGTACAGTTCTGGTCACCGCATTATAGGAAGGATGTGGAAGCAGTGGAAGGGGTGCAGAGGCGATTTACTAGGATGTTGCCTGGTGTTGAGGGAAGGTCTTATGAGGAAAGCCTGAGATTTGAGGCTGTTTTTGTTAGAGAGAAGAAGGTTAAGAGGTGACTTAATAGAGACATACAAGATGATCAGAGGATTAGATAGGGTGGACAGTGAGAGCCTTTTTCCTTGGATTGTTATGGCTAGCACGATGGGACATAGCTTTAAATTGAGAGATGATAGATATAGGGCAAATGTCAGAGCTAGGATCTTACTTAGAGAGTACTAAGGGCATGGAGTGCCCTGTCTGCAACAGGTGGCACAGTGGCTCAGTGGTTAGCACTGCTGCCTCACAGTGCCAGGGACCCGGGTTCGATTCCCAGCTCAGGTTACTGTCTGTGTGGAATTTGCACATTCTCCCCGTGTCTGCCCGGGTTTCCTCCGGGTGCTCTGGTTTCCTCCCACAATCCAAAGATGTGCAGGTTAGGTGAATAGGCCATGCTAAATTGCCCATAGTGTTAGGTACATTAGTCAGGTGTAAATGGGTCTGGGTGGTCACTCTTTGGAGGGTAGGTGTGGACTTGTTGGGCCGAAGGGCCTGTTTCCACACTGTAGGGAATCTCATCTAATAGTAGACTCGCCAACCTCAGGAGGAGAAAGTGAGGTCTGCAGATGCTGGAGATCAGAGCTGAAAATGTGTTGCTGGAAAAGCGCAGCAGGTCAGGCAGCATCCAGGGAACAGGAGAATCGACGTTTCGGGCATAAGCCCGAAGAAGGGCTTATGCCTGAAACGTCGATTCTCCTGTTCCCTGGATGCTGCCTGACCTGCTGCGCTTTTCCAGCAACACATTTTCAGCTCGCCAACCTCAGGGGCAATTAAATGGCAATTGAATAAATATATGAATGGTAATGGAATAGTGTAGGTTGGATGGGCTTCAGGTTGGTTTCACAGGTCGGCACAACATCGAGGGCCAAAGGGCCTGTACTTCGACACCTGGGTTTTTTCAGTCCTATCTAGCATGTATTTGTAATTCACTGGCTTGCCCTGTTTAAATTTTGTTGGTGTAAGCATTATTTCCTTCCTGAGAGATAAATTCTAATCTAAATACTAATATCACCAAGGTATCCAATGTTTCAGATAAAGTCAAACTATTAGGAACATTGACTTGTAGGTTATATGTGGTCTCCAATGCTCCATGATCCATAATTATTGCCTACAAAATGAGAAGTTGTGTCATCTCTTCTCTAACTGATCTCTGCTTCAACGGATTTAGACCATTTCTTGGAGGCAGATTCTAAACAATGGCCTCAAAAGCACCATATTAAATCTCAGTTAAGCAGCTGAACATTATAACCTTAATTCTACGCATCAAAAGTGCCAAAGGAGATCATTTGGAATTTAAATTTTCTTATGGTGAGATCTGCCTGTACCCATCACAATCATCAGGAATTCAGTGCCACAAACAAACACTTTTCCATTTTCAGAAATCCAAGGTGTTCTGTTACAAGCCATTATCACTCTGGGTGTCTGATCATTTATTTCTGCAGTGAACTTACACCGGTTAACAGTGGCATCAGCACACATGTCAAATGCTTTCACGTGTATTACATAACAGCAACTGACAGAGGAAACAGGATTTAAGGAATCACAGGGCAGTTGAATCAATATTGAGCTCTTCCAGGACAATGCAGGCAACAAGGCTCGTCCCACATTAAATAGTGACAGGGTGAATCATATCTGGCACAGCGTAAACAGCCCCAGCTTTGGTCGAGTTAAGAAAGGAGATTAATTTGGCTATGCTTTGGGCTTTTGATCTTAATGTTATGGCCCCTACATTCTCTACAAAGACATACACATACAGGAGATGGAGACAGTTTGAAAACTGGCTATAATTCCACCCGTGGTCAAATAGGCCACTGGCACTCATTGTTCTAGTCTTTTAAATAAAATCTTAAACAAGTTAGAGAACCTCTGGTGGGGCACTGTAACAAAAACAAACATCAGTCATCTAAAACTTACAGAATTGCAAAGGAAACTTATGAAAATTAAATCAAGACATCATTACAAGGGGTGATGATGCACCCCAACCTCTATGGTGCTCACCAATCCTAAGCACCTCCATTGTGACAGTTGACACCACACGCTTCCTCTCGATGGACACCTGAGCACAGCTGTAACCTAAGAAGAGGGGCAGACAGTCAGGCACCATGACCCCCTCCATGGCCCACAGGCTGGACCTGCTGTTGGACCCTTTGGCCAAGTTCGAGAAAGAGGCCCACAGGCCCTGCACCTTGCCCATCCCCTCCTTAAGGCATGTCCATAGTTTAGGAGCATGCAGCTGAAATACATTCAGAAATTTTAAAACTGCCCTTTTAAGAAACTCAACAGGGACTGCAAACAAAACTGTTCAACATAAGCATGGAACGCAGTTTCCTCGAGGCCACAAAATCTGCATATCGTCTGGCACTGGTGACTATACTGAACTTTCTATTACAATAGACCCCCACATGAAACACTCTCCTCGGCAGATCATTGATGGAAAGTGGAAGGACCCCCTTATACTGCACCCTCCATGGAGGATCTCTGTTACTGGAAGGTAGGACATTTCGCCAGGGCACCTTCAAGCAGTAGACAAAGGCGAGGAGGTGGAGAGTGTGCACCTATTCAGGATGCTCCTCCATGCCGTTTTGAAGAGCACAGAGGGAACTTTCCCGAGACAGCCCAAACTGTGGAGCAGAGAATCCCAAGGGAGGATTTAGTATCCAGGGGATCAAGTCCTGGACGGACAGGAGCCACTGGAAGCTCACTGCATGCCTGAGGCACTTTATTTTTCTATGCAATCTCAGAGTTGAGTACCACAGTCATGAGAAAGAAACTGGGGCATAGATGGGTCAGACAGGAAGATTGATAGAGGGATCAAAGATCTATGGCAGGGGGCATAGATTTAAGGTAGAGAATAGACGTTTAGAGAGGATATGAGGAAAATCATTTTCACCCAGAGAGTCGTGGAAGTCTGGAACCTACTGTCTGTAAGGGTGGTAGGGGCAGAAATCATCATAACATTTAGTTGTGTACTTGCAATGGCAAGGCACACAAGCTTATGAGCCAAGTGGTGGAAAATAGGATTAGAATAGTTAGAGTGGCTGTTTTCAACTGGTACAAACGCAAGGGGCTGAAGGGCCTTTCTGTGTGCGGTAGAGCTCTATGTGTCTAAACTTCGCTGACAGAAGAACCCACTCCTAAGCAGGGGCTCCCTCATGACTTCCTTTGGGAAAGAGCTCCGATGTGAGTTGCACATATCCCAATCCTTGATCAAGTCTAAACAGAAGAAAAGCAATCCCTGGAAGATGGTCCAAGGACTCATCTACTCTGTCAACAAAAATCGTGTGTCATATCTGAGGCTGCACACCTAATGGAAGAAATTCGACATCAGGCCTCACTACCTTGGAGGAGGCTCGAGACAATAGCATCAATGCAGGGTCTGAAAGCAGAAGGTCACTATCTGGGACAGAGGCACAGTGGTGCCTGAATGGTCTTCCCAAACAAGAGACTCAGCAGCAACCCAGTCCCATCAAAACTCGATGAGTTCATTCTTTGTGGTTATGACAAACTCTGAGTGAGGGACCAGAATGAGCAGCCAGTACTCACAACATGGTGGCAATCAGCTGGTTTATGACTAACACTCAACCTCTGGAAGACATCACTCTGAACAGTCCTGTCCAGCATCTCAAGCGAGCAGTCACCTTGTTTTCCATCTTTTGTCCGTTTATAGGCTAGGATTTCTTGGCGGGGTAAAAATAGGATTTCCACCAAGTAAAGGGGTGCGTGATGTCGAATGTGAACTACCCAAGCTCCTCTGGCAGGTGATCCAACTTCCACAGCTCCATCAGATTTCCTGAACATTTATTCCAGTTGATCCTTGGGGAGAATAGTACACAGTAGACCTCTTGGCACTCCCACACCCTTTGCAAGTCAACTGGGTCCATGAATGCAAGGAGCATGTCACCAGAGTAAGCCAAAAGGACCATCTCCACACCCAGCGGGTGCAGCGCCAAATCTGTCAACCTCTTCCATAAGTGGCACAGGAATGGCTGAATACAAATGTGACTGGTTATATGGGGGCAACCCTGAAGCAACTGTTCTCAGCTTATCCATAAATAATTTTACCTCGTTGATTTTAACCCTACTGCGAATCCTCTTGCAAGGATGCCTGCCTTGAAGAAGTTTTCCTCCTCTCTCTACAAGAATCTCAGGGAGTCTCTCTCTCATTGCAACTCCCAGGTCATTTCCTCAGCCCTGAAACTCTTCAACCATGTCCTGAAACAAACTCGGTATCACAGCCACATTTGCTTCCTCAGTGCCTGTCTCCGTAACCAACTCACCCCACACGGACTCCGGACCACCTTTAAACCAGCAGAGTTCGGACCCGAACAGGACAAACAGTACAGATTACAGATTCAAAAACACCAGCAACGGTTCTCCATCAAGATCCTCCGCTCCACGCTTGCAGCAATGCGCCGGTACCTAACCTCTCTACAGTCTGCCCTGCCTCAGCTGAGGGCCACACTCTCTCAGAATTGCAAAGGACCCACTCTGTACTACATCCTCAGGAGAATTCATACTCTCAACAAACAGTATTTCAATTCCATCTCAAACATCAAAAACTGTAAGTACAACAAACTTTTATCTACCCAGCTCCATAACCAGCGCTCCTTGAACATTCCAGAAGATTCCCCTGGCCTCGGAAACGCCATTAGCCATGCGGCTGATGCAGCTACCACCCCCACGCTGATTGATGATGTCACTTCTGCCCCCATCATGGTCACTCCCACAGCCACTTCCGGCCCTCACATCATCGCCGATGCCACACCCTCAGTGACTTCCGCCACCCCTACTGCCGTGTCTGCCACCACTTCTGACCCCACCAACGCCACTCACCTGCATTCTGCTGACACGCCCCCCACAGACCCCACTGTCACTATCCCCACTCCCCAGAACCCTGAGGGGAACACTACCCCTGCTCATGACTCTACCCCCATTCCCCCCACCATCACACCCACTCCAGGTACTGGCTCCGACCCCACTCCCAGCTCTACACCCACACCAACTCCCAGCTCCCAGCCCTGCCGAGTTTTCACCATCCCCCCAGACCTCCCCCTCACTGAGGACGAACGATCAGTCCTCAGCAAAGGACTCACCTTTGTCCCCGTCCGTCCACGCATCAATGAATTTAATACACGCCGTGACATCGAACAATTCTTCCGTCGCCTCCGCCTCCGAGCTTACTTTCACAATCAGGACTCCCGCCCACCTTCTGAGGACCCCTTCGCCCACCTCCAACACACTGCATCCACCTGGACACCCCGCGCTGGCCTATTACCTGCCCTCGACCTCTTCATTTCCAACTGCCGCCGGGACATTAACCGCCTCAACCTGTCGACCCCCCTCCCCCACTCCAACCTCTCACCCTCACAACGCGCAGCCCTCCAATCCCTCTGCTCCAATCCTGACCTCACCATCAAGCCAGCGGACAAAGGGGGCGCAGTGGTAGTCTGGCGCACTGACCTCTACATCGCTGAAGCCAAACGCCAACTCGAGGACACCTCTTCCTACCGCCCCCTTGACCATGACCCCACCCCCCATCACCAAACCATCATCTCCCAGACCATACAGAACCTCATCACCTCAGGAGATCTCCCACCCACAGCTTCCAACCTCATAGTCCGGGAACCCCGCACTGCCCGGTTCTACCTCCTTCCCAAGATCCACAAGCCTGACCACCCTGGCCGACCCATTGTCTCAGCATGCTCCTGCCCCACTGAACTCATCTCTACCTACCTCGACACTGTCCTATCCCCCCTAGTCCAGGAACTCCCCACATACGTTCGAGACACCACCCACGCCCTCCACCTCCTCCAAGACTTCTGTTTCCCTGGCCCCCAACACCTCATCTTCACCATGGATATCCAATCCCTCTACACCTCCATCCGCCATGACCAGGGCCTCCAAGCCCTCCGTTTTTTCCTCTCCAGACGTTCCCAACAGTACCCCTCCACCGACACTCTCATTCGTTTGGCCGAACTGGTCCTCACCCTTAACAATTTCTCCTTTGAATCCTCCCACTTCCTCCAGACCAAAGGGGTAGCCATGGGCACACGTATGGGCCCCAGCTATGCCTGTCTCTTTGTTGGCTACGTAGAGCAGTTGATCTTCCGTAATTACACCGGCACCACTCCCCACCTCTTCCTCCGCTACATTGATGACTGCATTGGCGCCACCTCGTGCTCCCGCGAGGAGGTTGAGCAATTCATCAACTTCACCAACACATTCCACCCTGACCTTAAATTTACCTGGACCATCTCTGACACCTCCCTCCCCTTCCTGGACCTCTCCATCTCCATCAGTGACGACCGACTTGACACTGACATCTTCTACAAACCCACCGACTCCCACAGCTACCTGGATTACACCTCTTCCCACCCTACCTCTTGCAAAAATGCCATCCCGTATTCCCAATTCCTCCGCCTCCGCCGTATCTGCTCCCAGGAGGAGCGGTTCCACCATAGAACACACCAGATGGCCTCCTTCTTTAGAGACCGCAATTTCCCTTCCCACGTGGTTAAAGATGCCCTCCAACGCATCTCATCCACATCCCGCACCTCCGCCCTCAGACCCAACCCCTCCAACCGCAACAAGGACAGAACGCCCCTGGTGCTCACCTTCCACCCTACCAACCTTCGCATAAACCAAATCATCCGCCGACATTTCCGCCACCTCCAAACAGACCCCACCACCAGGGATATATTTCCCACCCCACCCCTCTCCGCCTTCCGCAAAGACCGTTCCCTCCGTGACTACCTGGTCAGGTCCACGCCCCCCTACGACCCACCCTCCCATCCTGGCACTTTCCCCTGCCACCGCAGGAACTGTAAAACCTGCGCCCACACCTCCTCCCTCACCTCCATCCAAGGCCCCAAAGGAGCTTTCCACATCCATCAAAGTTTTACCTGCACATCCACTAATATCATCTATTGTATCCGTTGCTCCCGATGCGGTCTCCTCTACATTGGGGAGACTGGACGCCTCCTAGCAGAGCGCTTTAGGGAACATCTCCGAGACACCCGCACCAATCAACCAAATCGCCCAGTGGCTCAACATTTCAACTCCCCCTCCCACTCTGCCGAGGATATGGAGGTGCTGGGCCTCCTCCACCGCCGCTCCCTCACCACCAGACGCCTGGAGGAAGAACGCCTCATCTTCCGCCTCGGAACACTTCAACCCCAGGGCATCAATGTGGATTTTAACAGTTTCCTCATTTCCCCTTCCCTTCCCCCACCTCATCCTAGCTTCTAACCTCCAGAAACTCGATCCCCTGACCTGTCCGGACTTGTCCGACCTGCCCAGCTCCTTTTCCACCTATCCACTCCACCCTCTCCTCCCTGACCTATCACCTTCATCTCCTTCCCCACTGACCTATTGTACTCTATGCCACTCTCTCCCACCCCCACCCTCCTCTAGCTTATCTCTCCATGCTTCAGGCTCTCTGCCTTTATTCCTGATGAAGGGCTTTTGCCCGAAACGTCGATTTTGCCTGTCCTCGGATGCTGCCTGAATTGCTGTGCTCTTCCAGCACCACTGATCCAGAATCTGGTTTCCAGCATCTGCAGTCATTGTTTTTACCTTATCCATAAATACAACTACTGTATACGGTTAACGCACTAACAAGCTCCACACCTGCAAAACTATCAATACCATAGATGGAGAGGAGAGAAATTGAGGCAGGGAGGGGTTTGGAGATTGAGAGGTGTACAGAAATTGGTATCAAGAACAAAAACAAAAAGGCTGCCAGTTTAAAATTAAATTGTTTTACTTGCCCTCTTGCCTACAGTACTAGTGCTGTTTGAGCAGCCACAGCTGTTTCACACATACACATGCACTGGGCTCCATACTTCACACCATGTCTCGCATTGAATGTCTCTATACAACTGGGTCCTTATTTTCTTTTTACAATACAGTAAACAAGGAAACCAGCCATCAATTATTAGTGCAGAGTATATCTAAATTTCAGAGCCATGAAGAGATTTTTGTTAAATGAAGCAGATTGCTTTATGCCAACAATAACAGACGGTGTTGTTAAATATAAATCAAGTGGTACAGACGTTTCATGGTTGACTCATTTAGTGCATTAGACAAACGCAGACCAGCCTGGCAGAAGTTGGAGCGTCTCAGAATGTGTGACTAATATAACTTCATAAGATATTATTTCTGATTTATCATCTCAGTCTCACCACATGAAGAAAAACAGAAAACCAGGAATTCCTTGATGATCTTTGCATACGATCTAGTCCACTATGTTTCACTCAGAGGAAAACTGAATGTGAAAAAATACTTTAATTTAGCATACTTGCTCTTTTTTTAAACTTTAATTATTCAAGCAATACATCTAGTTAAGTTACCTCCACTTTTTCTGAGACATTGGCTTTTGCTGGCCTGCATTTCAATGTGTGCCCTCTGACACAATGCCGATTTATGATCCTTCAAGTAATTTGCACTGTAGACTTCATAACAGAAGTTAGTTTATACAATAACATAATTTACTCCTTTTAAGTTAATAGCCAATCATAAAATCTAAGCCAGAACATCAGCAGGTAATTTTCACAATGGACATTACAGCCAATTGCATTTGCCCCGTCACATAAAGGTGCAGTGCTAAACAGCCAGCAGGGGTCACTAGTAAGCAACAAAGAGAGGAGTACTTTTGTCCTTTCTTGATTAAACTTGACCAATCAATAACTCTTCAATGCCAAGTCTCTCAAGGTTTTAATGTACCTGCCATGAGGCTGGCTTTGTTTGCAGGGTTTCAAAGACAGAAGGCTGTTAAGCCAGAGATCTTTTTCCTCACAAGTACTTTCCCTCTTTTGCCTGAATCCACTTTGTTCTTTGACACATGGGACAGAGTAGGTTGTTCTCTCACTTGCCCAGAAAGTCTAAGCCAAGCCACAAAATATCAGTCATTCTGACCTACATGTTATTGGAGGAGGTGTTCTTCATCCTTGCCCAACACTGTACATGGAATTTGTTCAGGAATCCACCAAAACACCAGTTGCTGATGTGAATCACCATGTGAAAGATATAAGATTCCGCTCAGAGTGCACAGCATCATGACCCACTGATTAATCCATTGCTTATGATGGCAATAGCAGGCAATGGATTGAGACATGCATCTATTCACAGCAACAAATTAGTTCTAAAACCAATGCCACACTCTGAAATTGTTACTGTAAAACAACTTTACACATCAGCGAACAAGATAGACAACCAAATCTTCATCCTCTTCTGTAAAAAAATATGATTTGACTCTTTTGTATAAGGTAAAGGTTCTGGAAGGGGTTATGTTGAATACTGTTAGGTTCAAAACAAGAGTGACAGTTTCTGTTGCTAAGGTGCTCTTTACCTACCTCATTCTGCCAAAAATAAAGCTTTCTGGGCCTAAGAACACAATACAAAAATTGTACAATAGGCATCACTATTTGAAGACATTTGAGAAACTAACATTGAATATTACAAGTCACCATTGTTACATAAACTGGATGATGCAGAACAGAATTTATTTTAGTTTCTATTTCTGCATTCATGAAGGTGAAAGTTAACAGGTAAATGGAACACTTCCCATTTTGGCAACTACATGACTGGTGCAATAGGGATTAGATATAACAGAAAGCTTGATTTGATTTGATTTACCTGTCGTGCGTATTTATTACATAAAGTGTTGATTAGTGTCTGCACTCTCCAGCACAATCTTGAAACATATGAAAAAAATCAAAACAGAATATAAAGCCAGAAAAATAAAACGATAAAGTTCATCTTACAGTCATATCTCAATAAAGTTAGGTGGTATTTGGAACAGCTCTCACTTCTGGCTAAGCCATGGGCCCAGATCCAGGCTCCTCCACCCCGATGCCTCGAGTCCCTGCTGCTAAGCTGATAACATTGCTGTAATCGTGCTTCACTACCTGAACAAAGAGACACCACTCTCCAGAGACATCTCGCTTCCATCAACACTGCCATGCTATGAGTTCACGCTGAGTCAACCTTGCAGATGACGCTGCCACCAGAGTTCTGCGCTGGGACGACACTTGCCACTATTGCCACCTCCGCTGTCAGGCGCCCAGGCCTAACTGTAGACCTTGAGTCTCACCTCAGCCTGTGAGTCTGGAGCAGGAGATTAAGCCTGGGACCCGCTCCTTGCTCGCCGGGAGACCGGGTTGAAGTGGAGCCGCATCCACCTGGCCTGGCGTTGCTGTCACCAGCACTGTATGCCTTCTCCTTCGTCATTTACTCAGCCTCGCTGGTCCTCAGGCCAATGCTACCATCTTCGTCCACCATTCCGTGCTGGGCCTGCTCTCGCCAATGCCACCACGGATGCCACTGCAACCATGGTGAAAACGTAAGAGAAGACTTTAAAGAAAAGAAAGCAAAAGTAAAAGAAATAAAAATAATAAAGAAAAGTGGACAGCCCTCAGGCTCACTAGTCTGACTGCTACACTCAGCTGCCGCCATCTTGTAACAGATTCTTCTCAATGTGAGATTGGCTAACGTGGTGCAACTATTTAAGAAAGGCAGTAAGGAAAAGCAAGAGATTGATAGACCGGTGAGCCTGATATCGGTGGTGGGGAAGATGTTGGAGAGAATCCTGAGGGATAGGATTTACAGGCATTTGGGAAGGCAAGGACTAACTAGGGATAGTCAACAAGGCTTTATGTATGAGCAATTGTGTCTCACTAAATTGATTGAGTTTTTTGAAGAAGTAAAAAAGAGGATTGATGAGGTAGAGTGGTGGACATGATCTAAATGGACTTCAGTAATGCATTCGACAAGGTTCGTCATCGTAGACTGGTTAGCAAGGCTAGATCACATTGGAATACACGGAAAACTAACTATTTGGATACAGAACTGACTGGAAGGTAGAAGACAAAGGGTGGTGGTGGAGGGTTGTTTTTCAGACTAAAGATTTGTGACCAGTGGTGTACCACAAGGATCACTGCTGGGTCCACTACTTCACGTCATGAAATAAATGATTTGGACTTGAACATAGGAGGTATAGTTACTAAGTTTGCAGATGACACCAAAATTGGAGGTGTAGTGGAAGAAGGTTACCTCAGAGCACAACAGGATCTTGGTCAGATGAGCTAATGGACCGATGAGTGGCAGTTGGAGTTTAATTTAGATAAACATAAAGTATTGTATTTTTAGAAAGGCAAATCAGGGCAGGACTTATACGCTTAACGGAAAGGTCCTGGGGAGAGTTGATAAACAAAGAGACATTGGAGTGCAGCGTTCATAGTTCTTTGAAAGTGAAGTCGCAGGTAGATAGGATAGTGAAGAAGGCATTTGGTATGCTCACCTTTAGTGGTCATTGCATTGAATAAAAGGTGTTGGAAGGTCATATTGTGGCTCTACAGGACATGAGTTAGGCCACTATTGGACTACTGCATGCAATTCTGGTCTCCATGCTATAGGAAGGATGCTGTGAAACTTGAAAGGATTCAGAAAAGATTTACAAAGATATTGCCAAGGTTGGAGGGTTTGAGCTACAGAGATAGGCTGAATATGCTGTTGCTATTTGCCCTGGAGCATCAGAGGTTGAGGGATGACCTTACAGAGGTATTTAAAATCATGAGGAGTAAGATAGGGTAACCAGACAAGCTCTTTTCTCAAAGGTGGGGTGTCCAAAACTAGACGGCATTGGTTTAAGATGAGAGGGGATAGATTTAAAAGGGATATAAGGGGCAACATTTTCATGCAGAGTGTGATGTATGTATGGAATGTGCAACCAGAGGAAGTGGTGGAGGCTGGGACAATTACAACATTTAAAAGGCACCTGGATGAGTATATGATTAGGAAGGATTTAATAAGAGCCAAATGCTAGCAAATGAGATTAGATTTATTTAGGATATTTGGTCAGCATGGATGAGTTGGATCGAAGGGTCTGTTTCCATGCTGCAAATCTCTATGACTCTATGACTGAATGACTGTCCTAAACCTGATTCTAGACACTCATTTCCTAATGCATAATGCTACATATCCATTCCAGATAGTCACGGGCATCTGAGGCAGTCAATTTAAAGAAAGTTAGAACCATACGATGTTTATATTTGAGCTGTGGACAGCTTGAGACATTTTATTATGTTAAAGACAAAAACAAATTCAAGTTGCTGTTGTTATAAATTTGTACCATTGCAAACTGAATCTCAAGCTTCTAGATTCATTTCAAATGGCATCTTTGCAGCCAGCAAAGCAAGGTGCTTGTGGTATTATTGCTAGACGATTAATCCAGATACCCAGAAAACATTCTGAGGGCCCAAGTTTAAATTCTGCCATGGTGGGAATTTGAATTCACTAACTTAAGAGTATATCTGAAATTAAAGGTCTAATGATGACCAGGAAATGGTTGCTGATTGTCCTAAGACCATTTGGTCCACTAATGTCCTTCAGGGAAGGAAATTGCGGTCCTTACTTGGTCTGTCCTATGTGTGACTCCAGACCCACAGCAAGGTTGCTTGTTTTTAACTGCCCTCTGGGCAATTAGGGATGGGCAATAAATGCTGGCTGAGCCAGAGACACCCACATCCTGTGAATGAATTTTTAAAAAGCCAAAAGAGATCTTAATGTATAACTTACAATAGTCCTGAAATGAGTAGGTAGCTGAATGTGAATCTCTTGCAAGTCTGGTGAGATCAAATTTGCATTTTTTGTTGCTGAACTGAATAGTTAAACAATGTCAAGTTTGGAATCTGCTTGTCCTTGTTTCTGAGTTAGTTGGCTCACTCATGTGCCACTCTATAAATTAAGAACAGAAGGCATTTTTGGCTAAGTCTGAGTTGCATTGTTTTTTTTGCTGCGAGATCTAGTGAGATTTTGTGCCCTATTTTGCCAAACATGCCTCATTAATTACCTAAACGTCCCTCAAGCTTGATTTCCTTCCCATCTTACCACGCGCAGTTCCTCATCAGTGTCAAAACACCAGAGTCCCTTGCTACTGTGCCATCTTTAAAAGCCCATTGTGTACCTGACATTTCAAAGCTCCCTGTTCAGTGAGGGGGGGAAGAAGGAAAAGGGGAAGATGATGCCACAGTTTCCCAACAAAGACCTGGTGGTCAGGAAGACATCGCCTTTCCAAAGCAATTAAAAAGTTGTGCCAATCGACCCTTGCAGACTGATCGAAGATGCCACCCAGGTCACCCTGGATTAAGCCCTGATGAAGGGCTTATGCCCGAAACATCGATGCTACTGCTCCTCGGATGCTGCCTGACCTGCTGTGCTTTTCCAGCACCACATTCTCGACCCAGATCAGTGCCAACTACAGGGTGCAGTGGGATAGCCATTGGTGCAGAAAGAATGTCAAATATTTCTCCACTTCCCCAGGGTAAGTGCCACAATCTGTTACTTCACACTGGCTCTATCTCTGCAACTGCACCCATCTCCCACCAAGGCTCATGCCCTGTCATGGTCACTATTGCAGGTGACACCTTTCTATAGATTAGATTCCCTACAGTGTGGAAACAGGCCCTTCGGCCCAAAAAGTCCACATCGACCCTCTGAAGAGTAACCTACCCAGACCCATTTCCCTCTGACTAATGCACCTAATACTACGGGCAATTTAGCGTGGCCAATTCACCTGACCTGCACATTTTTGGACTGTGGGAGGAAACCAGAGCACCTGGAGGAAAACCATGCAGACACAGGGAGAATGTGCAAACTCCACACAGACAGTCGCCCGAAGCTGGAATCGAACCTGGGACCCTGATGCTGTGAGGCAGCAGTGCTAACCACTGAGCCACCTTCCATCCCTCACACACTCTCTCCACTCACCCTGCCCCCAACCTCCCACACCACTAACCCTGCATGACCTAGCGATGCCTCCTTAGTTCTTCAGTAAATCTCTCTCCCTCTCCTCATGTGCACAAGCACTCACAGCCAGAACATCTGCTGTGATCTCATCCATCGGCCCCGTTTGCTCATTACAGTAGAAGACACAAAAACAGATATTGTTGGAAAAGCTCAGCTAGAAAAGGTCTGGCAGCATCTGTGGAGTGAAATCAGAGTTAACATTTCAGATCGAGTGACTCTTCCTCAGAAGAGGGCCAAAGACAGGGCAGAGAGAGACTGCATGGGTGGAAAGGTCACCGGCATCTGTATCCTCACCACCCATCAGGACAGAATGCCTGTAGTAGAAGAAGACCAGGATAATTCTTACATACGCACAGAAGCATCCATGTCCTGTCAAATGTGTATGTGTCATTCTTCATTCCACAACAGCAATCACATTAACCTCGCTGTCACTCTCAATCATTGCATAATATTTCTAACCACTGGCTGCAATGCCTGCTCTCTCTTTTGTCTAGCAGGCTGTGTTAGTCCATTTGTGTGCAGAAAGCCAGAAGTGCTTCACACAACCTCTGAGCGTGAGAGTGCCAAGGATTCAGAATTTGTACATTCTCCCAGCATCTGCATGGATTTCCTCCAGGTGCTCCGGTTTCCTCCCACAGTCCAAAGACTTGCAGGTCAGATGGATTGGCCATGCAGAATTGCTCATAGTGTTCAGAAATATGCAGGCTAGGTGGGTTAGCCATGGGAAATGCAGGGTTAAGGGATAGGGTAGAAGTGGGCGGGTCTGGGTGACTGCTCTTCAGAAGGACTTGATGGGCCAAATGGCCTGCTTCCACACTGTAGGGATTCTTTGATTCAATGATGCATTGGGAAGTCTTCCTCCTGCACCCCCATCAGCCAGATATTGACACTTGGGGGGGCAGGGTCTTGTAGACATAGAGAGTGTGCGTATGCAATCTGCTGAGCAGCCCACAGTGTCAGCTCCACAGCCAATCCAAGCAGCTGGCACTCAGAAGGCAGCCCAGGCACCTGCTCAGCAGGAGAAGAACCTGCACTGTGGGCAATCAGAGACTTCATCCAAGCGTACAGAGTGGAACAACAGACTGGCACATGGGACCCAATGGCCCTCATTGCCAGAACTCTACAGCACTGTAATGAATCATGTGATTGCCTGACTGCCTCCTAGGGCAGGTTGCCATGGAGATCCAGACCCAGCACCCTCACATGTGTCCTCCACTGCTTCAGCTAAACTGATGACATTAGTGCAACCCGTTCTACTGTCTACTTAATGTACGAGTCAAAGAGCAGAGTTGAAATAATCAGTGTCCTCCCTTGTCCAGTTTCACTAAAGACACTCAACATTTCATTGTGGGATCCTATTACCTTGAGAATGACTGCATATGTCTTAGCAACAACATTTCATGTTGTTTAAAGTAATTTAGATCTTTTTGATAGATGTGAAAATATGTCAAATGATTGCATTGCTTTCTTCATCCGACCACTGTTAAAATATTAGGTGTGGTTAAGTTATTTAACAGTGTAAAGTTATACATCATTCTCCAAAATTAAATACATTGATGAAGACTTTATAAATCACACTATAACTTCATGTCGCAGAGTACCATATCTCAGTGTAAAGTCAAACTTTATGTCATAGTGTTATACAGCAGGGTGCAGTAATAATCCAAGTCCTAACTCTGAAAACAGCTGTCAAATATTTCTGGCATGACTTCCCAATCATTCTTTCCACTGTTCTTCTATTGAAGTGTTTCAATTTCACAATACTCACTGAGGGCATTGTTTAAATCCCATTGCCTTTTCATCATTAATAAATCAAGACAGTTTAACCTTCATCAGGAGAACGTTCAAAATCGGAACACAGAAAGTTAATAAACAACAGCTTCCACAATAGGGCTTCAGGAGAAAATGATCAGCATTAACAATGGAATACATAATTGCAGTGAAAAAATGATCACAGATGTGAGTCAAATATCTTGCCCCCAGGAAAAATAATATTGTTCTGGAATCACCTGGTCCATTTAAACTTTTGGGGTTGTGGAAGCCAACCAGCCTGATTTGGAGTGATCTTTTCACCCTTTCCTTTGCAGTTCCTTTCGCTGTATGTTTGTAGTTTTTTCTCACTCCTCCATTCTTCAACCTCTGTTACCTCGTGATCATATGATGTTCCTCTTTGACACAAACATGATTCCCTTTGGTGCTTGGAACTGGAGGAAGTAATTTTAGAAAGATCTCAGAGGTCCAGGTTAAGGCCTAGCATTAGAAGTACAGAGAGATAACTTGATTGGAGAGAGTAGGAGGGGGGGGGGGGAGTAAAGTGATTAGGTGACTTCAACCTTGGCTTTTAAAAGCTTGCACTTTGCAAGAGGAAGGAAAGACTATGGGAGGTAAGAAGTCCCCCAGGTGTATAATGCATCTTGGTAAAGATGGGCCCACAGGGAAAAACTGGGCCCAAGTTGGTAATCTGACTGCAAAACCATACAGCCGGTTAGTATGAGCAACTGAAACTTTGCACTATCACAGCAAGATTGCTCTTCTCCAAGAAGACTAAGCATCTTGTTCAGGAGGAGAAGTAGGAATTTAGTTCTGCATTTAACCTGGGCTACAACTGGCCTGGCAATACCAAATGTTCACTATAAAAGAAGGAACATTTCTCCATACAACTGCAGTAACATGCCTCAACTGGAGAAAATTTTAAAAAATACACAAAACCTTGAATTTCATGTTAAATTGTTCATAGTTTTAGAACTCTGCTGTGTCAGGTTGCGAGACCCATGCATTCTATGGCTAAATTGCTTGTTGATATTGAGGATGGTACCATCCAATCCCCACTTCAGTTTCCTTCTTGGGATCTATTAAACTTGCACGCTGGGCTCCCAGGAGAATTCTTGCTACCAACAGAAAGTTTGCTGGCACCGAAGAAGGAAATGCAGCATGTCTTCAGCCTCAGAAGAGGAGGCAACTGGAACTAACAGGCAACAATGCTCAGAAGATCCCATCAATTATCATAATGAAGTCCTTGCACTGGACTGAAAGATCTAACAGATTTCTGTTTGAGACCATGACAGAGGGAAAGGAGATTTTTTTTCTCTCTCCAACTACTGAAGTAGGATATTGCCACATGGTTTATTGGCATCCCTTTTCTAGCAGTGTTTGGGATTGATAATAACAAGACCAACTGAGGAACAAAACCAGAATTTGCTGGAGAAACTCAGCAGCATCTGTGGAACTCTGAAGATGGGTCACTGGACTTTAAATGTTAACTCTGCTTTCTCTCCACAGATGCTGCTGGTCCTGCTGAATTTTGCCAGCAATTTTTGCTTTGGTTCCAGATTTTGGCATCTGCAGTTCTTTGTTTCAATTCAGCAGAGCTGAAATTGGGCAATTTTCTTTACTTACACATTCATGGGATGCGGGTATTACTGGAGAAAAAAGCACTTATTAACTATCCTTAATCATTCTCGAGAAGGTGTTGGTGAGCCACTGCAGTCCGTGTGGTGATAATATTCTCATAGCATCATTAAAACCAATACCAGGATTTTGATCAGTGATAATGAAGGAACAATATCATATTTCCAGGTAAGTACAGTGTGTCATTTGTAGGGGAACTTGTTGATGTGCACTTTTGATGAGTTTGCTGACCTTGTATTTCAGGCTGCAGAGATCAGGATATTGCAGGGCATCTAATAGATGGTACACAATGCAATCATAATGGAGGACAAGAATGCTTAAGGTGATGCCAGTTAGGCTGCTTTCTCCAGGACAGTGTCTCTTGTTTCTTGAGTATTACTGGAGCTTCAAATTTAAATTGTTATTGTACCAATAATCCAAGCTAGTGCTATCTCACTTCTGACCTGTTTTGCAGATGGTGGAAAGGTTTTACGGAGCCAAGAGATGAGGTGCATGCTTCAAAATTCCTAGTCTCTGATCTGCTTTTGTGGTCACAGTATTTATGTTGGCTGGCCCAGTTAAATATTTGGTTAATGGTCACCACGAAGATGTTGGTGGTGGGGAATTCAGCAATGATAATGCCATTGAATGACAAATGAAAATGGTTAGATTCACTTCCATCAAAAATGGTCAGTGTCTTACAGTGTGAAGCAAAATCTGCTCATCAACCCAAGTTTGCTTATACCCCACATATTTTTGCATAGGGCCACAGACTATTTCATTGCCTGAAGAGTTGAGAGAGGAACTCAATACAAATATATGAAATAGAAACAAAAATAGGCCACTGAGCATTTCAAGCCTCCTCTGCTAATCGAGAAAATCATGGCTGATCTGTTTTCGCATTCATTTAACCAATCAATTGGGCAATCATCAACAAACAAACCTTCTGACCATATGGTAAACAGGAAAAAATAGAAAGAATTGCATTTACATAACACTTTTCACAACCACAAGGCATTTAAAAATGCTTTACAGCTAACAAGTAATGTTTTTGAATTCTAGTTGTAACATAGGAAGGCAGGGAAGCTCAATGATGTTTTACTTTGTCAATAGGATACGTCATGTTGCAGGCTGTGCCAGCATTTATTGCTCATCTCTAATTGCCCTTGAGAAGGCCATGGTGAGCTGAATTCTTCTTAATATATTTTTATGGAAGGATAGTTTTTTTTAAATATTACAACAAATACAAACAATGCAATTCAAAACAATACAAAGAAAGAACACCAAAAAAAGTTTAAAACCCAAACTGCCCTCATGTACAAATGTGTAAATATATAGAAAAATATACATTAAAAAAAATTGACTATTTAACTAAATAAATAATAACCAACAACAAACTAATAAATAGCAATAACTTAGCTCAGCCAAACAAAATACTTATACGCTCGCAGTTCCTCCTCCCTGGATATTGGACTCGTAAAGCACAATCGTTACAGCTATATAAAAGCCCTTATTAGTGTGGCAGATAAATCTGAGTCCAGGTATTCCAAAAAGGGTTTTAGAATTCTCTGTTTTGTGGTGTACCATACTTGTGAGAAAATTCATGGGGATATGCTCAATAACAATTTTCCGCCAACCCGACAGGCCCGGGGGATTTTCGGATACCCAACCTAACAAGATATTCTTTCTTGCACAAAAAGTGAGGATGTTAAAAAGATTTTTATTATGCGCATTTACAGGAACACACTGGGCAGGCCAAGAAGAAGACAGATCAGTTCTTTCTCCACCCTTACATCCAAAATCCCCTCCATTACACCTGTCATAGCGCTCCAGTATGTTTGAAGCCTACCACAAGACCAGAGACAATGGGTAAGAGTGCCCGTACCAACCTTGCACTTGGGACAGCTTGAAGATACTCCTGGTTTAAATTTTGACCAATGGTCCAGAGCCAAGTGGACCCTGTAGAAAATCTTCAACTGTAAAGCATGGGTCCTATTGCGAATTGATATCTTTCTTGCATTTTCCCAAATACCTTCCCATGCATCAATGCCTAGCTCTCTCTCCCACATGCTGCAGAGTCGATCAAACTCATCTGAGGGTCCGCACCCCCAATTAGTGATATAAAGTGCTGACAGAATGTGTATTCTCCTCTCTCTGTTGGATTATCCCAACCCAATCTAGTCCCACCTGCCAGCACCCGGCCCATATCTCTCCAAAATCTTCCTATTCGTATACGCATCCAAAGGCCTTTTAAATGTTGCCATTGTACCAGCCTTCACCACTTCCTCTGGCAGCTCATTCCATACACGTACCACCCTCTGTGTGAAAACGTTGCCCCTTAGGTCTCTTTTATATCTTTCCCCTCTCATCCTTAATCTATGCCCTCCAGTTCTGGACTCCCCAACCCCAGGGAAAAGACATTGTCTATTTATCCTATCCATGCCCCTCATAATTTTGTAAACCTCTATAAGGACACCCCTCAGCCTCCGATGCTCCAGGGAAAACAGCCTCAGCCTGTTCAGCCTCAAATCCTCCAAACCTGGCAACTTCCTTGTAAATCTTTTCTGAACCCTTTCAAGTTTCACAACATCTTTCCGATAGGAAGGAGACAAGAATTGCACGCAATATTCCAACAGTGGCCTAACCAATGTCCTGTACAGCCGCAACATGACCTCCCAACTCCTGTACTCATTACTCTAACCAATAAAAGAAAGCATACCAAACACCTTCTTCACTATCCTATCTACCTGCGACTCCACTTTCAAGACGCTATTAACCTCCACTCTAAGGTCTCTTTGTTCAGCAACACTCCCTAGAACCTTACCATTAAGTGTATAAGTCCTGCTAAGATTTACTTTCCCAAAATGCAGCACCTCACATTTATCTGAATAAAACTCCATCTGCCACTTCTCAGCCCATTGGCCCATCTGGTCAAGATCTTGTTGTAATCTGAGGTAACCTTCTTCACTGTCCATCACGCCTCCAATTTTGGTGTCATCTGCAAACTTACTAATTGTACCTCTTATGCTCGCATCCAAATCATTTATGTAAATGTCAAAAAGTAGAGGACCCAGCACCAATCCTTGTGGCACTCCACTGGTCACAGGCCTCTAGTCTGAAAAACAACCCTCCACCACTACCACCGTCTGTCTTCTTTCTTTGAGCCAGTTCTGTCTCCAAATGGCTAGTTCTCCCTGTCTTCCGTGAGATCTAACCTTATTAACCAATCTCCCATGGGGAACCTTGTCGAACGCCTTACTGAAATCCATATGGATCACATCTACCGCTATGCCCTCAATAATCCTCTTTGTTATTTCTTCAAAAAACTCAATCAAGTTTGTGAGAGAAGATGTTTTGCCAGTGTTGCCTTCTCTCTGCCAAATTGCCCTCCATGTTTTAACAGTATTGATAACTATTGGGTTATGGAAATATTCCCTAACTGTCCTCACTTTGTCCAAAAACAGCAAGCTAGTAAAGGGGCAGCCTGTCTGAGAGGTTTCGATATCTAACCATATTGAAAGAGGGTCCCCACAAACCAAATCACTCACGTTGGATAAAAGCGAGCTTAGTTGGTAGCTTTTAATGTCCGGGAGATCCACTCCCCCCAGTCTGTGAGGCAATTGCAATTTAGCTAATTTAATAAGGGGCCACTTATGATGCCAAATAAAAGAGCTGAACTAGCCGTTCAGTTTCCTGAATGTTTGCTTATTGAAAATCAGGGGGAGCATCCATATAGGGTACAACAAATGGGGGAGAATATTTATCTTAATAAGCATTATCCGACGCAACCACGAGACCAGATGCGCCTCCCATTTTTGAAGGTCTTCTTGATTTGGTCAAATAATTGAACAAAATTAGCTTAGAACTGCCAATCCAGAACAGGAGTAATGAATATGCCCAAATACACAAAAACCCCTGTGACCACTTAAATGGGAATCAATATTCACCCTCAAGACCTAGCACCTTCGTAAGACCAACCATAGGCATAGCCTCTGATTTTGCAAGATTAATCTTGTACCCCTAAAAGGCGCCAAACACACTGATGTATTATATCGGGCGATGCACCGAAACTGTTGGGTTTGATAAAAAAAGGACATCATCCGCATACAATGAAACCTTATGTAATTTTGACTCCACTTCTGGAGCTGATATATTGGGATCCCTACAAATGGCCTCCGCCAATGGATCAATCACCAACATAAAAAGCAATGGTGAAAGGGGACAGCCCTGCCGGCTGCCCCTAAAAATGTTAAAATTGCTTGATCGCACCCCATTGCTGATGATTGCAGCAAGACGGTCACTGTAGAGAACCTTTACCCATCTTATAAAGACTTCGCCCAAGCCAAACCGCTCCAGACTATAAAAAAAGGTACGGCCACTCAACTCAGTCAAATGCCTTCTCTGCATCTGGACAAATCACCAATCCCTGTATTGACTGTTGTTGACAAGCTTGAATTACATTATTGGAGGATCTGCGGCCCTATATGAAGCCCGTCTGGTCCTCTTGAACAATACAAGGTAACACAGTCTCCAGCCTCAACTCAAGAGTCTTAGAGAGGATTTTAAAGTCCACATTTAAGAGTGAAATGGGCCTGTAAGAAGCACAGTCCTCCGGGATCTTCCCTTTTTAAAGAATAAGTGAAATATTGGCCTCTCTCAGAGATGGCAGGAGACAATCATAGCTGTATGAGTCATTGAACATGTTCAGCATCGGGCCTGACAATATGTTTATAAATTCCTCATAGAATTCACTGGGAAGTCCATCAGGACCAGGCACCTTTCCACTCTGAAGCTGCTTCAAAGCTTCCTGCACCTATTGCTCTGATAAGAGGGCATTGAGAAAAGACTCTTGTTCGGGGGTCACGCCCAGGAGCACCAGATCCTTGAAAAAGGACTCCATTTTTGCCCACCCTTCCTCACAACTCTCAGACTGGTATAACTTACAGTAAAATCTCTGGAATGCCACATTAATCTTTTTGAAGTCACATGTTAGGTTCCCAGACGCTTCACTAATCGCCTTAATGGATTGAGGGGTGCTCCTTTTCTTGGCAAGATATGCAAAGTATTTGCCTGGCCTGTCACCATGCTCATATAACCTTTGCTTTGCAAAAGTAAGCTCGTTCTTTGCTGTCTACGTGAGCACGGATTTCAATGCAGACTGCAGCGCCGTAATCCTCTGTAGCTTGACCAACGAGGGCCTGTCAAAGTAAGCCTTCTCGGCTGCCTTGACACTGTTGTAGGATTTTCTTTTCTGGATCACCACTGCTGAGAGGTCCTGGAAGAACATGATCTTAGAGCCGTCGTAAATTAGGGCCTTTGGATCCTTCCCCTGGATTCTGGAATCTTCCACAATTCTCTCCTTATCTCTATAATGACGAAACCGCACCAACAGAGGACGAGGACATTGACCCAGATCTGACCTCCGCGCCGTGACACGGTGAGCACTCTCGACCTTCAAGCCTCTCATGCAAGCCTCCAAGTTAAGGAATTTTGGCAACCAGTCCTTAATAAAGTCAGCCAGCCACTCACCTTCCTTACCCTCTGGCAGACCGACGATCCGAATATTTTTTCTCCTGCTCCTGTTCTCGGGATCATCAACTTGGTCACGCAAATTACGGACATGTATCTCCAGGGCTTGAATCCTTTCCTTGGAGGAACTGGTATCAGCTTCCTCCACTGTGACTCTGTGTTTAACCTCATCCGTCCTTTATTCCAGGTCGTCCAGCTGCTATTCATGCTTCTGCATCATGATAGAGATCGGGGCCAGCTTCTCCTCTATCTGTTTACCCAACATCTTGCAAGATTTTGTGAGCTCCTTCACCAGGGCCTGGTAAGTAATTGAGTCTGAGGATCCTGCAGGCTGGGCCACGGGCCCGGCCTTGAATGCTCCTCCTCCCTTCTTCAGCATCCCTCAGCGAAGACCTAGGTAAGTTGATTTTCAACAAGTTCCTGGGACTCCACGACCTTTCCAGAGTCCCAGGATATCGCGATGGTTCGGGTTGGGCGGGTTAGAAGTTCTCCCTGTTTGTGCTGCGGTGCGGAACTCTGCAATACAATCCTCCTAGATCGCCGCCATCTTGGATCCCCGAGCTGCATTGTTAAACTGTTGCATTCCTTTGGGTGTAGCGGCATCTATAGTGCTGTAAGAAGGGAATTCCAGGATTTTGATCCAACAACAGTGAAGGAATGATCATTCGATTCAAATTCAGGATGTCGCTTGACTTGGTGGGGAACTTACAGGTGGTGGTGTTCCCATGCATTTGCTGACTTTGTCCTTCAAGGTGGTAGAGCTTGTGGGATTGGAAGCTTCTGTTGCTGGAGTCTGAGTTACAGCAATGCATCTTGTCGATGCTGCACATTCCTGTCTTTGTCTGTCAATAATGAAGGGGATGAATGTGGAAAGTAGTGGATGGGGGTACCAATCAAGCAGATTGCTTTGTGCTGGTAGGTGTTGAGTTATTTGTGTGTTGTTGGCATGCAAGTACTCCAGTGTTTTATCTTCAGCAAGTCGACACTTCATTTTTATTCATGGCTGGTGCTGCTCTAGGCATACCCTCTTGCAGTCTTTTCTGAATCAGGGCTAATCTCCCAGCCTGATGATAACAGTAGAGTGGGGGCCATGAAGTTACAGATTGTAACTGAATAAAATTCATCTGTTGTTGATGACTGATGGTGTTTCACAGTTGCCCAGTTTTGAGTTGCTCGATCTGCTTGAAGTCGGTCCCCAATATAGAGGAACAAGGCAGGGCGGGGGTGTACAAATGACAACCAGCAGAATGTTTCTATGTCCTTGTCTGACCTGATGCCATGAGACTTCATGTTTTCCAGAATCCAGACTCCCAAGGCAACTCCCTCCCAACTGTATCCCACTGTGCCACTGCCTCATGTTGGTCTGACCTGCTAATAGGATAAGACATATCTAGAGATGATGATGTTGATGTCTGGGACATTGCACATAAGATATGATTCCATAAGTACGACTATGTCAGGTTGCTGCTTGATTAGTCTGTGGGACAGCCCTCACAGTTTTGGCACCAACCCTCAGATGTTAAGGAGGACTTTGCAGCCTTGACAAGACTGGGTTTGCTGTTAAAGCTAGTTGTGGACACTGCCCTGTTTCCCCTGTATTTCCCCTTATGCCATTTTGTCCATGAGATCTACCTCCTACTTTCTTAATTGTATTTCCATTAAACTGCTGAATATCCAACTTGCATTTCTAGTTCCCATCTCGCCAATATTGTTAACAGTTCTGTTAGGGTATTGTCCCTCTCACCATGTTATAACCCACATGACTGTGACAAAGATACACTATGCTTCCTCATCCTTCTCAATCTTGTCTGCAGCCATTGATATGGTTGACCATCTCTTGGAATAGAATCGCTTCCTGTTTCCACATCATTGCTTCTGGCCCATCAAGGTTCAACACTGCTCAACTCCTATTACTCATTCACATGTTGTCCCATGGTGACATCTGGAAGTATAGCATTTATATTTGTATGCACACCATTGACACCTAGCTCCATTGAACCATCACTTGTCTCAATTCCTCCACTGTTGCTAAATAATCAGACTGCTTATCCAACATCCAACATTAAAAGAGCCGAAATTTCCTTCAACTAAAAACTGGGAAAACTGAAGCCATTATATCAATCCGTGCTCCAAACTCTCTTCCCTAGTTACAAACTCAAACCCTCTCCCTTGCAACAACCTGACACAAAATTAGTCTGTTTACAACCTTGATGTTATATTCAATCCCAAGATGAGCTTCTGACCACATATTCACACCATCCCTATGACTATCTTTATTTTACCTCCTTAACATCTCCAGTCTTCAACCCCTCAACTCATCTGTCTATCTGCTAGAAATCGTGGATGCGTTGTTGATTATTTTCCAGAGTTCGATAGATTCAGGATCAGTTCCTGTGAATTGGAGGGTGGCTAATGTTGTACCACTTTTTAAGAAAGGAGTGAGAGAGAAAGCAGGAAATTATAGACCAGTTAGTCTGACCTCAGTGGTGGGAAAGATGCAGGAGTCAATTATAAAGGATGAAATTACGACACATCTGGATAGCAGTAACAGGATAGGTCAGAGTCAGCATGGATTTATGAAGGGGAAATCATGCTTGACTAATCTTCTGGATTTTTTGAGGATGTAACTCTGAAGGTGGACAAGGGAGATCCAGTGGATGTAGTGTACCTGGACTTTCAGAAAGCCTTTGATAAAGTTCCACATAGGAGGTTAGTGAGCAAAATTAGGGCGCATGGTATTGGGGGCAAAGTACTGACTTGGATTGAAAATTGGTTGGCTGACAGGAACAAAGAGTAGTGATAAACGGCTCCCTTTCGGAATGGCAGGCGGTGACCAGTGGGGTACCGCAGGGATCAGTGCTGGGACCGCAGCTTTTTACAATATATATTAATGATATAGGAGATGGTGTTAATAGTAACATTAGCAAATTTGCTGATGATACAAAGGTGGGTGGCAGGGTGAAATGTGAGGAGGATGTTAGGAGATTACAGGTTAAGTGAGTGGACAGATGCATGGCAGATGCAGTTTAATGTGGATAAATGTATGGTTATCCACTTTGGTGGCAAGAACAGGAAGGCAGATTACTACCTAAATGGAGTCAAGTTAGGTAAAGGGGAAGTACAAAGAGATCTGGGTGTTCTTGTACACCAGTCAATGAAGGCAAGCATGCAGGTACAGCAGGTAGTGAAGAAAGCTAATAGCATGCTGGCCTTCATAACAAGAGGGATTGAGTATAGAAGCAAAGAGGTTCTTCTGCAGCTGTACAGGGCCCTGGTGAGACCGCACCTGGAATATTGCGTGCAGTTCTGGTCTCCAAATTTGAGGAAAGACATTCTGGCTATTGAGGGAGTGCAACGTAGATTCACAAGGTCAATTACTGGAATGACAGGAGTATCTTATGTTGAAAGATTGGAGCGACTGGGCTTGTATACCCTTGAGTTTGGAAGACTGAGAGGGGATCTGATTGAGACGTATAAGATTATTAAAGGACTGGACACTCTGGAGGCAGGAAACATGTTTCTGCTGATGGGTGAGTCCCGAACCAGAGGACACAGCTTAAAAATAAGGGGTAGGCCATTTAGGACAGAGATGAGGAGAAACTTCTTCACCCAGAGAGTGGTGGGTGTGTGGAATGCTCTGTCCCAGAAGGCAGTGGAGGCCCAGTCTCTGGATTCGTTTAAGAAAGAGTTGGATAGAGCTCTCAAGGATAATGGAATCAAGGATTATGGAGATAAGGCAGGAACAGGATACTGATTGAGGATGATCAGCCATGATCATAATGAATGGTGGTGCAGGCTCGAAGGGCAGAATGGCCTACTCCTGCACCTATTGTCTATTGTCTATCTGCTTGTGATATCCTTATCCATTATCTCTAAACTTGACTATTCCAAAGCACGTCTGGCTGGTCTCCCACATTTTACCTTTTGTAAATTTAGGGGTCATCTAAATTCTGCTACTTGTATTTAAACGTATACCATGGCCAATTCATTCATTTTTCCTATGCTAAGTGACCTACACTGGCTCCCAATGAAGCAAAGTTTTGCTTTTAAAAATGACACCCTTGTTTACAAAACCTTCCATGGTCTCGGCCCTCCCTTCATCTGTAATCTCCTCTGAAATTTCGGCACTCATTTAATTCTGGTCTTTTGAGCACCCCTAATTTTAATCATTCCACCACTGGTGGCTGTGGTGTCAGTTGATCTGGGATTCCCCACAAACACCTCTTCACTCTCTTTTTTAGAGCACGCCTTAAAGCTTAGCACTTTGACCAAGCTTTTGAAAATCTGATTTTATATCTCGTGACTCAGTATCATATTTTGTTTTATATTGCCCTTCTGAAGTGTCTTGAGGAGTCTTATTATGTTAAAAGTTCCATACAAATATAGCAAATTGCTAATGGATGGAGGAACGCCTGCAGTGATGTACTGGGATTAGGATAATTAGCTCCCAACAATCATAACTGAACTTCTTTGTGCTAGCAATGATGCTCCACCATCATTTACAGATACAGGGCAATAAAAGAGCAATCAATGAAAAATGGGAGGAAATTTGAGATCCAAACAGGTGTTCAGTGACAGAAGAGATTAAAATCAAAGCACAAGCCAGCACTTTCAAGTGAGATAGGGAATGAAAATTGCACGGGTAGCAGGAAGAATTACGCAGTTCTTCAGGATCAATAAATGACAATACAGATAAATTTGTTGAAAAATCAAAATGGTGTTTTAGAGACTGTCATCTGTATAATGCATTAAAACTTTCCCTTTTAATGCCTCTTCCTGTTTCACTGTAACAATTGCTGTGGGCAATACCTTCTTGGCTTTGAGATAGCACTTAATCAGGGACTTAACTCTCAGTTCAAATCATTATTCAAAAAAGTAGTAAACACTCCTTGCAGTAGTCATTATCACACAGCCAAGCAAATAAACAAACTGAGAAACTCAACACAAGAATGAGCGATGCAAAGCATATATATTCCAGACAAAACACAAACTGGACTAACTCAAATACTCAGATTTGCACCAATGAAATGCTGACAAACTTGTTCAGAAAGAGGGAGATGATGAACAAAAAATGCAAGTGCAAAATATCTATGAACCTTCAGAGTTCCTGACTCTTGCGTAACTGTATACAAGCAGAGTGCTACTGTTTGATCACAACAGTAACGTAAGTCCTGCCTCATAATATGTAAACATATTACTTGCTTACCGTCACAACCATTAGCTGGCTTTTTTGAAAAAAAAGTTAGCAATTGTCATTGCATGTTGCAAACAATCCTGTTACATATCATTTTAAATCACATTCTAAACTCAAAAGGAGCTAAGTAACCGGAGTAATATCTATTTTGAATTGCTAAGGGCTCTACTTCTAATTTGCTAGCTTTTTAATTTTTGAAGATTTTAACTCTTAAATTTAACAAAATAAAATTTGGATAAATCCAAAGGATATTCCTCCTGTCAGATCAGGAATATTGACCATTTCAGTGCTGTTAAATTTCCCTCCTAGAAGTCTGGTCTCAATGCAACTTGACAATGGTTAATCTTTGATTGCTTTGATATTTATCCATAGCTGGGAAGAGGATAGGGAATTTAGATTTCAGATGGGGAACCCAGAGGGAATCATTTCATTACACAACCTTCTGAATTTAACATTTTTTAGATTTTTCCAACAGCTTTTCTGCCAGAGACACAGTCAGATTGATATCAATAAAGAGGGGACATTAGAATCAGACTTAGAGGGTGGGGGCAATTTTGGTATCCAGGGAATGAATTGGATATTGTGGGGGGTTTTGAACATTGAAGGGGTGGAGATGAATGTGATATGATGTTGGAGTGGATGTGAGAAGAGTCGAACAGTGTGGTGTTGGAAAAGCACAGTCAGTCAGGCAACTTCTTCAGAGCAGGAGAGTCGATGTTTCGAGCATAAGCTCTTCATCCTGATGAAGGACTTATACCCGAAATGTTGACTCTCCTGCTCCTCGGATGTGGCCTGACCAGCTATGCTTTTCCAGTACCACACTCTTCAACTCTTGTCTCCAGCATCTTCAGTCCTCACTTTCTCCCACTGGGTGTGAGACAAACTGGATTAACTGTAGGGAAATAGATGGTGACATCTTGCAAAATGTCCAGATTACAGAGGAGGAAGTGCTGGATGTCTGGAAACGGTTAAAAGTGGACAAATCCCCAGGACCTGATCAGGTGTACCCGAGAACTCTGTGGGAAGCTAGAGAAGTGATTGCTGGGCCTCTTGCTGAGATATTTGTATCATCGATAGTCACAGGTGAGGTGCCGGAAGACTGGAGGTTGGCAAACGTGGTGCCTCTGTTTAAGAAGGGCAGTAAAGACAAGCCAGTGAACTATAGACCGGTGAGCCTGACCTTGGTGGTGGGCAAGTTGTTGGAGGGAATCCTGAGGGACAGGATGTACATGTATTTGGAAAGGCAAGGACTGATTCAGGATAGTCAACATGGCTTTGTGTGTGGGAAATCATGTCTCACAAACTTGATTGAGTTTTTTGAAGAAGTAACAAAGAAGATTGGTGAGGGCAGAGCAGTAGATGTGATCTATATGGACTTCAGTAAGGCGTTCGACAAGGTTCCCCATGGGAGACTGATTAGCAAGATTAGATCTCATGGAATACAGGGAGAACTAGCCATTTGGATACAGAACTGGCTCAAAGGTAGAATCAGAAGGTGGTGGTGGAGGGTTGTTTTTCAGACTGGAGGCCTGTGACCAGTGGAGTGCCATAAGGATCGGTGCTGGGCCCTCTGCTTTTTGTCATTTACATTAAATGATTTGGATGCGAGTATAAGAGGTACAGTTAGTAAGATTGCAGATGACACCAAAATTGGAGGTGTAGTGGACAGCGAAGAGGGTTGCCTCAGATTACAACAGGATCCGGACCAGATGGGCCAATGGGCTGAGAAGTGGCAGATGGAGTTTAGTTCAGATATTGGCGAGGTGCTGCATTTTGGGAAAGCAAATCTTAGCAGGACTTATACACTTAATGGTAAGGTCCTAGGGAGTGTTGCTGAACAAAGAGACCTTGGAGTTCACGTTCATAGCTCCTTGAAAGTGGAGTCGTAGATAGATGGGATAGTGAAGAAGGCGTTTGGTATTCTTTCCTTTATTGGTCAGAGTATTGAGTACACGAGTTGGGAGGTCATGTTGTGGCTGTACAGGACATTGGTTAGGCCACATTTGGAATATTGTGTGCAATTCTGGTCTCCTTCCTATTGGAAAGATGTTGTGAAACTTGAAAGGGTTCAGAAAAGATTTACAAGGATGTTGCCAAGGTTGGAGGATCTGAGCTACAGGGAGAGGCTGAATAGGCTGGGGCTGTTTTCCCTGGAGCGTCGGAGGCTGAGGGTGATCTTATAGAGGTTTACAAAATTATGAGGGGCATGGATAGGATTAATAGGCAAAGTCTTTTCCCTGAGGTCAGGGAGTTCAGAACTAGAGGGCATAGGTTTAGGGTGAGAGGGGAAAGATATAAAAGAGACCTCAGGAGCAACCTTTTCACGCAGAGGGTGGTACATGTATGGAATGAGCTGCCAGAGGATGTGGTGGAGGTGGTACAATTGCAACATTTAAGAGGCATTTCGATGGGTATATGAATAGGAAGGGTTTGGAGGGATATGGGCCGGGTGCTGGCAGGTGGGACTAGATTGGGTTGGGATGTCTGGTCGGCATGGACGGGTTAGACCGAAGGGTCTGTTTCCATGCTGTACATCTCTATGATTCTAACTAAAGGTGGAATCAGATTGCACCAAGTTATATTTGTTATGGCTGGCCCACAAGCCATGCAATAAAGACATTTAGCTCAAGGATATAGCTCCTCTCCCTCCTTTAACCTGCCAAAGATTCCTCAAGCATTGAAAGTAAAAGTTCAGTCAAATTCTTGTTAAAGATTTTGGCATGGGTTGGAATTGGTTTAGAGTCCTAATTTGAGAATTTCAAAACATTTTCTTCACTACCTGATCTATCCCTGGGGATTAATTTTCTCTCTAATGAGTTTGGACAGTAATTGATTTTGTTCAGTCCATTCACATGAATCTATAGTTTAGAGTTTTAGCCTGTTTGGAATTCTTCCACACTTTATTGTGATTTTAAAACACAAGTGTCTGTGTGATCTCAATGCACAATGCCATCACTATAAAATGAAATCATACTCCTTTATAAGTGGACCATACATTTGTATTCAGACTGTTAGGTGCATTCGTTTTTCCAACAGAAGTATCATAGCTTGATGTTTCTGCAGGAAGGCCGAAGTGTTCATTGAGGAGACAGCACTCTGCAAATCCTTTTGGAAAATAAAGAGAGCCTTTGTCATCATTGTCAAAAATAAATTAAGTGTTGTGATGATGAGGTTTCAGTAAGAATTCTAGCAATGGATTGTGAGTATTACAAACAGAAACAAGGTTTTCTTGAGACTATCCCATGAAGGCAGTATCCCTCCATATACAGAAGGTCCAAAATTTGACAAGATCTAGAAATGGGCGCAGTGGTGCATGCTGCATGCACATTTATGTAATTCAGCCTGCTGTTAGTGCTAAGTGTAATACTGAGTGGTTGTATGCCTCAGCAGGAGATGAATAATCATGAGAGGCTAACACCAGCTCAAGTTTCCCTGAACTGTTTAAAACTGGCTTGCATCTCTTATTGGAACACATGCTGGAAGTCACGCTAAAACAGACTTTGGCCTTGAAAAGACACAACAATGGCACAACATGCTCTGTTACACAGCACTAGACAGTTTGGTGCAGGAACAGAATAGAAGCGAGATCATTCGTCTAAAAGGAACTAGACCCTCCAGATAGATACTGTTAAGGCAGTAGGAATGAGCCATCGCAGTCAATGCCAGCAATATAGTCCCAAGAAGAGAAATGCAGTACTACTAGAAGTTCAGTGTCAACACGACATTAACCATATCCCTCCATCACGTCTTCAAGAACAGTTAAGAACAATTCATACTTCATACATATAACTTCACCCTACCCTCACATACTTCATAATACCAAAAGTCTCACATGTACCTCTCACAATCTGCACACATGTTCATCTATGACAACCACATCATTCAAACACATTGTATCACAGTCACTGACACATGTTCCTCTCTCCTAAGGTGAATTTGCCTCCACAAAAATTATTAAAACTTCATATTAAGAGTTCTAAGACTTTTATTGTAACAAAAAGCAGTATACGCAAACCATTACCTTAGTGCAGCAAACAGTGTTTACAATCTCCTTTAAATGGGCATTTAATTTCTGCTGAACTAGTCCAAGAGGATTCTTACTCCAAAGGATTTACTTCTATTATTTTTCTTTCTCAACCTTTGAACTTTTAATCTCTGACCTTTCTATCACAGTGAGGTTTCTTCCTCTTACACACAGCAGGTGAATCTTCCAGCCTTGTTTTAACTCCACATGAATTTGGTCTTTTCAATCGGAGCACGTGCTTCCATATACATTCCTAAATAGATACCACAGCATTTTGATGACTATAGCTGCTCTCCCTCTCCCAGATCCTGTTAGCTTAACCTTGCCTGTAGGATTTCAAGGGTATGTTGGACATTTCCATCTCAAAGCCCATCTCCCGTCACACAGGCCTTACATCTAAATAGAAATACTGATTAGCTACCCACAACATCCAAGTGTGAAAATGAATGGACAGGTTGAAGCACAAAAGCTTACCTCTCAATACTCTCATCATTTTTCTGGAACTTTGGAGACTCTCAGTATGTCCACTGTAAGCACATAAGTTGCCATCATATCCAAATGGGACTTGCACTTCATTCCTGTAAAGTAATCCTGGATCTCTTTAATATCTAACAGTAAAATCACCCACATTTGCTGTCAGGCAGAGTTTATAACAAATTTCATGGCACCTTTCATTTTTAATTTAAGTTAAAGAGATAGTGCCAAAACAGAGCAATTCTACAAACTTTAAAATTGAAACCGACCGAAGGCAGCAGTAACTAACCAATAGGAGAGCAGGTATGGTTTCATAGCCTCTTCTTGCTGGAGGAGACATGACTGGAGGAGACATGATTGAGGAAGTGGGCAGTAGTGGGGCTGAATACAGCAAAGATAATTGGATATTCTCACATAATCCTTCTCCTCAGAACCCACTTCCCCCTCACCCCATAATCTCTTCTGGTTCACAAGTTACAGGTGAAACACGCATCTCCTCATTGCAACCCTACCCTTTGTGCTTTCAAGAAAGGCAACCTGACAGGCAAGGTCACAGGAGCAAGGATGGAAGAGGAAGAAATGATAAATGATGAACTAACAGCCTCACTCAATCTCACACTTGCAGACACTAGCTCTAATATTGTAACTGCACAAAATTAACACTGCACTCAGAGAGGGGATCTGCATGTAATGAGACGCCAGTCACAAAGGCCTATAATCAGACTGGGGAAATGGTAGCACAAGCAATAGAACAGCTTCCATTCCAAATCCATGGAGGAGGCTGTACACAAATTCTGCTGCAGAGGATTCAAGTGAGGACTTTAATGGGGTAGTTTGCAAAAAATGTCATAACCTCTTTCCTTATCACCTTTCAGTATGTCTTTTCCAATCAGCAGGACAGGCCCATCAGAGGTGGTAACTCTGTGGTATACATTTAGGGAAAAGTGACTCTGGGTGTCCTCAATTTAACTCTGGACCCCTTGACTTCTCAAAGTAAGATCAACATGGGCAAGGAAACTTTCCAGCTGATTGCCAAATACTTCCCTCTCTTAGCTGATGAATCAGTGTTGAATACTAATTGGAAGTACTAAGGGTAGAAAGGGCATCCATTTTGTACAGGGGACTTTCATGACAAATGATAAGAATGACTCAGCAGCACCACTTCTGGTCAAATTGGCAGAGTCCTGAACAACAATCCATCCCAGGTGTATCTGTCCATGCCAGTCTGGTAGCAGTGCAGTCCTTGTGAAGACAAAAAGCAGTATTTATTTCCAGATGATGGGTGTCCATATACAGGATTTAACAAAGATCTTGGTGCCCATCTTTCCAGTGTAGAAATGGTGACCAACTCCAACACTGTGGACCCATCCTCATGGCCAGTGTTGCATTGTCTCATTTTCCATTACAGAATATGCAGACGCCACGCAAGACTGAGTGCAACTGACAGTCATGCATGCTTAGCCTAGTATTGGGCAATTGTGTAAGATGCATTGTAGAAATGCACAAAGACTCTCTATACAACACTTTCTAAGCCCATGAGCAATACCATTGAGGAGGACAAGGATAACAGATATGTGAGAACACCACACCTGAAAGCCACTCACCAACCTGACTTAATTATGTATTGTCATTCTTTCGGCACCACTGGGTCAAAATCCTGGCTTTACCTCCCTAAAGGCATTGAGAGTCTACCTACAGCATATGAACTACAATGGTTCAAGAAAGCAGTACACCTCCTTCTCAAGAGCAACTTGAAATGCTGGTCCAGCTAGCAATGTCCACATCCCATAAATTAATAAATAAAGTGCTGTTAGCCCTCATTCAGGTTTGGACTGCCACCATCATGGCTGTGGAATGGCCACATATTCCACTAGCAACCAGAAATGTTGGTTTTTATTTTACGTGGAGGAATCCAGTGACTTTACTTGAGGGCAGAGTACACTAACCTCTAATTTGGGAGATGGCTGGAGAGATGGTTGTTTCCAGTTCTAGGAGTTCATTCTTTCTCTGCCTCAAATAAATTGAATATAAGTTTGAAGGCTGATAGACAAAGCATAATAAAACACACATAAACGTATCAGCTTTCTGAAGGGTAAAAGTCAACCTCACCAAGACTTATGATCCAGAATCAAGGCCTGGTCCCTCTGCAAGTTGAGGATAACTTTATTTTTAAATTTCTTACTGAGCACAAATCCATGGAGTTGCTGTGTCCACAATGCTCTACTCAGTTAGGAGAAGGAATCCAGCTGCCTCCCAAGAGCTCCTGCACCTCACCAGAACAGGAGTGTTATGGGTCAATGGGGCATATTGCATACTCATGTTGTGGCATGGGAATGCGCTGGCCCCCTGATTGCACACATTGAGGAGGGGTTAATGCCAAAAGGCAGCAGCTGGCAGGATCCAGCTGCATAACATTCAGGAAGATGCACATACAAAATTCAGCCAATATCATGTAACTACTAACATTTTCTAAACTGTTTATGAGATCTTGATAGAATTGCTAACATTGCATTTATTGCCCATTCCTATTGTTCAAAAAAAGTCAGTGATGGGCTAACATCTTAATATAGCATGCCCTACCCCTCCAAACACTTTGAAGATTGACAGATGTCCAGCACTTTGGGCCTTGTCAACTTTTTTTTTAAAATCCCCTTATAAGTTTATTAAATGAGTACCAATTCTGTGAAACATTAATTCCCAGAGTGTTTTGTTCTGCACCCATTTTCAGTTTTATTACCATTGGAATTTAGATTAGATTAGATTCCGTACAGTATGGAAACAGGCCCTTCGGCCCAACAAGTCCACACCAGCCTTCCAATGAGCAATGCACCCAGACCCATTTCCCTACATTTACCCCTGACTAATGCACCTACCACTATGGGCAATTTATCATGGCCAATTCACCTGAGCAGCACATCATTGGATTGTGGGACGAAACTGGAGCATCCGGAGGAAGCCCACACAGACACGGTGAGAACATGCAAACTTGACAGAGACAGCTGCCCAAGGCGGGAATTGAACCCACATCCCTGGCACTGTAAGGCAGCAGTGCTAACCACTGAGCCACCATGCCGCCCAGTTACCCCATTGCTGAAAAGAAACACAATGTTGGTTTTGAAAATTAAGCATTATTTGCCATTTTTTGATGTTTATGTTCTTTGTAATTAGTACTTTGTACTGTTCTCTCCTGGTACTGTTTTTCTCCAAACAAGGATCAAATACATATTTTTCAATAGCTTTGCCTGGGATTTGTGGGCTTTGTCACAACCTTCTAATCAAACTGTTTGCATTGTTTCATTTACTTTAGCTAATGTTTCCAATCAAAGCCCAATCTACATCAATCTAATAATCATGCAGTAGAGACTCAAACTTCAAATAACTGAAAATGTGGAAAACCAAATGAGATTAAACAAGATGAGAGGATTTGGGCAGCACAATTAGCTCACAGGTTGCACAATTCCCTAGAGGAAAATATCAGAGCAAATAATTCTATAAGTTCTCATGAAGCTCCATCCATAGAGCAAGCTTAGTCTCTAAAACTCAGGCACTAGGGCTGGACTGCAAACATGGCTTCAGGAGAGCAGATATGTTTTCAAGTCTTTGGTGATACCTTCTATAGTCACGTGATTGTTTCGCCACTTGTTAGCTTTTTTTGCTGGATTATCCTCCATTTTTAAGCTTTTCATGCTGATTTTCCATTCCTCACGAACGCTTTTGCTTCAATAGTCTCAAACGCTTTTTGACTTTTGATCCCATGGCTTACAAAGAAGAAAGCTTTTGTTTTGGAGGTGCACACTGCAAAATTGAGATGAGGAAGAGAACCCACACATTCAGATCACACCCATCATTGTCGTAGGTTCTGTGTCTATAAATCCTTTGAGATCTGCACAAACATATCAAGAGATCTTTCTATTTCACAAGACAGACTGCCGATGGGTGATGCCACCTCCTTCCTAAGTATCTGAACACGTTGGAAAACACCTAAACCTGTGACAAATCTCCCCTTAGAGACCATGATGAGCACAGGATCTACTATATACTCCCAAAGCACCACGTTAGATATTTGGTACATCACGCATGATTCTGTGCAGCAAACACAAAGTGGACAATGCAACATTTCCAACCTCAACAAATGTGAAAAAGAGGTATCAGTTACAGAGGATGAAGGGGTTTTAAGAGGTACCCAGGTTATCCGATTTGCAAATATTTAAATATGGTAGCCCTGTGGGCATCAGATTTCTTCATGTAAAACATATGTTTATCATGATTGGAAATCATTTGCATTTAGATGGTATCTGCCCATTTTATGATGCATATCCAGAAAGCAGTTATGTTATTCTCTTATGCAACATTCCAAGGTAATCTCACTCAAGAGAAGAAGAAACACATCTTCTGAATTCAAGGCTACCACTCACATTAAGAAACCTACTGACATATAAAGCAGCTGTCCTGAGAAAAATATGTATCTATTTTCCATTATCTCCTTTTTACAGAAAGTCCTTTAACAGATAACAGATAACAGTCTACTGGATTTGTATTTCACATTCCGATCTGCAACTCACCAGAGTCAAACTCTCCAGAGAGGAGCCTATCCAAAATCTGTGCAGTCTGTACACTGGAATAGCAGTATAAATGCACAGGCAGCATGAAACGAAACAATTAATTTTGTCTGTCTCAAACTTTGGACTAAACTTTTCACATTCAAGATTTGCATATAAACCTAAATATCACAAATGTACAGTTAAGCTATTAGTCAGAACTATTTATATCTCTAACTTATGCTGCATTTGCATTGGAAAATCCTGATGATGTAATGGTGTTTTACTTTGCATTCAAGCTGCACTCCATATGACCTTGGAATGCTTCATTAGGTAAAGTAGGTGAAACTTTGATCTACATCTCCCCGATGTTTGAACTCAGAGGGGAGAAATGTGGAGTCAGGGTTTCTTAGAAGGGGGTTAGAGAAGGAGGAAGCTTCAGTTTGTTGAGCAATTAGGGGTTGAGGAAGAAGGTGAATGTGCCCATCCACCTCTCCCTAATCTCCCCCTTTCATCCCAATGTCCACCTCCGTCATATCCCCGCGCCCCCCTTTTCACCCTCCTTCACAACCCCAAATTCCCCTCCTTCATACCTTCTCCTCCTTCACCCCTCATCTCCTCCTCCTCCACCTCAATATCCCCTTTCTTCACTCGCAATCATTCCCTACTTCACCCTCAGCTTCTGTTCCTTCACCATCATCACCACTGCCACCACTCCCCAGCCCCTTCCCTCAGAGTCCTGGAGACCTACAGCTCAGAAAAAGGCCCTGGGTCCATCAAGATCTGTCAAAAACAAGCAATGAACAATTCTAATTCAGTTGTGTTGCACTTGGCCCATAGTTTTGCATGTCTTGTCATTGCGAGTGCACACCGAAATACTTCATAAATATTATGAGGGTTTCTGCTTCATGGGGGGGGGGGGCGGTTTGATGAAAATGCAGGTTTTTTCAAAAGCTTTATCTTTTCATAGGCTTTTTTGCAGTAGCCACAATCATTCATTAGACCAACACACCAATAATGAAAACACAAATTGCAAGCAGCCCAGCACCTATTAGAAAACAGTATGAACTACACAGCTACAGCCATTGTTATCTTGGAGCTCACAACCCCAGAACCCCATCTCCTGACCGTGAACAACAATCTAGGAAGTCTTGACCGAACCCATGTTGCTCCTTACTGAAAGTGATTGAGGAACAGCGCGGAGGAGTCATTACGTTACATCTAAACAGTCTCAGGAAAACTTGACATCAAGATCACTGTTAAGCATAATAATTTTTCTCTCTCATCACTAGTGTGTACCAGACTGCTGCAGTACACCTGAAGTAAGCTAGACCCACAAACAGAGTCTCAAATATCATGTACTGAACTGTTACCGTGGCTTGGGGACACTCCTTGCACAAGTCCGACTCCTGAAGTGGTTGGGTATTGTGTGATGAGTGGCTCATCTTTGGACTCGCCACCTACAAGACACAAGACAGGAGATGAATGGAATGTTCTCCACTTTCCTGTTCAAACTCTAGAAGTTCAATAACATCCAGGATCATAACCGGTCAGCTTCATAAACATTTCACTCAATAAACTAAACAGCTACTCTCCTTACCACTGGCTTACAATAACTGCATGTATTTTCTATGAGAGGTACTGCAGGGACATGCCAAGGCTTTTTTTTGACAACAACAATCAAACGATTCACCTCTACCTCCCAAAAGGCTGCGGACAGTAGCCGTTGAGAAAGCTACCACTTCCGAGTTTCTGTCCAAGTCACAAACCATCCTGATTTGTACAAATGTTATTATTCCTTGTTGGATCAAAATCATGAAGCTCTCTCCCTAAAGGCACTGCATGGACTGCAATGGTTCAATTACCCAGGTCACATCACATTCTCAAGGGCAGTTAGCTTTGGGCATTAACTATTGGCTTCTCAAAGGAGTCCATATTGCAAGAATGATGACAAAGAGGATCTTGCAGAATGATCAGTAAAATGGGAACATAGGGACAGGAGTAGGCCATTCAACCCATCAAGTTTGTCCTTTCCATTCAATACAATCTTGGTTGATCAAACACTTCAATGCCTTTTAACCATTCCAGCCTCATAATCCTGTTCACCATGGTAATCAGAAATCTATCAATCTCTACATTATACATACTCAAAGATAGAGCTTCCTCAGCCCTCAGTAGTTGAGAATTCCAAAGGTTTGCACTCTCTGAATAAAATAATTTCAAGTCAGAGCCATGTGGCATCCCCCTTATTTTTAAATTGTGCTCCCTTGTTCTATATTCCTCAACCAGAGAAAATATCTTATCATTTCTATCCTTTAAATATTTTGTAGAGTTTCAATGAGATCATCCCTCATTTTCAAAACTCTACAGAATACTTTGCCCATTCACTAAGCCTGATCAAAGCCTCCTGAAACCACTTTACGACTTCCTCATAGCAAACATTCCCATACAGCTTTGCCTCATCTGCAAATTGGGAGATATTACAGTTGGCCCCCAAATCCACCTCATTGAGATACATTACAAACAGCTGAGGCTGAATTACTGATCCTTGTGGTACTCCACTAGATTTGGCCTGCCAATGCAAGAATGAACAACTTATTGTTATTCTCTGTTTTCTGACTGTTAGCCAATTCTTATTCCATACTTTAGATTTTCTAACCAGCCTCCTGTAACAGACTTTATCAAAAGCCTTTTACTTAAGTACACTGTGTCTATTCGTTCTCCTGTATCAAATTTGTTTGAAACATCTTCAAAAAACTCCAAGTTCATCAAAAATGATTTCTCATTCACAAATCCATCCTGACCATGCTCAATCAATCATTATCAAACAGCTCAGAATGCGTGCTTATCACCACTATTCTCATTCTGTCTTGGCTGCTGTCAGAAGATCATGAGGCCTACAGACCCCAAAGGAGAGAAAAATCAAATACCAAGTGCAGCAGTCACCTACTGCAGTGTTGACCAGCGGCCCTCCTGAGACCTTCATTCTAGGGAGGATCATGTGCAAGTCCTATTGTCATCCTTCTGAAGCAAGACTGAAGAAAGTGAGGCAAGAAATTGTTTATATTTCTTATTGTCCCCTTTCAATACTAACACCTGGCCTGCAACTATAGCGGGTGTTTATTCATTTATTCATTTACAACCAACCAATCAGGCTATCCAAGAATGTTCCAAAGAATAGAGGGATGGAAATCTGAAAGGAGGAGGTCTCCACCATCCTTTCTATTTGCCACAGCTGGAAATTGAAGGCAATCTTCCCTGTAAACTCATACTCACTTGGATGAGGAGCACCAATACTTTTGAAAATTACTTACGCCACCAAAATGATAAATCATTTGACATATTTTCAGTGTGAAGTTGTAGAAAATGTCACACAAAATGGATGATGCAGTTTCTATGCTGGCTTTGAAAGTTTTCGTGAAAACATTAAACTTTCCAAAGTGGAAATGATTTATTGAACACCACATGATAAAACATCATACCAGTGCCACATAATCATCTCCATACAACCACCAAAACACAAACCTTAGATCAAAATTATTTCTTAATGTTTTTCTACCTCCCACATGCATAATTCAATCATCAAAATTTAATACTCCAAAGCCTAAAATCTTTTTCATACTATAATCTAATTAGCGTAAAGCTAACTTATTTTCTATGCCTTACAAGTTTATTACACAATAGTTTCCTCTGTTCCTTCCTACAATAATTTTGGATGAATCAGCTCTTGTTTGGTTTCATTGCCTGCATTTAGTCGAATTGTGGTTACAGTAAAAATGTCAATTATCCAATGTAATTGAGACCAGGGATGTCCAGCTAATTCCTTTGTTTGGATAATGAAACACCAATCAAGAAAAATATTGCACTGAGCTTTTCTTTTCACTGCATAAAGTAACAATACACGAGGCATTTACTGCTTCAACTCATCTTACTCTGAACAACTGTGCAAGCATCTGTACAGTCATTTACTGTACTCTCCCTTCCCGCACATTTGTAATACAAAAAAACTTTAACCAGGTACCTGTGATGTAATAAATTGTATCAAACATACAGCTGTACTATAACAAATTGCTTCATCATATTAAAAACTTTTCCATGCATCTTGTTATTACAATAAATTTCAGAAATGCAAATATAATTTGATAAATATTTTCCTATTAATACCAGTAGGCAAAACAGCCGTCATCTTTTCCACTTCCTTCTTTATCTCAGTATTGTGAGACATTCAATCATCTAACATATCCACTCCTTTTCTTAATAAAACATTTTACACTTAAACATCTGAACCACTGCAATTTCATCTCCAAACCTATTAATGGGCAATGGAAATGTTGTTTCCTTCAATTTGACAGCTAATTTCTTTATTCATCCAGCAATCCTACACACCAACTACGAGAAGAGGCTTATTAACAGGCATTAGCACTTAATACCACCCTCATTACCACATGATCTCATCTCATTTAGAAACTAGACACACAGAATTCCCAACATTCAGGGTTGATACCTGACAACTCCAATGCTCTGGCTTGCTCCTATGAACCTTCATCTTAAACACCCGGCACAATCGTCCCCAGGCACGCTCTATGAGCAGTGGCTGCATGCACCCCAAGCCTGTGAACCCTGGTATCCAACACGTGCCAACATGTCTGTATCCTCATGGGAGGTCTCGAACCCACAACAGTGCATACTGCTATATTTCAGATTGAGACTTGTCAGCAACTATTATTGGAATGATGCTACAAAGACACTTTACATGCAGGGACAGGCACTCAACTCACAGATTGGGCCAGGCTGCATTTCAAGGCTACTCACTTGATTCTTGGTGTACAATCACTTAGTGTCTACCTAGACATTCACAGCATCCTTTCCTTACCATGTCTTGCATTGCCTTGCAACACTCTGTCACCTTAGCCAGGGATTAAAGGCTCACAGCACTGCTGCTTTGTCTTGCAATTTAGTGTAGATACAAATCCAGGCAACCTTTCATGACTGTAAGCAGTCATCAGTCAAGGGGGTGGACATCTTGTGATCCATCAATCTAATACCTGGACCACGTGCCAGCAGCTTGTGCAGCAAGCCCACTGCATGTGCTTCAAACAAGTGACCATGTCTCAAAAGTCTAACGTGAGTAGTCTTCAAACAAGTCCAAGGAGCCACACCTCAATTAAAGGATCCTGGCACAGTACGTGTGGGACAATCTCCCATTTCAGTCCAGGGGCATGGGCACAATCAGACATCAGGTCAAGACAGTCACAGTCAGGGGGCTCCACATCTCTTCAATCTCGGGACTTGGTCATAGTCAGCCTTGAGGGTACAGTGCAACAAGTCCAGGGAGTCGTGGAAACAGCTAGGATTCTGTATACATATCAGTCATGGATTTGGTCACTACCCAGCCAAGCTATTCAAGGAGATGGGCAATGGTCAGTCTATCTACTAACAGAAGGAGTTGTCAGGGGACCAGTGCTACAGGAAGAAAGGTGGAGGAACTTAATTATAGGGACTGGAAGCAGAATTCTGAGATTCAGAGCAGAAGACAATATAAAACGGGCAACTCAAATATTTGGGGAGAGGTGACACAGCATGAGAGAAAGGGTTCATGTTGGTGGGGGTGGGGGCGGAGGTGGTTGTTGATTTTCATCAACAGTGTGAACCATCTGGTTTCCATGGAGGTTCAGTGCACCAACAGATTTGATATTTAATTTCATACGCCTGGAGCTGGCATTTGGTAAAGTGGTGTTATGATCCCAGTTGACATTATTACTGGACAAGTCAGATTTAAGATTGAAATCTGGCTTGGTAGATCATATTTTGTTTTGTTTTGGTTTTAACTAGATGGTCTCCCATTGAAACAAAAGCATCAATAAAACTAAAATTTATTAAGAAATTAAGATAAAATAGAATAGACCAAACTATCTAAATACAATATGCTTTCAAAGATTTTGAAACAGACAGTAGATATACAATCCCATTAATCCCAAAACATTCCTTTACAGATTCCAAAAGTACCCCTTGACTATATCCAAAAACACCTCTTGTGCAAAATTCACTCCAGAGGAAAAAAAATTTTCTTCTACCTCAATAAGCGTAAGTTAACTGTGACTTCAACTCCCAGTCTTGAAAATCAGGTTGCCCTTCTATGGACTTTTCAAACACCTCAGTTTAAAGGATTTCAACTTCAATTAATGTCTTCAGGGTTTTAATCCAAATATTTATCATCTGGAACTATTACCAAACTCTTTGTTCTAGTTTTACTATTTTCTCTCCTTCTCAGAAGTACTGGTTTATGAATCCATCTTCTTCAAAGGGTTTCTGCAGAACTGTCCCAAAACTGACATAAGAAAATAGCATTTTACCAAGTTATGGATGCTATCCTTAAACTTTAAAACAAATTCAGAATTTTCTGATCAAATGTCTTGATGCATAATGGTCTACCTTTCTCAGTTGTAAAACCTCCAAAAGAAAACCCATCTGAAAGCTACTCAAAATTAGTTTAAAAATCACCTATTCTACAGAAATACATCCCACGTAATCATTACACTCTTCAGACACAAAGAAAAACCCATATGTCACTAATTCAAAATGGACTGGCATCAGGGATCCTGAAATACCACAGCAATGGCAAGTATTTTCTAATACTGTGAATGGGAGAATTGGGTTAGCATCAGATTAAAGGGGTTCCATTGGGGCAGACTAAGTAGTGAATGAGGCAGGTTTGGAATGATAGTGAAAGAAAACTCACAATCCTCAGGGACAGAAACCCTCCATAAAACTCAACAAAAATAACTGTCAAAATATGGTGCAATTCAGCCCTTTGTCTTGAAGGATTAGAGCTGGGGATATAACAATCAAGGAAATTTTCTCTCATTACTCTATAACCTAAGTCCACCCAAGATGTGAATACCTCTCCCATTTCTGAATTGAGTCTCCAGTATATTTTGTGCATTCTTCAAGAATTTGAAGGAGCTCATCTACTAAACTACATGACTAAATTTTACAAGGACAACTGAATTCCTGCTGATGGTGGCAGGAGTAGGAGGTGATCCAGACTAGAAGACCAAGGGAGCTGGGAAGAACTGTCCTTACCATAGTGACCAATTAGGTGACCTCTGCCAAAGATGTCTTCCCAACTGACGCTGAGGCCTACTTCCAAGAGCTGCTGGCCCAGCTCACCAAAACCACTACTAGCAATGGCTATTTCTGAAGTTGTAACTTCAAACAGTGAATACTTCATTATCCAGGTGACCTCAAAGAGGAGTAAAGGGGCTTTGTGAGTGCTGGGTTAGGCAGACACACCCAGGTAATCAAAGAAGTATGGAGAGGAGGAACTGCCACTGAGAGACGGTTCCATCGACTGTGGAGTAACTGGAGAAAAGGACACTCAGCCCAGAGTCTGGTCTGAGATCACCAGGCTTTACTGCACAATCTCCCACATTGCAATAACCTCCCATCTCTGACTTCAGCAAAATGACCATGGAGGGGAGGAAAAGGACCTTAATTGGCTACTTGTGTTGCTCAACTGAGTTCCCAGTGGACAGTTTATTTGCCAGCTCTTCCGTAGCTTGCAAAATGGCATGGTGATGGGAAGACATCCAGGAAACTCCCTAAAATGCCATCCTACACCATTTTCCAGCCTTCCTGTCATCCAAACCCATCACCAAAGGGTAAAATTCTAGCCACAATTTTTTTCATCCACCTCTAAGTGCTCAATCTTATTTCTGTACTCCAGTCTTTCTTGATTTTATCTAATTTATTAATAAAATCCTGGTCAATGCTCCTCTTGTCTTTCTAACTTTACTCCTTCTATGCTGTTTGCCTCACTGTTCTTTCTCCTTAATCCTCACTATATTGAGATTAGGAATCTCCCACTTGACCTCATTTTTCCAAGCACTGTTCTTAATCTTTTCCTCCTCCTGCAAGCTTCAACATTTTGTGTATACATGAATAATAAAAACAATAATAATTAAGCTAAATAATGTATATGGGAGCTATTACTTAACCAGTAACTCCTTCATTACCCCATCTTCTCTTTATTCTTTTCAATAATATTGTTGTTCTACATCTATATTTTGGCCCTGATTGACATGATTTGACAATATAAAACCTGGTTTTAACTATATATTAGATGTCACCTTTTGCTCACCAGTCCCACTCTTACCTCCGAATTAGAAACTTGCAAGTTACACCAGGTACATGAGTACATCATCTCGGCCAATATTTAATTGTAGTACTGGTGGAGTGCTGCACTGTCAGAGATGTTGTCATTCAGAATATATATTGAATTGAGGTCTTACATGCTCTCTTGTCTGTACAAGGATAAAGATATGCAAGGAGGTCTAGTGCTTTACCCAAAGTTTATCCATCAACTAAAACTACTAACCAAAGATTATCTGGTCAAGATCATATTGCAATTAGTGGGATCTAGCTGTGTGCAAACTGAATGATGCATTTCCAATGTTGTAACAGTGAGTGCACTTCAAAAGTATGCATTGACTACAAAGTTCTTTGAGACATTCTGAAAAGTGCATCTCTTTGTTAGAGGATGAAAAGGCTGATTGACATTGGGCAAACAGTAATGTGGAAGAAACTATTAACCCAGGAAACTGCAATGACTCAACATTGCAAAGGAATAACCATTTTAAAAGACTTTGTGAGCAAAAGTCTCATAAACAGGGCTCTAGTCACTCAAGGGAGAAAGAGAAAGGTAACAATTCCCTGCAACTCACTGAGTTGAATTTCAAAAAGCAATTAATATAATATTTACTGCCTAGTGATAGATCACAAGAACGGTTTAGAAGGCACAATACAGTCGGGCATATTATTTTTCAAAGATTTTTTGTTTGCTTCATTTTTTGCTTTCTTTTGTGCTCACTAATATTAGGGTGAGATGGAGAGGGTATGGAACACTTTACCATTCAAACACAGAGTTTAAGCATCAAGCACTCCAAGTCAGGCATTTGTAAATTAGCCATGACCCTTTGAGACTTTTTTAAACCATCTCCAAGGCTTAAACGTCTACTTTGGAAGCTAGAACGGGACACAGAATTTAAAATGTGCTTGACAAATTAACATAGAAATTAAAAAGAAAACTTTACACGGGGACAGAGAGTAATAGTTGAAGGGAGTTTCTCGAAATGGAGAAAGGTGACCAGTGGTGTTCCACAGGGGTCAGTGTTGGGGCCATTGTTGTGTAATATACATAAATGATCTGGAAGAGGGCACTGTTGGTATGATCAGCAAGTTTGCAGATGACACGAAGATTGGTGGAGTAGCAGAAAGCATAATGGACTGTCAGAGAATACAGGAGGATATAGATAGATAGGAGAGTTGGGCAGAAAAGTGGCAGATGGCTTTCAGTCCAGACAAATGTGAGGTGATGCATTTCGGCAAGTCTAATTCTAGAGCAAATTATACAATGAATGGAAGAGCCGTGGGAAACGTTGATGGGCAGAGAGATCTGGGAGTGCAGGTCCATTGTACCCTGAAGGTTGCTGCACAGGTGGATAAAGTGGTCAAGAAGGCATTTGATATGATTGCCTTCATTGGATGGGGTACTGAGCATAAGAGCTGGCAAGACATGTTTAAATTGGACTAGACATTGGTTCGGCCGCATTTAGAATACTGTGTACAGTTCTGGTCACCACATTACCAAAAGGATGTGGAAACTTTTGGAGAGGGTGCAGAGGGTATTGCCTGATATGGAAGGTGCTAGCTATGAAGAGAGGTTGAGTAGGTTAGGTTTATTTTTCACTAGAAAAAAGGAGATTGAGGGGGGACCTGATTGAGGTTTACAAAATCATGAAGGGTATAGACAGGGTGGATAGAGACAAGCTTTTTCCCAGGGTGAAGGATTCAATAACAAGAGGTCATGCTTTCAAGGTGAGAGGTGGAAAGTTTAAGGGGGATAATGTGGCAAGTACTTCACACAGAGGGTGGTGGAACGTGTTGTCAGCAGAGGTGGCAGGGGCAGGTACAGTAGATTCATTTAAGATGCGTTTGGACTGATGCATGAGTAGGTGGGGAGCAGAGGGATACAAATGCTTAGGAATTGACCGATAGGTTTAGACAATACATTTGGATTGGCTCAGGCTTGGAGGGCGAAGGGCCTGTTCCTGGGCTGTAAATTTTCTTTGTTTTTTGTTCTTTGGGTTAAAATCATGCCAGCACACAGATAGTTATAGTTTTTGGAGACTAATCATTTCAATCCAAGGAAATTAGTGCAGGGATTTCTCAATGTATTGTCCTAGCTGGGCTCATCCATATTCGTCTGCTTCATCAATGAGGAGTGGGATTGTTCACTAATGTTTATAAGGTATTCCGTTCCATATGCAATACCTCATAAAATAAAGCAATCCACATCCACATGTGAGGAGACTGGGACACACCAGGCTTGGACCAATAAACTGCAACTAATATTTAAAACACACAAATATCACAGAATAACCATCTTCAACATTAGAGGATCTAAAGTCCTCTTTTCCATAATAAATGGTATTATCATTGGGAGGCCCATCATCAACATCTCGGCCAGAACTGGACTAGCTACATAAATACTGTGTCTATAAAAGCAAATGAGAGGCTGGGTGTTTTTCATTGAGTCACTCAGCTTCTGGCTCCCCAAAGCCTGTCTCCCATACACAAAACACAACTCAGAAGAGTGACAGAATACCCTTCATTACTCTGATTGTTGCAGCTCCAATACCTCTCAACAACCTCAACAGCACCACCCTGGCCAAAAAAATTGCTTCATTGGCATCCCAGCCACCAAAGTAAATATTCAGTTCCTGCATTACCAATGCAACAAAGTTGCAATGTGTGCCATCAACAAAATGCACTACAATAATTTACCAAGGCTTCTTCAACAACACCTCCTAAACCCTTGAACTCTACTGCCTATATGGACAATGATAGCAGATGCATGGGAACACCTAAACCTGCATGTTCCCCTGCAAGTCGCATGTAATCTTGGCCTGGAACAACATTACCATTTCTTCAGTCACTGGGTAAAGGTTCTAGAACTTTCCAAACAACAACAAAAGAAAACAAAAAAGAGACATTTGCTGAGTTTCTTGCAGGACATTAGCACTTCCCAAAGTACTTTACACCCAATGGAGTACATTTAAAATATAATCATTGTTGTAACGTAAAAAATGTGGTAGCCAATTTGTGCCCAACAAGTTGCTATGGAAAGTAATCTGATAACGCCCAGAAAAATTAGGTTTTATTCAATGTTCATTGAGGGATAAATATTGTCCAGGCCACCAGGGATAACTCACTTGTTCAATTTCAAAATGTTGTTATCGGACTTCTTTGCATTGACCTCAGAGACTAGACAGGACCTCAGTTTGTACATACGGAGGATCCCTCAAGGCAACTCAAATACTATGGCCTGAATCACAATTCTTGGAGGATTTCTCATTGTGAGGCCTTTGCATGCTTTCTTGCCCTATCTAACCAATCCCACCGCATTAACCCATTATGGTACCTCTCACATCTGACTTCCACACCATCTTACTAAATGCCATTTCAACAACTCACCACTCAACAGATATTCACTTAACTCCAGCATCTCTTATGCCACGTCATATTTTAAGAGCAAGCTGCGCACCTGGATGAGCAGTGGCATTCCACAGCTACTTTGCTTGGTCAAGGACAGAGTTTTGAACATGTTGGAGAAGGTGAAGATGACACTGCAGAATCTTGGAAATCCTAGTGGATGGGGTGGTCCAAAGCACAGGCCCCTGACACGAAGACTGGTAGTACGTTTGACCTATCTAAACATAAGCACCCACAGAGTTACCTATCGAAACCCCCCAAGGCCATTGGACTCCTCTGTCTAGCAGGATTCCTCCACCTCAGCTGTGAAACCAGCAACTAAACTAAGATGTAGTGGGTGGCAGGGAAAGGAGAAAACCTAGTGAAGGCACTTGGTGCCATGTGTGAAGACATGGTGTATGCCACTTTCAGTTTCGGCAATGGTCTTAATTTACATGTGCTTGTAAGACTCTCTATGTAGGTGCTAAATGCATATTTATGTCATTTTGCAGCACTACATGGACACAGATGAAGTTCCATTTATGGAGGTCTGCACTGAGAGCACTAATATTCAAAACATTGTTTGACCAAATATTCCTGTTCTCTTAGGGAGTTAAAATTGCTGTGGCAATGTGCATTTTCTTGCATCCATGTTGTAGATTGAAGCTATTGATAGTGCTGTTTGAGTCTCCAACTGCCTCACTGTCACACAGCACAGGAATCTTTTTTGGCCCAACTACATGCTACTGGCATGTTTCACGCAAGATTTGCAGGTTGATAGTTAACTCATTTGGCCATGTTATAAATATACCTTCCTTGGGTGATAAGCTCTGAGGTGGAACTCAAATCTAAAGTTTCAGTTTGTCAGAGACATTAACCTTTGCACTAGAAGTTGTCCTGCTAGGGCACTAGATTACAAAATTGCAGCAGAGAAGAAGCAAACTTATCTCTGTCCTCTTTAAAAAGCAATTAAGGATGGATGATCCATTCTAGCCGCACCAATGATGCTCACATCTCAAGAATGACTGAAGAAAAATTAAAACTGTACAGGGTGACCATGGTTTCCTCTGACTTTTACCTTATGCTCAGATATGTTGATTAACATTTCACTTTTTTAATTACAGCTGCACAATAGAAGGACAAATTGAGATGAAACTCAAATTTGGTGTTGCAGAAACTGTATATCAGCAGCTCCTTCTGCACCTTCTTGAATCTCACTATTTAAAATATTTATTGCCAAACAACTTAATGAATATTCCCCCCATAATCCCACCAAGATTCTACCACAAGCCAAAATTTAATTTCATCCTGATTCAGTATCTAGCTAATTAACAAGATTAAGGCCATCAGCATTAGATATTTTGACACCATTGAATAACTACTTCAAATGTTCAGTGTTTCTTCCCAGGAGCTATATTTAATTCTTGTCAAGTTTTATTACCACCATTTCAATTTTTCATTTGTTTTTTTCTAACTGAGTGGCAGCTCCCAAAACTGCTTGAGAATTATTTGTTGGGGGTCCACTCACTCTGCACATCTTCCCACTCCAATGTAACTCCTCAAACCAGTTTCACTGTTTCCTAACGTGCTGTCAACTTTTGATCTCATCCCAGAGTAACAGAATTGTAATTCGGTCATGTATCAAAACAGGAAAATGTCTGGATTTCATTTAATTTTTAATATTATCAGAGTCTACTTAATATTGTTCTTTATAGTGAGCTTCAGTTGGTTACAGTTAACCCATAGAAGGTTTTGGTCTTCAGGCATATTTCTAGCTGAAAGGGACCTCTGCTCCCTTCTCTAAATCAATCCCAAACGTAAATTACGTTTCCGGTTCATTCCAGAAACACAGTGCTTTATTACTTTAAAGGTGCAAAGATAAATATCAGTAATTGCCTTTGTATCATAATTATCTAGTTCATGGTTCATATCAATATTTTAAAGTAAACTTTCTAGTTTGGGAAGATTCAATTTGTAAGAATAAGGAAATTAAAAATATTAAACTTTAGAAACTACCAGAATACCTTAAATAACAGTAATTCAAATTAAGTCTGTGTGTACTAATGATGTCAAAAGTTATCAAGGCAAAAGCCCTAAAAATTACAGGTAGCCTTTATTTAGCTGGCGAACTGAAAACAGTTAGCCTGAGGAGAATTGTCCTGATTTCTATCTATCAGACATAGTTAACCTCAGTGCCAAAGCCATGAGTAATTCAGGATGCAGCCTTGTTTGGAATCCTGGAATGTTGTCTGTGGGATTTTTATGTAAAGTCATAGAGTCATAAAAGATTTACAACATAGAAAGAGGTCCTTCAGCCCATTGTATCCATGCCAATCATCAAACATCCATCTATTCTAATCCCATCTTCCAGCACTTGGCTCGTGGCCTTGTATACGATGGGATTCAAATACTCAGCTAAGTAGCTCTCAAATGTTTTAAGAGTTCCCATCTCTTTCATCCTTTCAGGCAGTGAGTTCCAGATACCCACAACCAGTTGGATGAAGATTTTCTCCTCAAATCCCTCTAAACTTCCTGCTCCTACTCTAAAGGTATCCCCTAGTTATTGACCCCTTCTATTAAGGGGAACACTTTCTTCCTATTCTACCTTGTCAATACACTTCAAAACTTTCTACCTTTCAATTAGATTCCTCCCATCTTCCCTCCTATAAGAAGACCAATTGCAGCCTATCTCCTCACTCTCAAAGCTGATTTGCTCTAGCACAGGCAACCTTCTGGTAAACCTCTTCTGCACCTTGTCTACAGCAATCGCGACCTTCCTCTGTGTGGCAATCATAACTGTACACGATCCTTGAACTGTGGCTAATTAACATTGTATACAGCTCCAGCATTTCCTTGTTCCTGTGTTCAATGCCTTGGGCAATAAATGCAAGCATCCCATAAATTTTTTTTAACCAAGTTATCTACTTGTTATGCTGTCTTCAAGGATCTATGGACATGCACATCAAGGTCCCTCTGATCCTGTGCACTTCATAGAGTCCAACCTTTCACTACTCCTCATCTGTGACTGGAGATATTGAGTTTTAAATACAACTGGGGCCATGAAGGGCATCGTAATCAAACACCACTGAGGCATCCATTTTCCCACTGCTAGTCTTTGTGACATTATTTTCAGTGGATTCATGTTGGTGTTACTCATAGAGTGAACAGAATCTATGTTGATGGGGGTAAGCCCCTCTTCAACAAGCAGTTGTCGTTGCAGAGTGTGGTGCTGGAAAGGCACAGCCAGTCAGACAGCATTCGAGGAGCAGGAGAGTCGACGTTTTGAGCATAAGCTCATCATCTTCGACTCTGATCTCCAGCGTCTGCAGTCCTCACTTTCTCCTTAGGCAGAAAAACAGCTTGTTAACAGCCGTAAAGCAGCTTAGAGCAGAATTAAAATGGCTGTCAGAAAGCTTCAGTATTTCTGATGTGGAGGCCTCCAGCAAGAGGGTAGTGAAGCCTTGTAAGGAAACTAAGGCAAATTGGAAAGTAATTTAGCTGGAGGCTAGGAGAAGGTTTTTGTGAAGATCTGTAGCTCAGATTGTGCTTGGAGTTGTTGGTTGATTTGCCAAGCCAGTTGAATATTTTACAAATTTTTTGTTCCCCCTTCTGGGTGACATCTTCAGTGCTGTGTAGCCTCCAGATGAAGCAAAGAAAATCTACCGGCTCAATCAACCGACCAACAACTCCGCTAGTAGGAGGATCCAAGAAAGTTCATATCTTCGGTTATAGCAATTGAGGAGATTGGAAGTGAATTCTTGATAGCTGTGGCATTTTAGTTTGGTCTCACGAAGTGAAGGAACCTCCAACAGTCTGATTGGCCAAAAGGGTTTCTGGGGAAATTCATAAGAAAAAGGCGAGGTTTATTTTATTCTAAAGTATATGTGATTATTTTTTACTATTGCTTTTCAATGTAAGGTATGAGTATTCACCGAAAACATTGTTTATTTAACAGTGTTTGCTTTACTTACATGTAGACTTACAAATTAAGAGGAGTATTAAGCCATTCGACTCCTCAAGCCTACTCCGACACTCATAAAGATCATGGCTGATCTGATTATTCCAGATTCCTAACAGCCCTAATAATCATTCAGTCCTTGCTTATCAATAATCTATCTACTTCTGACTTAAAAATATTCAAACTATGCTTCCGCTGCCTTGTGAACAAGAGAGCTCCAAAGACTCATAACCCTCTGAAGAAAATATTCTCCCTATCTCTGTCTTAAATGGAAGGCATTGAAACTGTGACCCGTCACTCTAGATTCTCTCACAAGTGGAAATATCTTTTCACTTGCACCTATCAAGACACTTTAGGATCTTATCTGTTTCAATCAAGTTACCTCTGATTCTTCTAAACTCCATCAGATACATCCAAACTTTTCTCATTAGATAATACATCTAGGTTTATGCCAGCAAACCTTCTGTGAGTGGCTTCCAATTCATTTACATCTTTCTGCTAATAAGGAGACAATATTGTACCCAGTTCTCCAGATGTGCTCTCACTAGAGTCCGGTATAATTGAAGCACATCACCCCTGTCACACAGTATGTAAAGTAAAACTCATTTGTTTTAAACATTCAACTATTTTGGCAGTTTGAAGTTCTCTTTTAACATTAACAGAACCTGCTTGGATCTACAAGTGTTAGACTGCTGATTGCAGATACCTCATTACCTTCATCACTACCAGCTTGTATGTCCAACATCTCAGAGAACAAAAATATTTATCACTGAAATGGATGGAAAGAATCTAACTGGAGACACGCTTCCAAAAGTCCAGGTCAATATTGCTTCCAATTCTATCCATATATTCATAAAAGATAGATGGAATTACATTTGCTCTTTTCTGCCAAACTTGATGCCTTACCTAAAACTTCAGAAAAGCACCAGTGGACATTTCCATTTTCCCACCTAATTGTCCTGTGATTTTTGTGTCCAGGACTAATGCTACAAAATATGCTTATTTAGAGGTACTTCTGTGTGTTTTTTTGGTTCACTTGCACAATGAACTGAGTTGACATTGCTGCAAACTCATTCCACTTAAATCCTTGCGATCAACAAAGGAAGGAGACTCTTATTCCAATATTCTGGTATATATTCAAACAAAGACCCATAGACTAAAAAGAAAGTAATCCTCTGCACCAGTTGACACAGTAATAGTTGCTTCCCCTTCTTCACAATCAAAGACACATAGTTCCTCTAACATTGCATGGTCATCATCCTCTCACAGTGTTAATGATTCGCTTCTACAACTTAAACTCTGGCTTGACAGGATTTATGTGATTAGATCCAGTGATCCAAATTGTAAGGATACTTCAGCATAATAAGATTTTGTGTAAAATAGCCATTACATAGGTCTGTTTTATGATGATGATTCATATGCATGCACTCTTCAATCTGGCAACCATCAAATTAATCTGATAAATGCTTTTCAGACTAAATACTCAGTTGTTTGGTGAGTGAACGTGACAACTCAAAATTGCTGTTCCCAACATGCCAGCTAGGTTCTGGGCAGTGTTAGGTTGGCTGCTTTCAGCTGTAGGATCAAACAAAAATCTCCAACATCTAAAATGCTGGACAAAATCCTGGAGTTCTTGAAACTTTTAGAAGTAAAGGGGACAGCTGGCCTGAGCTCTGTGGAAAATACACAGCCAACAGGGCCTAGGGATAGAGATTTCTGTCTGGGACTATTGTTCAGCCTGAAATCCCAATTTACACCACATCTCTAAAAGAACAATTGATCAAAACAGACACTAGCCCAAGACAGCTTTTACATTTCGGGCTACACAGCTGAGACAGTAGGGGGCCGATAGAGATATTGGTCATTCAACCTCGATCAAAACTCATTCACACATACTCCAATCATTGGAAAGCCAATTGACTTCAGAAGAGAACATCAAGAGCTTAAAGAAGACCATAGATCTGAGGGTAGTGAACGAGGCACACAGTCAGTATAACAGCCAGCCCCAATCTCACCTGAGGAGATGGCCTTTTTTCCAACAATAAACTTCCAGCCCAATGAGCAGCTTTTAAAGCAAGACCCAAGAGAAATCCAATCAGGTTGAACAGAGAAGCTGACTCGAAAAGTTGAACCAAGAGTATCATCGGAATAAAGGACATCTGAGGTGAGGAAGCCAACCAAGCACTATCTGAACAACAGCTTCCAGACATGGGCCTACTCTGAAACAAGACAAACAATTGCAATAACCTCAACAGCCAGGTGCACTTCAAAACCATGTTTCTCAGTGGTGAGCTTAAATACTGAATACCCCAAAGTTCCAACCAAGGGAGAGGAAGACAGGTGATGACAGCGCATTGGGACCCTAAGTGTAGGAATTCTGATTAACAAGTCTGAAATTAAACACTGTTGTTTTCTGTGTATGTCAGTAGGATAGTGTTCTTATAGTCGAAAAATGTGGCACTGGTAAAGCACAGCAGGTCAGGCAGCATCCAAGGAGCAGGAGAGTTGAAGTTTCTGGCATAAGCCCTTCCAGCATCTGCAGTTCTCACTTTCTCCGAGTGTTCTTATAGTGTCAATCAAGCTACTGGTGTACAACTAATTGTGTCAATTTCATTGTTTATTGCGTTGACCTAGCTTTCTTATATTGTACTTACCTTTTATATTTTAAGTAAACAAAGAGGTTCTTTTGCCCTGAAACACCTGTCTACTGCCTCTTCATTTCAAATTCCCGAAGTATGTCCAGAACCAGGCATCTGGGGGGTGATTCAAAACACTTAAAAATCAGAAAATAACTGATTGAAAACCAGAACTATACACAACCAAGGAGAAAATGGATGTGTTACAATTAGTCTTCTAGTGTACATCACCAGGGAAAGTTCTGTCTCCAGATTACTAACCAGTAACTCCTGCTATAATGTAAGTGTGCACATGCACAATCATGCCAGAGCAGCCAGACCAGGCTTCATCATAATGTCTCTCACATCAGTTAGATGGTCTGCTTGGAATCATTATCTGCAGGGACACATGGAAAAAACTTGCTTGCGATAATATACTAGGATACTGTTGACCAGAACTGTACTCCAGAAAGATAGAGAGGAGTGGAGAGGAAAGGACAAAGATAAAGACAAAAGTGGAGAGACAAGCAAAGGAGAGAGGAAAAGAGAGAATTTGAAAGGGGTGGAGTGGACAGTGCGATGTGAAAAGTAGGGCCAAGAGGAGATGAGAGGAGAAGCATACAAGAGAGTAACAGAAGTGGAGAAAATTTGCAACATGAGCAAGATGTTTCCAGATCAGTAAACCAAGTACTAATATCTTCTTAATGCTTTCAACTATTATTGCTGAGAAACATATGAACATGTAAGCACACAAATATTCATCTCACCTCACTTCTTAAAGTGCACAGTTAAGTCAGTGATCACTAAACTTGCTACTGCCCTCATCTAACAGGACACCAGTTATTTCAAACTTCAACCTGAAAGCACATTACCAAAAAGAAATTCTCAAGCAGTCCAGGGATTAAGATGGAAATTGAACTAATCAATTCATGTTGGAACTGGTCTTTAGCTATATGTGGATCTCAATAGAGCTTAAATTCGATAAACATGTTTATCTTCCAATAACTTCAGTTTGCAAAGCACACAGATTTAAGCAATTTCCAACAAACTAATCATGACTACAGCAGTCATACATTTTTCTTTTGCATTTAGATGTTATTTGAGACAGTTTGCACTCTCAAAATAGTTACTGAAATGTCCTTGTGTTGTCCCTTACCTTTATTGTTGCGATTTTTGACCAGGAAGCTCTGCTTAGTAGGTTTAGGGCTATGTGTCTTACTTGGAATTTGGAATTCCTCCAACATATTTTCTCTGCTGGGACTGACAGACAGTAAGTGAATCGCATCTTCTGTTGGAGTCCTCTGAGGTACAACACCAGCATGGCTGTTGCTACATGGCTTTTTATCCTCATTGGGAGAAGAATTTTCTGAAACCATGCTAAGGGTTTTATTGTTTGCTGAAGAAGTCATTCTTGAATAATCCCTCAATGCAGGCATTCGGTGTCCACTGATCATCCCAAAGGCTTGGGATGCAGTACTCCCACTGTGCATATTCTATTCCTTTTAGGCCTTCACAGCATAAATCCTATCAAAAATATATTTGGAGAAATGTTTAAATGTTATTTCTTTCATATAAGGAATATTAGCAAACTGAATACATTTGAACATAGGTCCCAAATCTTTTCTTTCTCTTCCCCAATTACACCTGAAATGAGCAGATTTCTGCTGTGGTATAATGACAAAGGTAAGTATTTGCAATTGACTAATCTTCATCTTTGAGTAAAGATGCTAAATATCCTTCAATACTTGATTACAAAGCGTATCTGAGCCAACCCCTACTCTGTTCCCAACCCAACATCAAGACACACACAATTTTTTGCAAGGGTAACTCGACAGCACCCAGGAACACAGGTCCCAGAAAATTGTTACCCCATCAACATTGGTGGTAATTTCACAATGTCCCAACTCCAGCTGAGAACAGTGAACTTAGTCACAGACCAAAACTGAACTTGGCGTATTTATGATCTTTATACCACACAGTCCATTGGCCTACACTGAACTAGTTCCTTTTTAGAAATGTGATTTTAAAGAAAATGGTAATATCTATAATTAATTTTAAAATTATCCTAAACTTTTTCTGTTTCATCTGAAGCTTAACTGATGGCATAGTCATCACTCAATGGCTGGTTTGTGTACTGGATATTTTCAATGCAAAGAGTGTAGACGCAACATAACAACAATGTGGTAAAACATGATAATTTGAATTGCAAGAGACCGTCTCACGAATTTTTTTTATGCAAAGCTTCAAAATAGTCAAGAAAGCCCCCTACCTAAACATCCCACACAACCCCTACCCTCCATGTAACCCAATTTGATTTCAAATGCGATTCATGTCAAAAAAAAGTGACGTCGTAAATATATGAAATTGTCTTTGTTTTTCAGTTTGTTCACACCTACCAATGGCCTGACTATGTACAACAAAAGGCTTTGAAAAATACTCTGAGTTAACACAGGCAAAGCTCAGTAATCTTTCCTACTTTGCAAGCTGTCTTCAGGAGGTGCCTACCATGTTGTCAGTGCAGTCAAACATGCTTTCTGTGTTTTTGTGCTGCAGTGAGAAATCCCAGTGCACATCTATGATCTTTTGAGCATCAGTTGTGGAAATAAGCAGTGAGCAGGCATTCATTGTATTCTTCAGGGTCATCAGGGAGATAATTTTTCTTTTCTTCCCTTGGTACAATTTGCCCTGATCCAGTCCTCAATAATGCTGGAGATCATCCAGGTGGCTTTGTTAGCCTCGTTCTCTGTGGGTCATCCACTCACATTCACAAAACAACATGACACCTTGGACTTTCCTCTCACAAGAGGCTGCAGCTTTTCAGCACCGTCAGTGTTAGTGCAGGCCATGACAGTGCCTCACTTTCTACCATTACACATTTCACCTTTAAACTTCGACAAGCGATCTGGTAAAAGCCAGTAAAATAGTCCAGTTTCAACCACATTGTAAATATTCCCTTGATACATACTTATTCAAAGTGAGACCAAGACAATTTTGTAGCATCTGTTGTAGGCTTGCCTTGATTTTGCATCCTTGCATGGTCTAACACAACTCCAATTAACTGGCATGGTCATATGAAAAGGACATATGAATTTGACTAATCTGGAGTTACAAATCCAGCACTTTGGCTTGTAACAGCTCTCCTTCTGTTGGATTTCTTATTCTGATAGTGGGAGTGCCTGACAACTTTGCCACAACAGGAATTTTGGATTATCCAAATTTGAATCATCATGACATTAAAACAACGATATTTTGCAGAGCTATCATTCCTAAATTTAAAAAAGCCTGTTTATTAATTCCTTTACTTCTCAATCATAGAATTGAATAGTTTCAGAAGGTAACATTTAGATCCTGACACTTATAATTCTTGGCTTCTTGTATAACTGTAATCAAACACCAACAAATGACTCTTTATCAAAAATGATATTTATAAACACAATGTAGTACACACACTATATAGTGTAAATGATACAGTACTCGTTTTTGGCTCTTATGTTGAGCTGCCAAATTCTTTGGTATTTGAGACAGAGTATTTAATGGTGATTTATTAGATCAATATTTCCCACTTCCCAACATTGGGCAATGCAAAAACAATCCAGACGAAGCTAAAGGAAGCCCCCAGCATCACAGGTATAAGTCTTCAGCTAATTCAATTCACTGAAGGCACTTGATCTTGTAAAGGCTATGGGCCCTGACAACATTCCAGCAATAGTACTGAAGACCTGTGCTCCAGAACTTGTCACATCCCTAGCCAAAGTATTTCAGAGTCAGAAGTCACACAACATCAGGTTATAGTCCAGCAGGTTTATTTGAAATCACTTGATAAAGGAGCAATGCTCCGAAAGCTTTGGATTTCAAATAAACCTGTTGGACTATAATGTTGTGTGACTTCTGACTTTGTCTATCCCAGTCCAACACCAGCATCTCCATATCAAAATATTTCACCACAACCATGATATTGGCATTCACCCAGTAATCTGTAAAATTGCCCTAATATGCAGTGTACACAAAAAGCAGGACAAATTAACCCAGTTCTGAAGAATGGTCTTTGGACCCAAAACTTTGACTCTGTTTTCTCTTCACAAATGCTGCCAGACCTGCTGAGTTTCTCCAGACATTTCTGTTTCTGTTTGTTCCAACCAATTACTGTCCTGTCAATCTACTCTCAGTCATCAGTAAAGTGAAACATCTCACAACACCAGGTTACAGTCCAACAGGTTTATTTGTAAGTACAAGCTTCTAGAGCACTGCTCTTTCATCAGGTAAAGAGAGGAAAAAGGTGATGAGATCACTGGACAAGAGTGCTAACAAGCAGCACTTGCTGAGCAATACCCTGCTCACTGTTGCTCAGTTTGATTCGCCAGGGCCATTGAGTCCCTGACCTCATTACAGGCTTCATTGACAAAAGAGCTGAATTCCAGAGGTAAGGTGAATGTGACTGCCCTTAACGTCAAGGCAGCATTTGACTGAGTGAGGCATCAAGTGTCAATGGGAAACAGGAGGAATGTTCTCTGCTAGTTGGAGTCATTCCTGGCAGAAATGTAGATGTTTGTGGTAATTGAAGATCAGTCATCTCAGCTACAGACTTCTCACAAGAGTTCCTCAATGGATTGTCCTAGACCCAATTATCTTCAGCTGCTTCATCAAAGACCTTAACTTCATTATAAGGTTAGAAATGCCAATGTTCACCAATGATTGCACCATGCACGATTTCTCATGTACTGAAACATCAATGTCCAAATGCAGCAATATCTAGACAATTTGCAGGTGGGGAAATTAACATTCACTGTGTACAAGTGCCAGTCAATAACCAACAAGACAGAGTCTAACCATCACCCCCTGACATACAGTAATATCATCATCACTGAATACCCCACTATCAACTTCTAGGGAGCTATCATTGACTAGGAACTGAACTGAACATGCCATATAAGTAACAGTAGCTACAAGAGCAGGTCAGAGGCTGGGAATTCTGCAGCAAGTAACTCATCCTCTGAATCCTCAAAGCTATCTATCTCAAAGTCATGAGTGTGATAATACACTCCCACTTGATTGGACGAGTGCAGCTCCAACAATACTCAACAAGCATGATAACATCCAGGACAAAGCAGCCCACCTAATTTGCACCAGATCCACAAATATTCATGAGCAGCAGTACGTAACATCGACAGAAATTTGCCAAGGCTCCTGAGACAACAGCTTCCAAACCTACAATACTACTTCTGGAAGGAGAAAAGCAGCAGGTATATCCAAATTCCCCACTAAGTTACTTATCGTCCAGACTTCAAAATATACCACAGTTCCTCCAATGTTGCTGGGTCGGAATCTTGGAACTCCATCCTTAACAGCATGATAGTTGTATCTACACAAATGGACTGCAGTGGTTAAAGAACACTGCTCAACACAACTTCTCAAAAGTAGATAGTATGGACAGTAAATGATGGTCCAGCCATGGACACTGCATCCAATGAATGAATTTGAAAAATTGTAATAACCTTCATCCAGAAATATGCATAATCCCTGTTAGCTTCTTCTGAGGTTCCTGCCATCTATCAATCTTCAACCAGAATTTCTTATACACCCAGTCTGTCTGCACCACCGCACACTGCCCTTGAAGCAGCTGCAGGGGTGTAGAGACTATCACATATCTCCCTCTGGAATGTGTCTTTGCAAAGGAAGTCTGGAGATAGATGTAATGGTTTTTGTTCAGGTTTGGCCCAAGCAGTTCTGTGACCTGGGACTCTGTGCTCTATATTCTGTTCCTGGGGCACACAACAAGACATACATTCACTGGACCTAGAGGACCACCAACTCAGCGAAAGATGTTCTTTGGTCTGTCCAAACCTTGCTGGTTTTCCTAAAAAAAGGAACTGACCTCTAATCAGTGTTGCAGACTGGCACATTACAAGGTCCAAGACTATGCGCTGAAGGACGCACTAAAACACCAGCCGCCAAGGTGCAGTGGGTAAAGACCGCCATCTGAAGTCTTTTTAGAGTCATAGAGTCATAGAGATGTACAGCATGGAAACAGACCCTTCGGTCCAACCCGACCAGAATTGCACACAATATTCCAACAGTGGCCTAACCAATGTCCTGTACAGCGCAACATGACCTCCCAACTCCTGTACTCAATACTCTGACCAATAAAGGAAAGCATACCAAACGCCTTCTTCACTATCCTATCTATCTGTGACTCCACTTTCAAGAAGCTATGAACCTGCACTCCAAGGTCTTTTTGTTCAGCAACACTCCCTAGGACCTTACCATTAAGTGTATAAGTCCTGCTAAGATTTGCTTTCCCAAAATGCAGCACCTCGCCGTTATCTGAACTAAACTCCATCTGCCACTTCTCAGCCCATTGGCCCATCTGGTCAAGATCCTGTTGTAATCTGAGGTAACCCTCTTCACTGTCCACTACACCTCCAATTTTGGTGTCATCTGCAAACTTACTAACTGTACCTCTTATGCTCGCATCAAAAACATTTATGTAAATGACAAAAAGTAGAGGGCCCAGCACCGATCCTTGTGGCACTCCACTGGTCACAGGCCTCCAGTCTGAAAAACAACACTCCACCACCACCTTCTGTTTCTACCTTTGAGCCAGTTCTGTATCCAAGTGGCTAGTTCTCCCTGTATTCCATGAGATCTAATCTTGCTAATCAGTCTCCCATGGGGAACCTTGTCGAACGCCTTACTGAAGTCCATATTGATCACATCTACTGCTCTGCCCTCATCAATCTTCTTGTTACTTCTTCAAAAAACTCAATCAAGTTTGTGAGACATGATTTCCCACGCACAAAGCCATGTTGGCTATTCCGAATCAGTCCTTGCCTTTCCAAATACATGTACATCCTGTCCCTCAGGATTCCCTCCAACAACTTGCCCACCACCGAGGTCAGGCTCACCGGTCTATAGTTCCCTGGCTTGTCTTTACCGCCCTTCTTAAACAGTGGCACCACGTTTGCCAACCTCCAGCCTTCCGGCACCTCACCTGTGACTATCGATGATACAAATATCTCAGCAAGAGGCCCAGCAATCACTTCTCTAGCTTCCCACAGAGTTCTTGGGTATACCTGATCAGGTCTTGGGGATTTATCCACCTTTAACAGTTTCAAGGCATCCAGCACTTCCTCCTCTGTAATCTGGACATTTTGCAAGATGTAAAAACAACTCATCCCACACGGACTCCAGACCACCTTTAAACCAGCAGAGTTCGGACCCGAACAGGACAAACAGTACAGACTACAGATTCAAAAACACCAGCAACAGTTCTCCTTCAAGATGCCCCGCTCCACGCTTGCAGCAATGCGCCGGCACCTAACCTCTCTACAGTCTGCCCTGCCTCAGCTGAGGGCCACACTCTCTCAGAATTGAAAAGGACCCACTCTGTACTACATCCTCAGGAGAATTCATACTCTCAACAAACAGTATTTCAATTCCATCTCAAACATCAAAAACTGTAAGTACAACAAACTTTTATCCACCCACCTCCATAACCAGTGCTCCTCAAACATTCCAGAAGAGTCCCCTGGCCTCGGAACCTATTCCGCCATTAGCCATGCGGCTGATGCAGCTGCCACCCCCACGCTGATTGATGATGTGAATTCTGCCCCCATCATGGCCACTCCCACAACTACTTCCACCCCTCACAAATCCTCATGCATCACACATGACATCACTTCCGCCCTTCACATCATCGCTGATGCCACATGCTTAGTGACTTCCGCCACCCCTACTGCCGTGGTCATCACCAATTCCGCCCCCACCAGCGCCACTCACCTGCATTCTGCTGACATGCCCCCCATAGACCCCACTGTCACTATCCCCACCCCCCAGAACCCTGAGGGGAACACTACCTCTGCTCATGACTCCACCCCCATTCCCCCCACCATCACACCCACTCCAGTTACAGGTTCCGTCCCCACTCCCACTCTACACCCACACCAGATCCCAGCTCCCAGCCCTGCCGAGTTTTCACCATCCCCCCAGACCTCCCCCTCACTGAGGAAGAACGATCAGTCCTCAGCAAAGGACTCACCTTCATCCCCCACCGTCCATGCATCAATGAATTTAATACACGCCGTGACGTCGACAATTCTTCCGTCGCCTCCGCCTGCGAGCTTACTTTCACAATCAGGACTCCCACCCACCTTCTGAGGACCCCTTCGCCCACCTCCAACACACTGCATCCACCTGGACACCCCGCGCTGGCCTATTACCTGCCCTCGACCTCTTCATTTCCAACTGCCACCGGGACATTAACCGCCTCAACCTGTCTACCTCTCTCCCCCACTCTAACCACTCACCCTCACAACGCGCAGCCCTCCAATCCCTCTGCTCCAATCCCAACCTCACCATCAAGCCAGCGGATAAAGGGGGCACAGTGGTAGGCTGGCGCACTGACCTCTACACCACTGAAGCCAAACGTCAACCTCTTCCTACTGCCCCCTCGACCATGACCCCACCCCCCAACACCAAACCATCATCTCCCAGACCATACAGAACCTCATCACCTCAGGAGATCTCCCACCCACAGCTTCCAACCTCATAGTCCGGGAACCCCGCACTGCCCAGTTCTACCTCCTTCCCAAGATCCACAAGCCTGACCACCCTGGCTGACCCATTGTCACAGCATGCTCCTGCCCCACTGAACTCATCTCTACCTACCTCGACACTGTCCTATCCCCCCTAGTCCAGGAACTCCCACATACGTTCGAGACACCACCCACGTCCTCCACCTCTTCCAAGACTTCCGTTTCCCCGGCCCCCAACGCCTCATCTTCACCATGGATATCCAATCCCTCTACACCTCCATCCGCCATGACCAGGGCCTCCAAGCCCTCCATTTTTTCCTCTCCAGACGTCCCCAACAGTACCCTTCCACCGACACTCTCATTCATTTGGCCGAACTGGTCCTCACCCTTAACAATTTCTCCTTTAAATCTTCCCACCTTCTCCAGACCAAAGGAGTAGCCATGGGCACACGTATGGGCCCCAGCTATGCCTGTCTCTTTGTTGAATACGTAGAGCAGTTGATCTTCCATAATTACACCGGCACCACTCCCCACCTCTTCCTCCGCTACATTGATGACTGCATTGGCACCACCTCGTGCTCCCGCGAGGAGGTTGAGCAATTCATCAACTTCACCAACACATTCCACCCTGACCAACACCTCCCTCCCCTTCCTGGACCTCTCCATTTCCATTAATGACGACCGACTTGACACTGACATTTTTTACAAACCCACCGACTCCCACAGCTACCTGGATTACACCTCTTCCCACCCTACCTCTTGCAAAAATGCCATCCCGTATTCCCAATTCCTCTGCCTCTGCCGGATCTGCTCCCAGGAGGACCAGATGGCCTCCTTCTTTAGAGACCGCAAATTCCCTTCCCACGTAGTTAAAGATGCCCTCCAACGCATCTCGTCTACATCCCGCACCTCCGCCCTCAGACCCCACCCCTCCAACCGTAACAAGGACAGAACGCCCCTGTTGCTCACCTTCCACCCTACCAACCTTTGCATAAACCAAATCATCCGCCGACATTTCCGCCACCTCCAAACAGACCCCACCACCAGGGATATATTCCCCTCCCCACCCCTTTCCGCCTTCTGCAAAGACCGTTCCCTCCGTGACTACCTGGTCAGGTCCACACCCCCCTACAACCCACCCTCCCATCCTGGCACTTTCCCCTGCCACCGCAGGAACTGTAAAACCTGCGCCCACACCTCCTCCCTCACCTCTATCCAAGGCCCTAAAGGAGCCTTCCACATCCATCAAAGTTTTACTTGCACATTCACTAATATCATTTATTGTATCCATTGCTCCCGATGCGGTCTCCTCTACATTGGGGAGACTGGGCACCTCCTAGCAGAGCACTTTAGGGAACATCTCTGGGACACCCGCACCAATCAACCACACCGCCCCGTGGCCCAACATTTCAACTCCCCCCCCCACTCTGCCGAGGACATGGAGGTCCTGGGCCTCCTTCACCACTGCTCCCTCACCACCAGACGCCTGGAGGAAGAACGCCTCATCTTCCACCTCGGAACACTTCAACCCCAGGGCATCAATGTGGACTTCAACAGTTCCCTCATTTCCCCTTGCCCCACCTCACCCTAGTTCTAATCTTCCAGCTCAGCACTGTCCCCATGACTTGTCCGGACTTGTCCTACCTGCCTATCTCCTGTTCCACCTATCCACTCCACCCTCTCCTCCCTGATCTATCACCTTCATCCCCTCCCCCACTCACCCATTGTACTCTATGCTACTTTCGCCCCACCCACACCCTCCTCTAGCTTATCTCTCCACGCTTCAGGCTCACTGCCTTTATTCCTGATGAAGGGCTTTTTGCCCGAAATGTCAATTTCGAAGCTCCTTGGATGCTGCCTGAACTGCTGTGTTCTACCAGCAACACTAATCCAGAATTTTGCAAGATGTCACCATCTATTTCCCTACAGTCTATATCTTCCATATCCTTTTCCACATTAAATACTGATGCAAAATATTCATTTAGTATCTCCCCCATTTTCTGTGGCTCCACACAAAGGTTTCCTTGCCGATCTTTGAGGGGCCCTATTCTCTCCCTAGTTACCCTTTTGCCCTTAATATATTTGTAAAAACCCTTTGGATTCTCCTTAATTCTATTTGCCAACGCTATCTCATGTCCCTGTTTTGCCCTCCTGATTTCCTTCTTGCTGAAGTTAAATGGGGATCCGCTTAGTTATCTGCCAGAAATACATGTAAATATAATTTGGTTCAAGTAAGAGATGGCTTTGGCTTTGTTAGATAGAGTCAAACTCCAATGTTTGTTTGTTTCCTTGATATTCTACTGTTCAGAATTGAACTGCGTTTGTAACTGTTCTGTGTGTATATATACATATAATATGTATAAAAAGATATTTTTACAAATAAAGTATATTTTGAAATTTAAAAAAAGCTGAAGGCATGGGATACAGCAAAGATTATGAACACCAATAATATTCTAGCTGTTGCAATGTAAATCTGTACTCCACGAGCAGCCAAGCTCTTCCATTACAGTTGCCACACTGACATCTTCCCAACAAAGTGCAAAGTTGTCCAGGTATTTGTTATTCACAAAAAGGCAGAATGAATCCATTCCAAACAATAAACGTCCAACTTGCTACTACCATCAACAAGGTTATGGAAGGTATCATTAACAGTGCTATCAAGCAATGGTCGGGATCTTATGGCTCCTAATTCAATGGACAAAATAGCTGAATTCTGGAGGTGCAATGACAAGGACTGGCCTTGGCATCAAGGCAGCTTTTGACCAAATAAGGCATCAAGGAGCCCAGGCAAAATTGGTCAAAAGGAGTCAAACAGTTATCAACATCTGGATGCATACCTAATGCAAAGGTCAATGTTTGTGGAAAATAGAGGGCAATCATCTCAGCACCACACTGCACCATGTTCCTCAGGGTAGTAATCTTGGTTCAGCCATCTTTAGCTTCTTCCTTTGTTTTTGTTTTCTTTATCATAATGTGAAAACTGAGACGTTCACTGATCTGTCATATTGTACAATTCCAATCATAATTCCTCAGACATTGAAGCATCCATGCACATGTGTAACAACATCTGAACATGTTTTCAGCAGTATGTTACATCAGTGCCAAGCAATGACTGGATCCAACAACAAAGAATATAGCCACCTCTCCTTCCCATTTAACAGCATTACCATATTGAAAACCCACTATCAACATCCAGAAGACGCATTATTGACTAGACGCTTAACTGGACTAGGTGCATAAACACAATGGCTACAAGAGAAGATCAGGGCTGAAAATTCTACCATGAGTAACTTACCTCCTGACTCCACCTATGTCTCTCCACCACTTAAAAGGCATAATTGAAGAATATGAAGGAATACCCTCCACTTCAACATCACTCAAACGTATCAACATTGTTCAGGATAAAGCAGCATCTTCAATGACTCCCATTCATCAACTTAATGCTTATTTCTCCTTCACTGTCCCATCATGGCAGCACTGTGTGCCATCAACAAGATGTACTGCTGAACTTGTCAAAGTGTCTTTGACAGCACTTTTCAAACCAATGATCTTTACCACCTAGTAGAATAAGGTCAGAAGGCGCACCAAAGCACCACCCATCAAGTCACACATGATCCTGAGTTGGAAATGGGTCGTTGTTCCTTCATTGTCACTAGATCAAAACCCAGTAACACCTTGGCTAACAGCATTTTGGATGTAGCTGCATAAACAGAAGTGATTCAAGAATGTAGCTTCCTATTGCCTTCTCAAGGGCAGTTAAAGATGGACAACAAATTCTTGCCTTGTTATCAACACTCAGATCCCATGAACATATAAAAGACAGGTTTAATGTCCTATAGCTGGACACCCATTGTTGCTGGGTGGACATGCTGGTAAAGAGGTGGTGAACAATCAGCCAGAATTACCAACCCCAATCATAATCTAATGGCTCCTGCTAAGAAATGTAACTGCATGGACTCTGGATGAAGGGTAAGCATCAGACCATGTGATATTTTATTAAGGGTTTTGAAGAACCATTTAAGTGAGGTTCAAGAAGGCTGGTCGCAAGTGTGAAACAAGACTGCAGCAAGAGTCAGCAACTTTGGTGGAAAGTGCGGCATAACTCAGAGGAAACATAGCTTTATGTGGTTCGCACTCATAAGCTCACATGTACTGAGCAACAGATATCAAGCAAATGACACCAGTCAATTACTGAAAAAACTGTTCTCACACCTAACTGACACTATACACTTTTCACATAGAAAAGAACAAATATAAACAAACAGTTCATTTTGTTTTTAAGTGATCAAAATTACATGCTTTTTTTCTTTTACACTATTTGCTTTTAGTTTACAATCCCTTGTATTTCCTAATCTAGGTGTCAATTCTGCAAATTTCAGGCAATCTTTAAATACTGCAAATTTTCATAGAAGATCCACAAAGTTGGAGCCCTTGATGATGTCCTTCTTATTTAGAGGTGAAAGCTAAAAAATCTCACTAACTGATTATTTTTGCAGTGCAGAAATTTCTATAGTCCATTGTTTGTTCTTTTTTCAAGTTGCTTTTATTTCTTTGCTCACAACCTGGTGTCAATCATGGGACCTGAATTCAAAACACAATGTATATCACAGAATTGTTACAGTGCAGAAGGAGGCCATGATATCAGGCTATAACTGGCACAACTCCATAATGAATATTAGTTAGAAAACTGAAGTATTTTCAGAACAATTAGTGACAGAAAGCGTGCTTTAAGAAATCTGACATCAATCTGGCATAAGTGTATTGTTAAAGCATGTTTTGAAAACATTTCTAAGGTTAAAAAGCATTAAGCACTGGTGCCAATCCAATTTTCATAAACGTTATTTTTATTTCACAGTTTAATGCTTCATGTTCTGTGATTACATATCAACTCTAATATTCTCTTCATCCATTTCAGAGTCTTTATACCCAGTGTGTGAGTAATACCCAAGTTACCACCACACAATACTGCAATGACTGAATCAAAGTAAGGTGCATTAACATGTGTTATTCTCAATAGGATTTATTTTACACTAAGTTTTTTCATGCTGTCAAGCAGCTGCTAGCTCTGGGACACTGCCTTCTGACACCTCAATCAAGGTACAAATGTTTTTTACCCAAGTCATAGTCTTAAACAGTTTCAATACAGTTGGACATGCATCCCTCCTGAGATTGCGTTAATTCTGCAAGTTTACTTCTGTGATTTTGGCATACATCTGGTCCTATATTGGTGCCAATCTTGCTTACAATATAAACATAGCCGCATCAATCTCATAAAATAAGCCCTTCTCTAAAGGTATAGATAGGGTTTGGAGTTAACGTAATCTCATTTTTTAAACTAAAGGTTAAGTTTGTCACAAATCTGTGCACAAGCTTGTTGGTCACTTCTATATCTGACATACATGGACGCCCAATACCAAGCTCAAAAACCTCTTTATCAAGCTACTGACAAACGCACGCAGGTAGAGATATTTGTTTGCCACCGAGTTTCAGGCGCATAAGTTAAAGATAAATGCCTGCACCTGGATGAATCAAACTCAGAAGATACATGTTCCACATGAGATCTCCACCACAAACACGACAGGATTTCTTTCAATGCATTGCTTTATATAAATTCCTAACATTGCTAAAACATAAATAATTCAATACAATTTAGGAGTGAATTAACAGCGAGTTTTCAAAAATATACTTTGCATAGAATAACACAATGCTTAACGCGATAACTATGTTTTGACATTTGAAAGTTCAGCCCCTATCAATGTATAAGAAGAAGTACCTGAAAGACAACATCGCTGGAAACAAGATGCGGAATGTACGCAGGATCCCAAAGTGTTGCGAGTTTCTCCTGGCCCCCGGCCTCAAGCAGTGAAGAGCGGCGGCCGCCAGGCTGATTGACAGGTGAGCTCAGCCAACCAGAAGACAGAGTCGAACGCGTGCCTCCAATCGGCGTAGAGCGCGAGCTGGGGCTGCTGCGGGCTCGCGGATGAGCCTGGTTTAGCCGATGCCGCGGAACGGACGGCGTCCAGTGGCATCTCCAACAGGGCTGGGTCCCTGCTGGGGCAATCCAAGCAGGCACTGCCAGCAGATGGGTGGGTGCACTGTGCTGACATGGAGAATGTAGGTATCTTCCAAATATCCTATCGCTACTCTGCATTTCACTGATTCAGTATTCAACACAACTTGGTCCCTGAACTTTTAAAAAAAATTAAACTAAACGTTATTTTGCGAAGGAATCATCAACCAACGTTTGTATCACCATTCATAGAGTTAGTAAGCGCAATGGAATTTGCACACAATGATACCGGGCAGCCCGGACAACTAGAAATATCTCACGTATTTAGTTTGCTATTTGACAATAGCTCCGTACTTTTACGGCTTTAATAATTATTGTCAAATTTATTAATGCAACATTTCAACAATCTCTTTAAAAGATTAATTAATCACCAGAGTGCGATTTATGTGGAGATGGAAACACTGAAAAATTACAGTTGACGATTCAAGTAAAAGTCCTCTCCTTGCAAGTTACCTCTACTCACCATACTTCAATGAAAGCATGTTAATTCGATATCAAACCTCTCCTCTCTTCAGCTCTGTTTCAAACCTCCTCACAACAGTTCTGTATAAAATCTTTCCTCAGAGGTTCTAGAAAAAGTTATACACCTGAAAATTAACTGTTATGGTTTCTCGACGCGCTGAGCATTTCTAACAGTTTGCTTTTAATTTTTCATCATCTGCACTCTTGTTACTTTTTGTCCGTAACCGTCAGGAATAATTCTAAGAGTTACGAACAAAACTATCAGAGGTCAACAGGACAACGCAAATGTGAGGAAAGTGGCGAAAGGCAAATACTAGAGCGCTTTGAATCATGGAAACGAGGACTCTTAAGTTTTGAATACTGCTCCTCTGAGCCAATTTCAACCCAGCCCGGAGCAAGGGTATTACAATTGGCCTTAGCATCCTGGGAGTAAGGGAATGGGAAATCGGGTAGGTTTCCCAAGTTTGAACATTATCCAGCAATTCCTGATGGAAAGTGAGCATGTGTGGTCATCTGAGGTACTTATATGAGATCATTTCTTAAATAGTTGCACAACTGTCCAATATGCACTGTTTTGTAAGGTCGCTGACAACACTTGGGGGGAACATTTTAGTATAATTCACAGAACCATGGGCCCGCTTCTTCAAAGGAGATGGGGGAGGCGGAAATGCGAAACTTTCACTTAGGAATTCTTTTAACAGATACAAATAAAAAGTTAAAATTTGAATGTTGAAAATTGCAGAAAATTGGGCAGGCTCAAGTATTGATTTTGACTCATTGCTTGAAATGTTAACCTGCCTTTGGGTGGAGATCCTGCTTTCCATTTCTTTAGTCATTTCTCATGTGCTCCTTATAACAGTGAGTGTCTGTAGAGTCAAAGGATAGAGAATCATGTCCATGATTTCTCAAGGTCCATTAGGTGAGGTTCTGCACTGAAAGCACACAATCAGAGAATTGCCTCCTTAGCTTAAAAGGAAAATACACTGGAGAACCATACATCTATGCTGCATCTCTAGACATGAGTAAACTAAACTTTGATAAAATACCTTCATTAACTTTCAAAGTAAAATAGATAGTTGGAGTTTTTTTGCTTGCATGTTCCATTCCTGACTCCCACTATATTTTAAAAATCAACAGATCCCATGGCCCCACAAATCTTCTTTATCCATCTCTAATCTATCCAAAATCAATCAATACCCTCGCAAGGAGATTGGTGCTCCTGGATTTTTTTGGGTGTCTTTCTGAAAGGTCAGTGACAGCAAGAAAGTTCAAATGTCAATGAATGCTGAAGGAATCACCCCATCTGGGTGAATAATTCTATGTTAAAATCAGTCCACCAATTTACAAAACTATTCTGATGCACACTTCTCCCTCTAATTAATCACCTTATATCCATGTCATCTTCCTTAGTTGGACTCTGCAACTCTCAGACATCACAAATGTTTTCAATGTCTCCGGCTTATTTTGTAGAAAATGCACTTGTCTTTATTATTTTAGGGCGATCCTCTACTGGGGAGTTTTCCAGAATTTCTCAGACTGTTCAAACTAGCCCTCTAGTGGAGATCCAAGAGATTAAATTTCCTACAATACTGTGCTTTTCGTACTGCGTATTGATTTACACATTTACAGCATAGCATGGCACTCTCTGCACTATGTTGATATGATTGTTACCTCATTTATTTTAAATGGATTAATGGTTAAATTAAAATAGGGCAGATGAGAAACTACTTACAATGTATTAATCAATTATTTTGCAGAAAAAATAAAAAAGAAGCTTATTTTCAAAATAGTGAGTGTTTGCAAAGATCTGAAAATTAGAAAGAGTTGGGTGCCCTAGTACATGAATTGCAGGAGCTTTGTATGCTACAAAGCAATTAATCAGGAAAGCTAATAGAATATTATGTTTTATTGCAAAGGGAAGTGAATGCAAGAGTGAGGATGCTGAAATTGACAAGACTGCATGTGGAGTACTTTGTACAGTACTGGTCACCATACTTATTGAGGGATATTAATGCATTGGAAGCAGTTTAGTGAAGGTTTACTAGGCTAATAGCTGGAATGAGTGGATTACTTTATAAAGAAAGGATAGTCAGGTAATGTCTGGGATGTAGAAGAGTCAGTGGTGGGAATGGAGTACTTTGTCAGTCACTCTAACTCATTTTTTAAAATTTAGATTTCCCCTCTCTCCCTAGCACCTCCTCATTTTTTTTTCTTTTATTTTTGATGTTAACATTGCCCTTAGCAGGTTTTGCTTTTAATGCACAATTGGCCACACGTGTGTTTTCCTGGTGGTGGAAAAGATATAATAAAGTCTATTCACAAGCTACCTTTTACAATCTTACAATATATGTAAAAAACATACACATGACCACAGGTGATCTGGGGGAGAAAATAAAAATAAAGGACACCATGTGCCTCTATGTAAAAACAAAAGCACTGCAAAGTAGAATCCGCTTATGGCACAGTGATTGTATCACCTCTTATGGACTGGGAGACTGAGCATCAAGTCCCACCTGCTGCAGAGTTAAAAATCACACAACACCAGGTTATAGTCCAACAGGTTTAATTGGAAGCGCACTAGCTTTCGGAGTGAGGCTCCGAAAGCTAGTGTGCTTCCAATTAAACATGTTGGAATATAACCTGGTATTGTGTGATTTTTAACTTTGTACACCCCAGTCCAACACCGGCATCTCCAAATCACTGCTGCAGAGGTGTGCAATAAGATCTCTGTTCATGTTGATTATAAAAATTGGTTAATTTTCTTTTAAATGTCAGTAATAACTAAATTGAAACATTTAAAATCTTGGGAGGACTTCCTAACTGCATGGATATGGAAATAATGGGAAAGTGGAGGACTGGGGGTCATATTTTAAAACTAGAAGGTCACCCATTAAAATTAGAGATTAGGGAAAAAAAATTCTCAGACAGTTATGTGCTTTTGGATTTTGCTGGTAGTGCAGAATCGTAAAATATTTTTAAGGCACAGGTAAATAGATTTTTGATTACCAAGAGGTAAAAGAATATCAGGAGCATGCAGAAATGTGGAATTGAGGTTAAAGTCAGAGATCAGCCAAGATTTTATTGAGTGGCAGAGCAGTTTCAAAGGGCCAAGTGGCCTGTTCATGTTCCTTATTCATATGTTTTTAATGTTCATTCAAAATAACCTGGAGAGAGATGAAGTTGAACCCCAAATATTTTGTTGATCAAATTTAAACTGGTAACTCATAGGCAGCAAACTTCCTCTGTAACAAAATCATAATTCTATTTATAAAGAAGAGTTTTAATATAAAAGAGCTATTTAAAGTCCTTGCTGTCTTGCTAACGTTTCTACCCTAAGGCTGCTGCAGTATTCCAACAAAGCTCAACACAAGCTGGAGGAACAATGCCTCATTTTCCAATTAGGCACTTCACAGCCTCCAGGACTCAATATTGAATTCAGCAACTTCAGAGCATGAACACTCTCCTCCATTTGATTACGATCTTTGCATGGGTTTCCTCTCAGCAGAGCTGATCCATTTTCTACTATCCATGCCTACCATTAACACCTATTTTGCAGTCAATCTCCGTTTTACTGCCGTGAGCATACCCTTTGACTTTTGCCCTGGGCACCCTCACCATATGTTCCAGCTGTTCCTTCTCCACTTTGTGACCAGCCCCCTTCAGTTCCAAAGAAGAATCACTGGACTCAATTTTGTTTCTGTCTCCACAGATGCTACCAGAGCTGCTGAGTTTCTCTCGCACTTTCTGTTTCTATTTTAGAATACAGGAATATGGTAAGGCAATTTGCCCCATCCTGCCTACCGTCATCCTGAGTCTTCTTGCAGAATCCAATTTGGCTTTTTTTTAAAATTAATTTCTCTGCTCCAAACCTATTCTCAAAAAATCAATCTAGTTCCTTTTAGAATGCTTTAGAGCTGTAAATGATGTACTGCATTTGAATGTTAAATGGTTTGTTTTGTTTTAATACTGTCAACTTGTGTGAGAGTGCTCTCCTTGCTTAGCAGTAAATAGTGCCACCAATCTTTCTCTAAATAGACTTCATGATAGCACTCATTATTATGAATCAACACACATACACACACACACTCGGTCAGTACGCATGCAGAAATCATAATATTGTTACATTGCATCACTACATTTACAGTAGCACTGCTGCCACCAGTGCACCCTACTTTTGTCAACATCAGAACTTCAGTGCTGCTGTTACAAATTCTGATGTTGAGGAGCCGGTGTTGGACTAGGATGAACAAAGTTAAAAAATCACACGCCAGGTTATAATCTTACAGGTTATTTGGAAGCACTAGCTTTCCGAACGCTGCTTCTTCATCAGGTTAGCTGTGAAACAGGATCATAAGACACAAAATTTATAGCAAAAGATTACAGTGTCATGAAATGATATATTGAACAAAACTAAATTGCTGTTAACTCTTTCATCTTTTAGAATGGGTTGCAGGTTTCGGTTCTTTAATTCTAGCAGCTGTCTCTACGCTTTCATGCTGTCCAGCCAACATCCACATTAAAGAAGTCAAGACGTGTTCAAGATTTATCTCAAGGGATCCAGAATCTGCTTAACATCCACATAGATAAAACTTGTCAGTTGGGAACCAATGGTTGTAAAATAATAATCTAGATTTTGCAACAGTCATGATGGTGAAAATATCAATGCTCATCATCATTATTACACTGAGTAGAAAGAATCATGTTCTGTTTTCATATGCATGGTAAAATGTGGAAATCCAAAAGGTGCTGTCACTGATTCTACACTTCCCCATATGGCCCACTGTTGTCATAGTACCCCAATTTGAATTCAGATGGAAACCAATAAATTGACAAAAACTGCTCTTTTACTCTATTGATTTTGCACTAAAAATGATCAAAAACATTTACCTTGTTTAATGAGGTGTAAATTAATAATGCACTAAGCTCATAACTACACTGATCCTGAAAACTAATATTTCTCAAATAGCAACTTTCTGTACATTGATAAGATATAACACATTTAATTGAGGAGTTTTGAATATTTGCTTGTGATATTTCAGCTTTAAAACCATTTGCCTGAATCATGTATTCGGCTCACTCTAAAATTTTAATTAAACGTGACATAATCTAATTATTTTAGATTCCTGGTTGGCTGTCAGTTAGAATTCTTTAATGTGATTGGCTGCCTATCCTGCTTGTTTCTCCTAAGTTTGATTTGATTTGATTTGATTTGATTTATTATTGTCACATGTACCTAGGTACACTGAAAAAGTTTTGTGTGCAGTACAGGCAGATCATATCAGAGAGAGTGCATTAGAGTAATAGAACAGAGTGAAGAATACTATGTTATGGCTGCAGAGAGTGAGATCAACACTTAAATTTAAAATTTGAGAGTTCTGTTCAGAAGTTTGATAACAGCAGGGAAGAAGCTATTCTCTAATCTGTTGGTATGTGTGTTTAAGCTTTTGTATCTTGGCACTGGATCCAAACAAAAATCAGAAATGGGAATCCCACACCTCAGAAATTATCGAATTTTGTGTATACCGTTCTTTGAGGTCACACATTAGTGCAGCAATACTGTGAATGTTGGGACACTATAAAAGCAGCTTTTTTCAGTAAAGAAACCAAATATAAGGTTGTATCCTGATACATTAAATTGAGACAGAAGAAATACATTTCTCAGAAATTACTTATAATGATACAGTCAGTAGAACTACTAAAACTAGTTTGAGATAGTTTGGTTTGTTCAGACATTTATCAGAAATATAGTTACTTTATGTTTGTGAAACAGGAGTTCAATCATTGTGAGTGCTTTTCATTAAACAATTTGTAATTTTTTCACAAATGTAAGCTAATTATCATTATGTTGTCATTGCATTTTGACTCTAAATTTATGGTTGCTTAAAACATAGAAGTACAAGTACAAAATTCAAAAAAGGTAACATTCACTTCCAACATTCTAGACCTTAGTTTCTTGTTCAAGTCTTCATTTTCCTGTATCGATTCTTAAAATGGGAAGTGATGGGAAGGCTCTTACCTATGCTTTCAGGATTATAAGTTACTACACAGCAAAATGTTACAATATTTAATTTGTTGTAAAGGGCTTTGGGATGTCCTGAGATCATAACAGGTGTTATATAAATCGATGACTTTCACTTATGAATCCTGATAAAGTCAAGGAAACAACTTCCAGCTTAGGCGTTTACATCCGGAACAGGTCCCAGAGAGGTTTATGAATGCATTGTAAATGGCAAAGTTATTAACAACCACAGAGAATACCTAGAGTGAACACGAGACATTAAACAGGATATTGTAGAGGCATTTTCATTCGTACTTTGGAATTTGCATCACTGCCTGTAACCATCAAATTGCAGTATATATTAACTGGGGTTATAATTGAACATTGAACCCAAAACATATCTTTTTCCTTATCAGTTTGATTATTTGAAAGATACATAATACCAGAGCCCACAATTCTCCTTACTAGAAGAAAAAGAAAAGTTCACAAACAGCCCTATCTGCCTGAATTGTGCAGCACTTCCTTCCAGAAATGGAGGATGAAGTGACAGTAACAATGTAGTGGTGAAATGATCCTATTATTGTGTTCTGGAATGACAACTTTATTTTAAAAGATGATTTCTATTGATAAGTCCATGTAAAGGTCAAAGATTAAGAATGTTCCTAGCCCCAAGAACGAAGATAGTAGGTGAGAAGAATTAGGTGAGGAAAGAGCATCTTAGTTATCACAAACTTAGCTTTGAATATCTTGACAATTTGTATTTGGTAAACTGGGAAGAGTTGGGGCAGAAAGGATCCAATTTTTGAATTCCTGGGAAAGAATGACTTAGAGTCCCAACTTTAACAGAGAGGAGATCAAGAAAATGATGGTCATGGAAATGCAGCATGGTACATTGTAGCTTAGGAAAGAACAGACGTTCCAATATGGAGTTCAGGTGAAAGGCTGCCAACATAAAATGTTGACTCTGTTTTTTATTTCTCGAGATGTTGCCTGTACTGCTGAGAATTCTCAGTATTTTTATCTTCGTTTCAGATTTCCACCATCTACAGTAATTTGCTTTCGAAGTATTTCCTATTTATATGATTTACTCCGACAGAACCTTTGGCTTTTTGTCTAGTTTTCAAGCTGCTCTTTATTGGAAAGTTGTTCTTTTTATTCTGTTTGTTCATCCATATAAATCCACTTAATGGTTTTTAAACTAAACAAGATCCACTGAGACACTACGGCAGTTCTCTGCTTTCAACAGTGGAATATGTTCTTATAAAACATTAAAAAAACTTAAAAGCAATTTTTAACCGTGTTTGCAAATATGTTATTAACAGTCTGCATAGATTTTGGCTGGAAATCGATGAATGATATGAGTTGGGACTTAACCCTCATAATCGTGTAAAAGCCAAAACACTCCAGAATAAGATTAAAGAAATGAGCCTTTGTCTTATCAATAGCTTTCCCACTTCTGAGCCAGAGGTGAGGGCTGTAGACCAAACACCCTCATTGAGTGGTGGCTCAATGGTCTCTAACACAGGTTAACTTTTGCCACAATACATATATATGGAAGAAGTTCAGTTGTGGGACAAGGCTCAGGTCCTGCCACAGGTAGCTCCAGTGAGGTGAAGCCAGAGCAGCAGTTCAAAGTATTGAGTTGAGGTGCAATGCGAACCAGGGTGAGAATAATTTTGTATCCAATGGATACAGACACCTGTATCGTGAGTGTAAGTTGTGTACTCTGGCCTTGGTTGGAGTCTGTCCAAGAAGAACGCTCTCACCAAATTAAAACCACATGAAAGGCACGCCCAAATTATGTGAGACCTGAGTCACAACCTGCCTTAAGGCAGAAAGCAGCAGATGGATTGAAGAAATTTATAAAAGATCAAAACATAAATGATGAATAAATTTATTTATCATCTAGTATTATATCTGTATCAGTTTGGTTTTCAATTGCAAAAGTCATCAAATACAATTAAGCAAATTAAATTCATTTGGCGATTTAGTTAACTCTGATTATACATGAACTTCTGAAACTTTACAGTAAAACTTCTGCTTGGAGGAAAGCTGCTTTTCACTTGCATGATTATGCACATGATGGAACTCCTGCAAAAATGCAATACATTAAGCATTTAAACCCAAAATGCAAGATTGTGAACACACTCCAATAATAACTATGCAGATATAATACTTGAGAAAATAGCTGTTATTTTACAAGAGGCTCTTTGATTCAATCCAGTCATCTCAAACCTGATGAGTTCAAGGTACAATGCTGATTTTCCATCCCAATCAGTTTTATTCTCCATTAAATTCATGGGAATGATATCATGCAGAGTGTAAACTCAGTGCTGCATTCAATTTTGTGGCTTTCTGGTCACTGGGTTCATTTAAAATTGTTGGTTTTGCATCCAGACAACACAATGTATTTAACTTACTCAACTAATCTTATCTTGAAAATCTCATTTGATTTGTATGTATATTTTTGGTTAATCATGCAAGAGGTGTGGGCATCACCAGCTAGACCAGCATTTATTGCCCATCCCTAATTTCCCTCAAGAAAGTTGTGTAAATTGTCTTCTTTCTACCCATGTAGTGTAGATATACATACAGAATGCCTACGGATAGTGTTCAACAATTTTGACCCAACAACCATAAAGAAACAGCAATATAGTTCCAAGTGAGGATGTTGAGTGGCTTGGAGGGGAACTTATTTCCTTGCATCTCTGTCTTTGTCCTTCTGGGTGGTAGAGGTTAGAAATTTGGATGGTGAAGTCAGGGGAGAATTGCTGTAGTGTATACTGTAGATAGTACACGCTGCTGCCACTGAGAGTCAATGGTGGAGGCAGTGCATATTACAGGGGATGAATGTTGTGCCAATTGAGTCAGCTGCTTTGACCTGTTTGTTGTGTTTGTGGGTTCATTCAAGCACTAAGTAGTCTAGAATGGATAAGGATAGCCATCTTTTTAGGTAAAAACAATGACTGCAGATACTGGAAACCAGATTCTGGAGTGGTGCTGGAAAAGCACAGCAATTCAGGCAGCGTCCGAGAAGCAGGAAAATCAACGTTTCAGGCAAAAGCCCTTCATCAGGAATACAGGCAGAGTGCCTGAAGGGTGGAAAGATAAATGAGAGAAGGGTGGGGATGGGGAGAAAGTAGCATAGAGTACAATAGGTGAGTGGGGGTGGGGATGAAGGTGATAGTTCAGGGAGGAGGGTGGGGGAAGGTAGCAAAGAGTACAATGGGTGGATGGGGGTGGGATGAAGGTGATAGGTCAGAGAGGAGGGTGGAATGGATAGGTGGAAAAGAAGATAGGCTGGTCAGACATGTCATGGGGACGGTGCTGAGCTGGAAGTTTGGAACTGGGGTGAGGTGGGAGAAGGGGAAATGAGGAAACTGGTGAAGTCCACATTGATGCCCTGGGGTTGAAGTGTTCCGAGACAGAAGATGGTGAATGCGCCAACTAACACTGCACCCCCTTTATCTGCTCGCTTAATGGTGAGTGCGCCAGACTACCACTGATAAAGCCAGCAGATAAAAGGAGTGCAGTGGTAGTCTGGCGCACTGACCTCTACACCGCTGAAGCCAGATACCAACTCGAGGACACCTCCTCCTACCGCCCCCTCGACCATGACCCCGCCCCCCATCACCAAACCATCATCTCCCAGACCATACAGAACCTCATCACATCAGGAGATCTCCCATCCACAGCTTCCAACCTCATAGTCCGGGAACCCCGCACTGCCCGGTTCTACCTTCTGCCCAAGGTCCACAAGCCTGACCACCCTGGCCGACCCAATGTCTCAGCATGCTCCTGCCCCACTGAACTCATCTCTACCTACCTCGGCACTGTCCTATCCCCCCCTAGTCCAGGAACTCCCCACATACATTCGAGACACCACCCATGCCCTCCACCTCCTCTAAGACTTCCATTTCCACGGCCCCCAATGCCTCATCTTCACCATGGATATCCAATCCCTCTACACCTCCATCCGCCATGACCTCCATTTCTTCCTCTCTCAACAGTACCCTTCCACCGACACTCGCATTCATTTGTCCGAACTGGTCTTCACCCTTAACAATTTCTCCTTTAAATCCTCCCACTTCCTCCAGACCAAAGGGATAGCAATGGGCACCCGTATGGGCCCCAGCTATTCCTGCCTCTTTGTTGGCTAAGTAGAACAGTCCATCTTCCATAATTACACTGGCACCACTCCCCACCTCTTCCTCCGCTACACTGATGACTGCATTGGCACCACCTCATGCTCCCGCGAGGAGGTTGAGCAATTCTTCAACTTCACCAACACATTCCACCCTGACCTTAAATTTACCTGGACCATCTCTGACACCTTCCTCCCCTTCCTGGACCTCTCCATCTCCATTAATGACGACCGACTTGACACTGACATTTTTTACAAACCCACCGACTCCCACAGCTACCTGGATTACACCTCTTCCCACCCTAACTCCTGCAAAAATGCCATCCCGTATTCCCAATTCCTCCGCCTCCGCCATATCTACTCCCAGGAGGACCAGTTCCACCACAGAACATACCAGATGCCTCCTTCTTTAGGGACCGCAATTTCCCTTCCCACGTGGTTAAAGATGCATCTCGTCCACATTCCGCACCTCCGCCCTCAGACCCCACCCCTCCAACCGTAACAAGGACAGAACCCCACCTGGTGCTGACCTTCCACCCTACCAACCTTCGCATAAACCAAATCATCCGCCGACATTCCCGCCACCTCCAAATGGGCCCCACCACAGGGATATATTTCCCTCCCCACCCCTTTCCGCCTTCCGCAAAGACCGTTCTCTTCGTGACCACCTGGTCAGGTCCACGCCCCCCCCAACAACTCATCCTCCCGTCCTGGCACTTTCCCCTGCCACCGCAGGAATTGCAAAACCTGCACCCTCACCTCCATCCAAGGCCCTAAAGGAGCCTTCCACATCCATCAACGTTTTACCTGCACATCCACCAATATCATTTATTGTATCCGTTGTTCCCGATGCGGTCTCCTCTACATTGGGGAGACTGGACGCCTCCTAGCAGTGTGCTTAGGGAACATCTCTGGGACACCCCGTACCAATCAACACCACTGTCCTGTGGCCCAACATTTCAACTTCCCCTCCCACTCAGCTGAAGACATGGAGGTCCTGGGCCTCCTTCACCGCCCGACGCCTGCAGCACGCCTCATCTTCCGCCTCAGAACACTTTAACCCCAGGGCATCAATGTGGACTTCACCAGTTTCCTCATTTCCCCTTCCCCCACCTCACCCTAGCCATCTTTTTAGTCTATCAAGAATAATCTTGTTTAATGAATAAAAAAAATTATTGCATTTCTTCAACTATTTACAAATTACATGAATGAAATCTATATTACCATAGAGACTGTTGGGAGCAAACACCTCTTGAACCAGCTCCTACTTTACTCTTTGACTGAGCCTCCATGACATCACCTCGCGGTTAGTGCTTATAGCATTCAGTCAAATATTAACTATCACAGAATCATAGAATTCCTACAGCATGGAATCAAACCTTTTCGCCCTGCAAGTCCAGACTGACCAACCAAAGAACATTCCACCAGATCTACCCCTCACCCTATCCCTGTAACCCTACATTTCCTATGGCTAATCCATTTAGCCTGAACATCCTCAACACTATGGGCAAGTTAGCATGGCCAATCCAGGTAACCTTCATATCTTTGGACTATGGGAGGAATCCGGTGCACCCAAAAGAAACCCACATAGTCACGAGGAGAATGTGTAAATTCCATACAGTCAACCGAGGATGGAATCAAACTGGGGTTCCTGGTGCTGTGAGGTAGCAGTGCTAACCAGCGAGCCACCGTGATGCCCTGCAGACTCTTTCACATATAACACCAGATAGTGTTGAACTTCTTGAATGTTGTTGGAGCTGCACGCATCTAGTCAAGTGGAGAGTATTCCATCACACTTGTGACTTGAGTCTTGTAGATGATGGAAAGGCTTGGGAAATCAGGAATTGAGTTAATCACAACAGGATTTCCAGCCTCTGATCTAGGATATTAAAGTGGGGTTTCAGTGATAGCAATGCCATTGAATGTCAAGGAGAGTTAGTTTCTGCCTTGTTAGAAATGGTCATTTCCTGGCACTTGTGTGAGGCAAATGTTACTTGCCACTTACTGGCCCAAGCCCGAATGTTGGCCAGGTGTTGCTGCATATGGACACGCATGTCTTTATCTGATGAGTCGTGAATGGTGCTGAACATTGTGTAATCATTCGCAAACATTTCACCACTGCCCTTACAGTGGATGGAAAGTAATTGATAAAGCAGCTGAAGATGTCTGTGCCAAAGACACTACCTTGAGGAAATCATGCTGCAATGTCCTGGGACTGTTTTATAATGTTTAAAAATTCAGATCGACAGGCATCATGAAAAAACCAAGGAAACAAGTTAGGCTTTTAGCTGACATATAAATTGTTTTATTGTACAATAAAAGTGTAAGCTGAGAGACGAGGACCTAGCCTGTTTTGTGTTAACCCCCATGATCGATTAGTGATTTAATCACACAGCAGTGACTTCAGACTTTGGTACCCATCATTAACTTTCCTACAACTAAACATGTACCTAGTCTGTAACCTGCCTTAATTTTAATTCTGCATTGTTTGTTATGCATTCAGTCACATATTGCTAAATCTAATTTTATAAATGATATGGTACTAATGAAGTAACTTTTGCAATCCACACTCAATGTATTTATTGGACTCATTCCCAAAAACTTCCATAAATCTTCTAACTTTTAATTGATGTTTATTGTTACACATGTGCACAGGCCAAGCTGGATTAAATAATGTTAGCACACTGAACGAATATAATTACATTGGAGTGCAGCCAACATTTCTTCATGGTTACATCTTGAGGAGCCGTCACCCTTTTTTCCTTGTAAATGTAAACTCAAAACTAGGGCACCCTCTAAAGGTATATGTGCAACATTACATTGCATTTTCATACCTCTTCATACGATTTCTGTCAAATTCTGGTAGCAGACTTTCACGACAGCTACAGGTCATACTTTGAGTCAATAAAAACAATCCTCATGATGGGCAGATTTCAGAACAGAACAGGAACAATGCAGCAGTTGATTCCATTTGGCCTTCAATATGCAATAGCTGTCATTTGGATTCTATGGATTCTAGGGCAGCACGAGCGACTCATGTCTCTTATACAGCCAGCTCTAGACCACTCACACCTAAGGAGAAATCACAACATGGTATAAGGGGCTGCAGAGATCTATTCACCTGAATGCCAGTGCATTTTTTAATTTTCATCTGAAGAAGTAACTCTTCTGTTGACCTTTTGTGACGTCAAAAGCAAAAAGCAAGTCTGGGTCAAAAGTTTGGGAAAAGTCTGCTTAACATCAGATGCATTGCAGTCTGTCTGAAGACCAAGCAGCGTCATATTCTGGGGATAACCTCTTACCCTGCACTAATCATCATGTTCAAGCTAATGTTGCAAATTAGCATTATGTATGGGAATATGGAGAAGGTTATTGCAACTTTAGCCTTGCCCAGAAGACTCACAATGAGTTAACATTATACATATATTTAAGAAGCAGGATGAATATAGCCAGGGATCCATAGCCCACTTTGCTGAACATAAGTTGTTGAGAAAATATTGCTATTTCTCCTAGAGAGGATAAAAAAAATCTCGAAACTCAAAATATGACATGAATATTCAGCATGGGTTACAGAAAGGAAAAGTTTATTTGAAAAACCGCATCCATTTTTCTGAGGAGGTAACACAGTTAAGCAATACATGTAATATGTAACTTTTCAAACTGTATCCAATATCCTCATGAATAAGGTTAAGCAAATGGAGTCTGGGACAAATGGCAAAAGAGGAGCAAGAAAGAAAGCAGACAGTAGGAGGAAATAGTAGGTATTCAATGTGTCAAAACGTGAGCAATGGTACCCCAAAAGATTTAGTGCTTGGACTTCTATTGTTCATAATTTCTATTTGAAACTTTAGAATAAGAAACACAAATTTCTAAATTTGCAGATAACACTGAATGGGGAGGATAGCGAAGACTGAGAAGAGCGACAACAAATTGCAAGACAACATGAATAAATATAAAATTGGTAAAACTAATTTCAACATTGCTAAATGTGAGGCATTGCATTTTTGCGAGAAAATAAAAAAGTCAATGAAGGAGGAATAACAGCAAGGGGTCAGGGAATACAATTGCTGCAAATTTGTACCTTGATTAGATCATACTGCAAGTACTGTGTGTCATGTTACAAAAAGGGAATACAGTCACTGGGAAAAATATTTTCAAGAATGACACGAGAACTCATCGGTTATGTCTATTGGTAAAAGGTGAACAACCTGTGAGCATTTACTTCTGAATGTTGATGGGTAAATAATAGATATCTTCATAATTACAATAGGATTTGATAGAATTGACACAGAAGGAACGTTTCTGCTTGTGGTCAAACCAGAGACTTTTTTCATGTAGATACTCTGCTTTCCCAGCTCCACTGGAAATCATCTCATAACTAGAGTTTCTTATTTCCTTTATTATTCTGGTGAATTCATGTTGTTTACATAAATTTAAGATCCTTTCTCTTGTGCATCAGCCAAAATTGCATAGCCTCCTAAATCAGACTTAATCAAAGTTTAAGTGAAATTCATCATTAATTTTCAACTCTTGTACTCTGTTGGGTTTTCTTAGATTTTTTTGATTTACAGTCACAATTATATAGCTATGAACACCCAAGGTTAAATTAAATCACATCATAAATATTTTTCCATTAATTGTATTCCCACTCATTCCTTTCTTTTGTCCAGATATGTTTGACCACATTTATTCACATTAAGTTGCATCTGCTGCCTGTTTATCCTTTTCTTTAACCTGTCAGTGTCTTCCTGAAGTCTTTTAAAACTTCTCACTATAATGCAAACTCCCTGCTATTATATCATCAGCAAATTTTAAGTTTGTCTTCCCTTTACTCAAGTCCAAATTACCCAAAGGCAACAATGGGCTCAGCATTGACCACTGGTAGTCCCATTAACCTTAACTTCTTGTCTCTTTGTTTCCTGTTCATACAGTTATGTAAAGAAATTAAGATGATCAACAACTACAATTTGCATTCTTATAGCAGCGAGCTATTACTAAAGTGCAGCAACCGATATTTATTTTTGGATTAGTTTTAATCCCAAAGATCTCCCTTGTGAAGGAGTGTAAAGTACGCCACTGTTTTATATTTCATCACACGGTGCGTGATATTTTCTGTTAATTTCAATCTAGACAGTACTCTGCTTGGTAAAAAGCAAATTTAAGAGCAGAGTGTGACCAAATAAAATTGATCCCAATTTACACCACGGCTTCTTTACCTAAACTTGCCCTCATCAAAAACTATGCTGACCTTACTTCAACGAGCACCAAATCCCAATCACATGGCACCCCTGTACTTGCTAAGTCACAATGGTTTCCAGACCAAAATGCCTTCATCTCAAAGTTTTTATCCTTGTTTTCAAATCACTCTTTCTTCACTAACTCCGTAACTTCTTCCAGCTGTACAAGTTTTCAGACTTCTCTCCACTTCTTCCAACTTGCTAATCCTGAGTTTTTACTGTTGCAACTAATGACAAGCAATAAATTCAGTTCCTTCATCCTAAGGTTTGGAATTCCCAACTTAAATCTCTTTGCAAGTTTATTTCTCTCTCATCCATTAAGAGACACCCGAAGATCTACATCTTTGGCCAAAACATTGTCATCAGTCCTAATATCTCAATCTGTGACTGGGTGTCCAATTGTCATTGAAATACTCTTGTTTAAAGAACATTAATGTTTTGTTACATTAAAAGGTATTATATAAATGCAGGCTGATTTTTTTTTATTTGAACTGTAAATTTGTGTTCGTGGATGACATGTCTCTCCTATCAAAGAAGACCATCATCAAAGCTTGCTCGGTCCCACAATATTTTGTTTATTGAACACAATTATATATTATGAATGTAAAATATGTATTGTAAACAGAATAGTGGCAACAAAAAAGTAAAGTCCTCACACCATCTCTCCCATCAAAAACATAAATATATTCATCAATTTTTTTTTCAATTTAATTTCTTGTTGATGTAAATGGGCAGGGAAGTACACATGATACAAAAAAGCTGGAAATTTTCAGCTTCTTTCACGACTTTCCTTTCTTGCAGGAAATGTTCTTGCCAACTTTTTCCACAGCTGCTGATTTTAGGATCTGGACTGTAAATGAAATTCACTTATGCCACTCTTACAAATCACTAATCTTGAATCTATGGTTACAGCAAGACAATGTTTCTTCTGTTCAGCGAAACATGTAATTTTAATTTTTTGTTTATACTTTTACCATTGATTTATGTATGTTTTATATTTTTCCCGCTGTTCCCTTTTTACTCTTTTTTCACATTTCATATGATTTATGATTCCCAAATTGCGCATTTCCTGTACCTGACACATTTTTTTGTCTGGACTTGCTGGCCGCACCTTTTGTATATTTTCCTGTTTAAGAGGTAAGTGTGAACAAACTAACAAAAAAATTAAGAGAAAAAAACCCACAAATGCTGTAAATCAGAAAATGGTGGAAATACACAGCTTGTCTGCCTGCATTTTAAAATGGAAGACACGCTAATATCAGATGGAGACCCCATGTCAGAACTGAAATGTTTAATCTGAACTGAAATAGTTTATAGAACAGATGAAAGCAAAGAAGGGATGAGTAAGAATGGGCATTCAAGGAAAACTGTTATAAATGACTTAGTAGTTTGTAAACTTCTTTAAGAGATGGATTGTGTAATGTATTCAATGTGCAAATGTTAATTTTAAATGTTAATGCTAACTTTCTCTGCTGGGTAGTTATTCATTTTGATATATGAAAATCTATGTAAATATTTCTTGTTATCTATAAGTGATTTACTAATTTGCTTCATCTAGTCTCTGCTTCTGCATTTGTTTTTGTCTTTCTGTATTTTTATTTGCTGTTTGAATTTCCCTGGTATTTGCTTGCCCCTTAATAGCAAATTGTTTTTAGCAATAAACTAAAACCAGCAAACAGCATTCTATCTAAACACAAACTGATCAGGTATAAAATGTAACTGACCTGTCTCTGTCCAACTGGTGCGACTTGTCGAGGATTTCCATGATTTTGCATTATCGAGAAATAAATAACTGAATAACTTGTTTGAGAATGTCAACTGATCTCACAGAAGCTGAACACAGATCAAGCCCAAAAAAGTGGGGATAATAGGAGGAAAACTTATTTAAAGAGTTTCGCTAATTTAACATTAATTGATATTTTCTTTGCAGCTTGTATTATCTAAGTGTTAGGAGAAAGTGAGGACTGCAGATGCTGGAGACCAGAGTTGAAAAATGTGGTGCTGGAAAAACACAGCAGTTCAGGCAGCATCCGAGGAGCAGGAGAATCGACGTTTCGGGCATAAGCCCTTCTTCAGGAATTGTCTAAGTGTTGCTAATCGTTTTCAGGCACGCCCCGACATTTGTGTCTTGACGACTAAGAGAACAGTATTGGAATAGACGTTTCTCATCTGCAGTCATTTTTGTTCTTCGAGAAACACATATCCCTGAGGAGAGCCTCCTCCGGACCAATCAAGTCTGTCCTGAAGAGGGCGCCAGCATTTGCCCCGATCAAATATGGCGTCGCCCCGCCCCGCCCCAATGGTGACGGTGAGTCGTGCGTCGTTGCTGACGCAAAAAGCGTGCGCCGGCGGCGGGATGGCGGCTCGGTGAGCTGTTTGAATCGGAAAGTGCGGGAGCGGCCTGGGTCGGAGACCAGGAGAAAGGAGGGAGGAAGGGAGACAGACAGAGCGGAAGGAGGAGACGGCAGTAGCAACATGGAGCAGCCCCCGGGCTTTTGGTTCATCCGCAAGGTGAGAGCCGCCGGCTGCTGTTAGGCCTCCCTGGCCTCGAGGGTCACGTTCAGATCTTCATCTGGAGCAACGGGAAAAGTTAACTCTTCCTTAACCCTCCCCCTCCCCATGCACCAGCCTGAATCCACTGAAAGTAATGTTGAATGGGATGCATGGTGTCTGACCCTTCCTGGCCCCAACAGTATAGTACAGTTTTTAGAATATAGAACTACACAGCGCACTACAGGCCCTTCGGCCCTCGATGTTGCACCGACCTGTGAACTATTCTCAGTTCGTCCCCCTACACTATCCCAAAATCATCCATGTGCTTATCTAAGGATTGTTTAAATCTCCCTAATGTGGCTGAGTTGACTACATTAGCAGGTAGGGCATTCCACACCCTTATGAGTCTGCATAAAGAACTTGCCTCTGACATCTGTCTTAAATCTATCACCCTTCAATTTGTAGTTATGCCCTCTCGTACAAGCTGACGTCATCATCCTAGGAAAAAGTCTTTCTCTGTCTACCCTATCTAATCCTCTGATCATCTTGTATGTCTCTATCAAATCCTCTCTTAGCCACCTTCTTTCTAATGAGAACCGAACCATGTCTCTCAGCCTTTCCTCATAAGACCTTCCCTCCAAACCAGGCAACATCCTGGTAAATCTCCTCTGCACCTTTTCCAATGTTTCCACATCCTTTCTGTAATGGGATGACCAGAACTGTACACAATATTCCAAGTATGGCTGCACCGGCGTTTTGTATAATTGCAGCATGATATTGCTGTTCCAGAACTCAATCCCTCTACCAACGAAACCTAGCACACGGTATGCCTTCTTAACAGCACTATCCATCTGGATGGCAACTTTCAGGGATCTATGCACATGGACTCCAAGATCCCTCTGCACATCCACACTACTAAGAATCTTTTCATTGACCAACTACTTGCCATCCTGTTATTCTTCCCAAAGTGCCTCACCTCACATTTGGCTGCATTGAACTCCATTTGCCACCTCTCAGCCCAATTCTGTGGTTTATCCAAGTCCCCCTGCAACCTTTAACATTCTTCCAAACTGTCCACTACTCCGCCGACTTTAATGTCGTCTGCAAATTTATGCCTGTGCCTAAGTCATTTATAAAAATGACAAACAGCAGTGGTCCCAGAACAGATCCTTGTGGCACACCACTAGTAACTGGACTCCGGACTGAATATTTTTTATCAATCACCATCGTTGCCTTCTTCCAGAAAGCCAGTTTCTAATCCAAATTGCTAAATCACCCTCAATTCCATGCCTCTGCATTTTCTCCATCAGCCTACCATATGGAACCTTATCAAAGACTTTACAGAAGTCCATGTACACCACGTCAACTGCCCTACCCTCATCTACATGCTTGGTCACCTTGTTTGTTTGGCTGTCATGTTGTGATGTGATGGAAGGTGTCATCCACAGTGCACTCAAGCAGCATCTTCTCAGCAATAACCTGCGCAGTTAGGATTCTGCCAGGGCCACTCAACTCCTAATCTCATTACAGTCTTGGTTCAAACATGGACGAAAGAGCTGAATTCCAGAGGTGAGAATGATGGCCCTTAACATCAAGGTCGTGCTTGACCAAGTGTGGCATCAAGAAACATTAACAGAACTGGAATCAGAGAGTATCGGGGGCAAACTCTCTGCTGGTTGAGTCATATCTGGCATTTAGGAAGAATATTGCACTTATTGGAGCGAAAGGTGAGGATTGCAGATGCTGGAGATCAGAGTTGAGGGTGTGGTGCTGGAAAAGCACAGCCAGTCAGGCTTATGCACAAAATGCCACTTCTGCTCCTTGGAATTCCTGATGAAGGGCTTATGCCCAAAACATAGATTCCCCTGCTCCTTGGATGCTGCCTGACTGGCTGTGCTTTTCCAGCACCACATTCTTTGACTGTAGTTATTGGAGATCAGTCTTCTCAACTCTAGGACATCTCTGCAGGAGTTCCTCAGGGTAATGTCCTAGGCCCAAGCAACTTCAACTGCTTCATCAATGACCTTCCCTCCATTGTGAGGTTAGAAGTGGAGATGTTCCCTGATTATTGCATAATGTTTTGCGCCATTTGCAATTCCTCGGATACTGAAGCAGGCCATGTTCAAATGGACAATATCTGGGCTTGGGCTGACAAGTCACAAGTAACATTCATGCCACACACACCAGGCAATGGCAATCTCCCATTTAAAAAAAATCTAACTACCATCCCTTGACATTCAATGATGTTGCCATCACTGAATCCTCCACTATCAACATCTTGGAGTTACCATTGACCAGAAACTCAACTGGATTTGTCATATAAACACAGTGGTCCAAGAGCAGGTCAGAGACCGGGAGTACTGCAGCGAGTAATTCACCTTCTGACTGTCCAAAACCTGTCCATCATTTACAAGTCAGGACTGTGATGGAATATTCTCCACTTGCCTTGATAGGTGTAGTTCCAACAACACTCAAACCTTACACCATACTGGACAAAATAGCCTACTTGACTGGCACGACATCCACAAACATCCATTCTCTCCTCCACCGATGCTCAATAGCAACAGTGTGTACTGTCTATTAGATGCACTGCAGAAATTTACCAAAGATCCTTAGAGTGCAACTTCCAAACCCACAACCACTTTAATTTGGAAGGACAAGGGTAGCAGGTACTTAGGAACACCACCACCAGCAAGTTCCCTTTCAAGCCACTTTCCATACTGACTTAGAAATATATCACCGTTCCTTTACTGTCGCTGGGTAAGAATCCTGGAGTTCCCTCCCGAATAGCATTGTATGTCACCTCATATCAGGTGGACTGCAGCAGTTCAAGAAGGCAGTTCACCACCTTCTCAAAGGCAATTGGAGGCGGTCAATAAAAATGCTGGCTGGACAGCCAGTGATACCCACGTCCCATAAATAAATTTGAAAATAACTGCTGCCTGGTGCACATAATACTGAAGCAATGTCAGTAAGTGGAAGTGCTTTAGTGTTTATCTTTGCCACTCAGCGGATCGGGCTCACTCAGTTCTGTATGAAGAGTACAAATTCCATGTTCCTAGCTACTATGCTACCAGCCTGTCTGTCCCTGAATTTGGTTTAGAAATATGGTACCTATTGACTGTAGAACATTCTTTTAAAACCTACATCTTGCAAAGCTGTTGCTTATCCCCATACCTTCAGTTGCGTCAAATTTTATTTCATAATACTGATGCAAAGGACTCAAAACACTATTACATGTTAAACGTGCAAGATTTTACTAAAGCCAGGCTGATCTCTCTCTGACAACAATGTGAAAGATCTGGTTCCATGCTGAACAGAAATGTGAAAAATAACTATGATTGTATATTTGTATGATGGTTTATATGTACTGATCCTCCCAGTTTTGAAACTTGCTGCAATCCTTTGAGGTGCTGCAAAAGTATTAATTTCAGTCTTGTCATACTGCTTCCAGGTGTTCAGCTGGCGAGCAGCAGCTTCAATTGCTTGGTCTGTCTTGCTGCTACCTGTCTCCACAACTGTTTTTATACTGCTGAGCAGATTGAACGTTTTCCATCCTATCCAATGGATTACAGGTATTGTGCTTATGATCTAACTGAGAAAGAAACAATTCCCTTTTGGAGTGAATTGGTCAGTGACGCCTCTGTGTCCTTTTTATTTTTCAGATTCGCTGAATCATTTGAATAGTTCCTATATAATCTTTGCAGTTCTGGTACTTTGTGGAGTCGTAGTGACAATTGGTATTTTCAATACAGAGTTTTATACAGGTATTAGAAGTTTATTATTGAAAAGAGCAAAATGCTGGAGATCTTAAATTAAAAACTAGAATAAAGCACCGAAGAAACTGAGCAGGTATAAGATCATCTGTGGAAAACTGAAGTAAGCTGACAAATTCAAGCTTGACTTTACCACTCACAATGTGGCCCCCTCTGTTGTGGAAAGTGAACGCACACTGGGTAACTGCTTTGTGGAAGGTCTCCATTCAGTAGGCAAATATGACTTCCAATTGCCTGCCATTTCAATATGCCACCTTGCTCCAATACTCACATAGGGAACCAAAGAGAAGATGAACAAAAGTCAAACGAATTGACAAAAGAATCCAGCCAGGTTGAGGCAGTGAATCCACACAGGTTTAAATACAAAGCATATAAGTCAATTGTTCTTTTCCTTTCTGCAGTAGAGCCTTCTATTCCATGCAGTCGTATTGCACTTGTGGGAAATGTATTCCATCCCCGTCGGTTTCTCCATTCAGTGGTACATGCAGTAATGGGGATGCTGGTGGCATGGTGTGCAGCAGTAATAGCCGGGGGACGCTATCAGCTGATCAGTGTATCTTGTTCATCTCAGGGCAGGTGAGCATAATGTTAATAGAAGTCAGAGTTTGTAGAATGTTGGTTTGCAGAACATCTTTATTTGTGGTCCACAAACCCATCTACTTTGACCATTCTTGTCATTGCAGCTCATCATCCAGCAACCACATGTGCCTGAATGAGTTTCACATTTTCGTACTGATGGAAGGAGCCTTTATAGGATATAGTTATAGTCTTCTGTATTTTGTTAACAACTTCAATTATGTGTCATTCCCCATGTTGCAGGTAACATTTATTTCTTTGATTTCTGCTTTTGAATTGAGTAAAAGCAGATAGTTACGTTAAAAAGCAAGTGCAATTTCCCTACATTAAATGTATCACCTCTTCATCCAAACTGCAAACTGAAACCCTTTTTACGTTTTTTGCCCTACTGTTTTTTAAAACCAATTTATCATCCAAGTACTGCTTTTTGACTCTGCTAGTTTTTGATTCTATTCTCTTCACCTTGGAGATTTCCAGAACTCTGTTCCCCAATTTTTGTTTCTGTACAGTTTTTTTTAATTTAAACTAAATTCAAATTAACTTAAATTATATCTCACTACTTTATTCTATTTTACTCATCACACCTCCATTGAGGCTCCCATTCCTGGGAGCGCCAGTCATTGTACCTATATTCTTTTCCCCCAGCCTCCCCCTCCCATGGCCTGACGAGCGCCCGGGCTGATTTCCACAGCTATACATACCATGACCCTAATCAATATTGCTGATAAGTCTGCATTAATATAATTTAAAAAGTGCCACCATGTCTAGTAAAACTGCTCCATTTTGTGTTGTACTGTATTTGTGAGATAGTCTTGGGGGAGATACTCCATCACCAGCCTACGCTACCCCATAAGACTTGCGGGGGGTTTTCAAACATCCAATTCATTAAAATGTTCTGCCTTGCACACTGGGTAAGACTGTTACACAGTCTCTTTCCGTGTTTCCCCAAAGAGGGCAAATTTGGCAACCCCAGAAGAAGAAATACCGGATCCACTTTAACTTCGATCTCCAGGATGTCCTTCAACTTCCTTACTATAGCACTCCAGTATCTCTGGATCTTACAACATGACCAGTAGCACTGTGTGAGAGTGCCTGTACTAATTTTACATTTGGGACACCCTGGTGACGCTCCTCTCTTGAACTTAGCCAGCCTCTCTGGCATCATGTGAGCCCTGTGCAAGATCCTCAATTGCATGGCCTGTGCTGTGTTACATACCGAAATTTTCCTTACATTTTTCCATATATCTTCCCATACCTCCAATGAGATATCCTCTCCCAGCTCTCGATTCCACATACCCTAAACGAGACATAGTACTAACTGAAAGAGTGTCCATACTTCCGAGCACTCATTTCTCCATGTCTGACTTGTAAAACTGATTTAGGATCACGGTCTTCCTCTGTATATAATCCCTTATCTGAAAGTACCGGAAAAGGTCCCTATTAGACAATCCATATTTCCGACTTAGCTGGCTAAATGACATCAAGACCACCTCCTCGAATAAATCTCCGGACAGGAGATTCCCTTATTCTCCCATAACTTAAAGCCGGAGTCCATTGCCCCAGGTTTAAATCCTTGGGCTCATGCCAATGGGGTAAACAGCAAAGTCTTAAACCAATTGCCCTTGTCTTGCCACATTATCCTCCAAGCCTTCACCATATTTAAAATGATTGGACTCTTACACTGCTCGGTCATGGATTTCATCTTATCCATAAATAATAGATTAACTAGGGGACATCTCGACTGCGAGGCTTCAACGTCAAGCCAAGTTGACCCCGAATTCTCCTGTACCCAGTCACACTCATATGCTAACAGGGCGCTTAGTTGATATCTCTTTGAGTATGTAAGATCCACCCCTCCCTCACCCTGTGAGAGCTGCAATTTGGTAAATTTAATTAGGGGGTGCTTGCGACACCTTATAATAGAACCTAGCCAACCTCTGAGCTTCTAATACTCATCTAGGTAGCAACAATAGGAGCATTCTCACTGAGTACAACAGGCGAGGAAGAACATTCATTTTAATCAGGGCAATTCAGCCTAACCATGATAAAGTTAATCCCTTCTGCCGCTGCAAATCCTGTTTTATCCTCTCCAGTAATTGTGCATAGTTAGCTTTATACAGATGGTGGACGGCAGGGGTAATAAAAATTCCCAAATGAAATAAAAACCTTTTGACAACCATCTAAACGGGAACTGCATTCCATCCTTCAGATCAGCACCTCCACTAATCCCCCCACGGTCATGGCTTCCGATTTTGTAAAGTTGATCCTGTAGCCTGAAAAACTGCCAAATTCTGTGTGGTTCTTAATTGTGATGTATTTTGTATTTCAATTTCTTCTGGGGTTTGTGAAAGAAGGAAAATAATTATTTTGTTTCTTTTACAGCAATTCAAGTACCCACAGTTCAAAGGAAATCTGTCTTTAGTTATTAAGTACAGTGCTGTGCAGTCTCTGTATTTTCTCAGGAACTACTGCATCCTTTACTATTTCCTAGGTAATCTACATATTTGACATCGAACTAAGGATTCTTTTGTGTTGCTGATTGGGTAATGTTGAATTGTATCTCCCTTTCTCGCTAGAACTGTTTTGATGCATGGTTTATGATTTTTCTCTAACTCTGTTTGTCCTATACTGATTTTGTTGCTCATCCTTCATTCATAGCAATTTTTAAAAATCTCTTCAATGCCCCATTTGATTCTACAAATTAGGAAATGGAAAATTCAGAATTAAGCAGTTACTGGTCTCTTCCACTTAACATTGCTGTGGCCTAATTTCTTGTTTTTGGAAAAATGTGATTCCTATCCGTCAAATCTTTCAGCAGAACTGTGCAGGGTCCTTACACAGGAAGAACATGTCCTGAAGCTGAGAGAACAGCGAAGAGTCTGAGCTATGGGTGAAGCTGCATTTAGAAATAATGTGTAAGCAGTGGTCAGGAGTTGTACCTAGGAGGGAGGATTGACTATAAGAAGTGAAATTTAACTGCAATGTGATGGATAACAAACCTGTTGTAGTATATATTCTGAAATGTTTTTTTGTTTAAAACAAGGTGCTGTTTCTGCTGTTTGTTGTGTGAAATTTTCAGTTGCTGTATTTTCCTTGAAGCTACATGCCTTTAAAAATATTTGCTTCCATTTTACTGTTATACACCAACTTTCTCTTTTTTTTCCAAAATAAAATAGAAAAGTCCAGTTTGAGCAGAATGCAGTATTTATAGGTATAGTGCTGCCAATTGTACTTAAGTAGTGCTTACAAGAAGTTGTTTGCAAAGAAGTTTTCTTATGTGGTAGAAGATTTAAAATCCAAAGTGTGTGCTGAATGCAGGGCAAAATAATATCTTTGGAGTGTGCAATTTCAAGATTTATTGTTTTCTATCTCCAGAATATTTTTCCCAGTGTTACATTTTTTAAAATTGTCTCTCCCCAGGTTATGTACCAAGGGCCTGGATAAGTGCCTCAACAACCCTTCAAAGAGATAGGTTAGTGAACTGCATTGAAACTATTAATTCATTAATGTCTGATCCTGTGTTTTGTAGATTTGGATGATTTTTTTTTTCTTTTCTGTTCTTACCCTGAGTATCCTGCAGCCACCTTCGCATTGTCTCACCCATTCTAAAATGTGAGAGCTGAAATTGAGATGCAGTAGCTGCTGATAATAAGAAGGAGATGGAAATGTGTTGCTGGAAAAGCGCAGCAGGTCAGGCAGCATCTAGGGAACAGGAGAATCGACGTTTCGGGCATTAGCCCTTCTTCAGGAATGAGGAAAGTTGGTCCAGCAGGCTAAGATAAAAGATAGGGAGGAGGGACTTGGGGGAGGGGCGTCGGAAATGTGATAGGTGGAAAGAGGTCAAGGTGAGGGTGATAGGTCAGACTGGGGTGGGGGCGGAGAGGTCGGGAAGAAGATTGCAGGTTAGGAAGGCGGTGCTGAATTTGATGGATTTGACTGAGACAGGCTGGGGGGAGGGGAAATGAGGAAACTGGTGAAATCCGAGTTCATCCCTTGTGGTTGGAGGGTTCCTAGCCGGAAGATGAGGCATTCTTCCTCCAACCGTCGTTTCGCTGTGGTCTGACGATGGAGGAGTCCAAAGACCTGCATATCCTTGGTGGAGTGGGAGGGGGAATTGAAATGTTGAGCTACAGGGTGGTTGGGTTGGTTGGTCTGGGTGTCCCAGAGGTGTTCCCTGAAACGCTCCGCAAGTAGGCAGCCCGTCTCCCCAATATAGAGGAGGCCACATCGGGTGCAAAGGATGCAATAGATGATATGTGTGGAGGTACAGGCGAATCTGTGGCGGATATGGAAGTTTCCTTTGGGGCCTTGGAGGGAGGTGTGGGCGCAAGTCTTGCACCTCCTGTGGTTGCAGGGGAAGGTGCCGGGAGTGGAGGTTGGGTTGGTGGGGGGTGTGGATCTGACGAGGGAGTCACGGAGGGAGTGGTCTTTACGGAATGCTGATAGGGGAGGGGAGGGAAATATATCCTTGGTGGTGGGGTCCGTTTGGAGGTGGCGGAAATGGCGGCGGATGATGCGCTGTACATGGAGGTTAGTGGGGTGGTAGGTGAGGACCAGTGGGGTTCTGTCCTGGTGGTGGTTGGAGGGGCAGGGTTCAAGGGCGGAGGATCGGGAAGTGGAAGAGATGCGGTGGAGGGCATCGTCGACCATGTCGGGGGGGAAATTGCATTCCTTGAAGAAGGAGGCCATCTGGGATGTGCCTTGAAGAAGGAGGCCGCAGTAGGTTGAAATCTTTGAGGAGAAAGTGAGGTCTGCAGATGCTGGAGATCAGAGATGGAAATGTGTTGCTGGAAAAGCGCAGCAGGTCAGGCAGCATATCTTAGCCTGCTGAACCAACTTTCCTCATTCCTGAAGAAGGGCTAATGCCCGAAACGTCGATTCTCCTGTTCCCTAGATGCTGCCTGACCTGCTGCGCTTTTCCAGCAACACATTTCCGTCTCTGATCTCCAGCATCTGCAGACCTCACTTTCTCCTCAAAGATATTTAGAAGGAATCATAACAGTCCCAAGCTGTGCTCAGTAACATCTAGCCCCATGTACCTTTTTTTATAAAACTAAAACTAGTCAGTATATGAAAACTATGGCATCTTCACACGCACTCTGTTTCATTTATTTAGTTTCTGTAATGATAATTCATTCTTCACCACCTCGGCACAGGGGCTTTAAATTTTACGAGTGCAATATCTGCTCTGGCTGAGCTCGGAGAACACTGCACAAACTGTGGATCTAACCTGAGACTTAATGGCCTGTAGCACCACACCACACATTGAATGTTTCCATTTAAATAATTTTAGAGAGCTCCTTGAAAATTGAAGTTAGTGACTTTATTATAGTTTGTGTATGATGCTTCTTCCAAATGTTGCTGTCTTTAAATATTTGAGTGTCATGAGTTGAAAATCTGCTTGAAGTGTTTGTAAATACTGAATCTGTTTCCGGCAGAGTCCACCACATACACATACACATGCACACCCCTCTACCACCACCACGACCATACGTGTTCACTGAAAGTCAAAGACTTTCATTTATTTTCTCCCCTAAGTGTTAATCCAGTGAAAGTGAGAACTGCAGATGCTGGAGATTAGTGTCGAGAGCGTGGTGCTGGAAAAGCACAGCAGGTCAGGCAGCATCCGAGGAGCAGGAGAATCGACATTTCGGGCAAAAGCCCTTCATCAGGAATGAGACGCCTCATTCCTGATGAAGAGCTTTTGCCTGAAAGGCCAACTTTCCTGCTCTTCAGATGCTGTTTAATCCAATTTGTCTCAACTTCCCCTGTATTTAGCAGAGACCCACATAAACAAGTGTAAATTGTTGGAACAAATTGGTGATATTTTTGTGTTGATAATATGTAGCATATGCAATAGGGCCAGAGGTAGGCCACTAGACCCTTCAAGTCTACTATGTCTAATAAGATCAGGCTGATCTGATTACTCCATATTCCCAACTACCCTTGGAAACCTTTCACCTCCCTTATCAAGCATCTATCTACTTCTGCCTTAAAAATGTTCAAAGATTCTGTCACTCCCCCCCCATAAGATGGTGGAAGCAGAAATTCAAAGACACTCGACCCTCTGAGAGAATATTCGTCCTCTTCTAGTCTATAACTTGAATAAATAACTATTTTTCCCTTTTGAAACCTGGCACTACTGTCAGTTTCAACTGGGAATGAGGGGTGTCATTGAAAAGATTGTGGTCAATACTTAACCTCCACATTTCTTTTTAGAAAGCATCATGTCTGTCAGATGACCACAATGTGGTGCAATATTTCCAAAAGTAGTGCCAATGTGTGAGTGAGCACTTGAAACATCATCTGTCTGTAACTTTTTCTGAAGTGCACAGCATTCCCTGGATACCCTGACTGGATTATTCGACTTGCCACTGCTCTACACAGCCTGGTTAAGTGGTACGTTTCTTTTGGTCACCTGGTACATTACATGGCTGCTGTTTAAAATCTTCATTACTGAGGTGAGTGACGAATGCGATGGTATAAAGTTAAAGGGTAGCACAACTGTACAAGAGTTTTTGCATTTTATTATCTGTGATGCAAAATTTCAAGACTTTGGAATGGTGTGCCAATGACACTATTCCAAAAATCTCTAAAGGTACTAAAATAAAATTTTAATAGTGGACAAACTTTTTTTTTAACTTGAATTTATTGCGAATGTAATAGAACCAGTTTTCCATGTCTACACCATTGGTAAATGTTCAGCTTCCAAACTGTTCAGTAATTTCTGCTCAGTAACAGTTGTGATTTCCAAAATAGACTATGCTAGGATGACCCTTCAAGTGTTTATTTTACCTGGTCCAAATCCTGAGAGTTTTACATCAGTCACTGTATGCAAATAGAAAAGTTTTCGGATTATCAGAGTAGCAAGTGTTGAAAATCAGCAATTTTGATTTACAGCTCAAATTGCAAAGCCGTTGTTAATTCACCTTGTCGCCTTTTCGTTTCATTTTGTTGCATCACTCTGTACTCTGACGTTGAGTTGCGTATGTCAAAGTTCTGTCATTATTCTTTGTCTTTATGTGCAGAAAGGTTGTTATCTTTTTTAAAATCTGGAATTCCGCAGAGGCCTGTTCTAACTTTAGTTTTTTTGTATTTAATTCAGGACTTGTTCATGTCATGTTTGTACTCTTTTCTCTCCCATTGACTCAGGCATTCCAGTTTCCTGTGCAGCCCTCATTTGGAGAGGAAGCTGATCGGTGCCTCCCTAAAGTCCTAACAAACAATGTTTCCCCCTGTATAAAGGTAAACCAAATAAATGGTGTCATTAACACACGCAGTTCCTTTTTATTGTTTCATGAGTCTCTCTTGTAGGTAGCGGATTTACAGCAGACAGGATAATAATGAAGTATATCTTTTTCAGTATCTAGCATTGCAAGACTTGGCCTTACTTTCCCAATATTCAGCTTCTCGGAGACAAGAGGTGTTCAGCCTTAGCCAGCCAGGTGCGAAGAAATGCTTGCTCATATAGTTGGGACGGGTGTTGGGTTTGGGTGGAAGGAGGAGGGGACAGGGAGTACTGGGAACTCGTTAATATCTTAATTTCTCTAGTAACATATTTTACAATCCATTTCAAAAATAAATTTAAATTTCAAGGGACTCTGTGGGAAACATGAGTTATAATTTTAATCTCAATGCAATATTAGATTACTTAGTGTAGAAACAGGCCCTTTGGCCCAACAAGTCCACACTGACTCTCCAAAGAGCAACCCACCCAGACTCATTCCCCTACCCCTTCACCTGACACTACGGGCAATTTAGCATGGCCAATTCGCCTAACCTGTGCATTTTTGGAATGTGGGAGGAAACCGGAGCACCCGGAGGAAACCCACGGAGACACTGGGAGAATGTACAAACTCCACATAGTTGCCTATGGCGGGAATTGAACCCGGGTCTCTGGCGCTATGAGGCAGCAGTGCTAACCACTGTGCCACCGTGCCGCCCATTATGATATACAAATGAATATCAAAGTGATTATAGCTCTCATCTGCACTTTTGCTTTTCCCCTACGTTAACCTCTTCTTTTTCTTCCTCTAAAATGCTCTTGCACATCCATTGCTGTAAGTTTCCCCTGTCCGAGTGGTCTCTTCTCTGATCTTGCCTTCATTTTCATTTATCTGTAATCAATCTACATTTATAACAATCACTTCATAAGGAAAACTGAATCCACATTCCTCTCAGCTTATGTAATTTATGCACTTGTCTTTTTTCAAGAATAGTCTAGTTCTCATAGATATCTCTGCTGGGAAATATTCATCTCTATTTATCTTTCAGATTCTTCCCAGAACTTTCTAGTTCTGTTGGTGTAGCTTAATTCCACTTTGCAAGTTATTGAATATGTTATCAAATCATTTCTGTAAAAATCACTATTGTTAGTTCTGTGGGTTATCTAGTGTAGCTAATCACTTTTCTATTTTTTTGAAGGTGGTCATCCTCATAATTGGATAGCCATATCAAGTGAATGCTTAGCCTTGATAAATGATTTAACCCAAAAACTGGCAGATTATCAAGAAACAATTGCTGCAAACGGTCGAATTAAATCCTATCCGATCCCTGTGGAACGACATCTGCCGAGCACTTCAGGTCGGGCTTTGACCTCATATTGTTAAAATGCTGCTGTGTAAGCTGTTTTTGGACTATGGCAGCAGTAAAGTCATGGGGGGCTATGTCATTGAAAAGGACAAAAATTGGTTGAGTGACTGACTATCTGAGAGAATTAATAAATGCAAGACCAGTGAGTGGAATAGAAATTGATCAGAATTACTCCACCTGATGACCTTTTTCTCCATTTCATCGTTGACAACAGGAACACTAAACGTCTAATTTGCTTCTGAAAACATGCCCAGAGTTATTGCATTTATTTCCGATTACTTTAGCAATATAACATTGCTTTGGATTTTTAAAATATTGATTACTCCAGTTTTCTACATACATTTTGGCCAGTAGTGATCATCTTGTAATAAATCTAATAAAATACTGATGTGCTACTTTTATAATGTTTATTCCTCCCTTTTCAGGAACTTCCTGTCTTGAAGAGCCTGACAGCTACCAGCCTTCCTTACGGTCGCCACTCTCTGCCCGTCAACGCCGGGGCCCTCAGCCATCGTCATTGATTAAGTCTTCAGGCACTTCGTTCAGAAGCTTGCTTGGCTTCCCTTGTGCACCAGATCCCTGTAGTCCTCTTGGTTCTCCTGCTGCTGTTAACCGATTCAGTGACGTGTTAGACTTGGGCTCTCCCAGCTTTGGCTCTTCACCAACTTCTCATGAAATGAGGAAGGTGCCAAAACTATGGACCTCAGCTTCTAACTCCTCAGGTAGCTCTATGCTGTGGATGGTCTATTTCATAGAAAAGAGCTTATTGCAAGCTAATTTGTAGAAAACAAGTCATTAAAAATTGACAAAAACGTGAGTAGCTTAAAAGTTGATTGGGACTTAATACAATTGAAATGCATAATTAGATGGCTGAACTGTAGAGTCCTATTTCTAAATTGGCAAACTCAGCCATATTGAGGGGAGCTTCTGTTAATAGCGATTGGTTTGGCATCTGTTCATTTCCATCTACTCTTTTATTCTGTCATTCTCTTTCCCCTACCCATCCTTTGTCACCACATTTCTGTCCCCTCCCAACAAATCTGAATTATAGATATTACCAGTCCTCTGCATGCTACCAAACTTTAATGTATATGTTAATATGTCTAAGGGGCACTCAGCCAAGATGAATCTCCTCATTACTTTTTCCAGCAAACAGTACTGTCTGGTTACCTCTTGACGTCAGCCTTACTTTGAGATAGTAATTAGGGCATTAGTTAACAAAGCAAATGGAATTCATACTGAACCCAAGTAATTTTAATAGTTTTTAGTTTAATCAAGTAATACTAATGAAATAAAATCAGTGGAATTATGAGCCATATTAAGACTAACAGGTATTTTAAGATTAATGTTTCTTTGAATTACTGGCGTCATTGAAGTTTAAGTGTCTGTATGTTTTCAGAATACCTGGCAAACACAAGTGAATTTTGTCAAGCTGTCCAAGCCAACAACAGAACTCCTGAAGTGACAAAACACAATGCCATTTCTGAATGGATGCTTCAGAGGCAAGATCAGGTAAAAATGTCCTGCTTTGAATGAATTAATTGTTTTACTTCCTGAGGTGGAGCACTGGTTAAAGGTATTGTTTGGTTCCTAGACATGCCAGTTTGATCTTGAGTCTTTGCCAGGGTAGATAATACTTGTGGCAGCTGGTCACTTGCAGCTCTGCCCCTCCAACTAAAATTACCAACTGTTGCTAGAGACAAAACTGAGGTTTTGACTGTGTGACATTTTGATTATCTGTTGCCTTAAGGTTTGACAGATATTCCTGCATTTAACTAATAAAGGTTGAGTCCTCTCTGTGACAGAATACTTTCGCTCATCGTTATGCACCACAGGTTCCAAGTACCTTGAGGTTATCTACAAGCTGGTGACCAGGAGAATCCAACACTGGGGAAACCAAAACCGGGAAGAGCCTAAATGTAATCAGCAACTCATTGTCACTCATAGGAATTACATTAATACATATTACTGGTAAAACTTGAGAGAATCATCATCAAAAGTGGTATAACATTCTGGCAATAGTAGGTGTAAAGTCCTCTAACTGGTAGTACGTTCTGATCACCTGGAATTTATTCCTGAAACTGTAGCCTGATTCCTCCTGCACTGCAGAAGATATGATGAGGCTCCCCATTCAATGCTAATTTTAATACACCCCATCTGTTTCATTATTTCCTTTGACTCTGACTCTAGTTTGGACATCATTTTTGTGAAGGTGACAGTTCTGAACTGAGGTCCCAGATCTGTGGTGACCCCCACATGGAATTGTCAAAATGAGCCAGTGCGGTTTAACCCGAAGTAAACCTAAACATTGCACAAAGCTTTTCCAATTAATATCTTTGCACCTGTCTTTTATCTTGTTTCATTCAGTCTGAAATTTTGATTTTCTCCTTTATTTTCCCACCAATGGAAGCAATATTTCATTATTTATGTACAGTAAAGTTTTGACCGAGGGAGAGGTATTCTTGATTCTAGAAAACCCCTGATTCAAAAACAGTTGGAAACACTCAATTGAAAGCAATTTGTCAATCATGTTGGAACATATTTTGCCTCGACATCAATTGACATCAGAATCTGAGCCAGTTATGATGACAGATTTGCTGTTCAGAGATTCATGTAAATAATTCACTGGTTCAGGTATAGTTATTAGAGGAGGGAACAAAGATTTGGAAAACTGACAGCCAAGTGATGGATGTTTCTTGCATTAGTGTACACCTTTTACAGATGTTTGATTTGTTTTTAATGTGGGTTTCCTTTGTCAATGTCTGAGTTTTTCTATTTTACAATTATTTTGCAAACTGATGCATTTTTACACTATATGCAAGGGCATTGCAAAGGCATTTCAGACTCTTCAAGGCATTGTACAGTAACATCTTTGGGATCATCTTTCAGTCTACGCATGGGTTATTTGTTTTTTAAAATAAGTTATAGAGTCATAGAGATGTAAAGCATGGAAACAGACCCTTCAGTCCAACCCGTCCATGCTGACCAGATATCCCAACCCAATCCAGTCCCACCTGCCAGCACCCTGCCCATATCCCTCCAAACCCTTCCTATTCATATACCCATCCAAATGCCTCTTAAATGTTGCAATTGTACCAGCCTCCACCACTTCCAAGGCAGCTCATTGCATACTCGCACCACCCTCTATGTGAAAAAGTTACCCCTTACGTCTCTTTTATGTATTTTCCCTCTCACCCTAAACCTATGCCCCTCTAGTTCTAGACTCCCCCACCCCATGGAAAAGACTTTGTCTATTTGCCCTATCCTTACCCCTCAATTTTGTAAACCTCGATAAGGTCATCCCTCAGCCTCCGACGCTCCAGAGAAAACAGCCCCAGCTTGTTCAGCCTCTCCCTATACCTCAAATCCTCCAACCCTGGCGACATCCTTGTAAATTTTTTCTGAACGCTTTCAAGTTTCACAACATCTTTCTGATAGGACGGAGACTAGAATTACATGCAATATTCCAACAGTGGCCTAACCAATGACCTGTAAAGCGGCAACATGACCTCCCAACTCCTGTACTCGGTACTCTGACCGATAAAAGAAAACATACCAAATGGCTAGTTCTCCCTGTATTCCATGAGATCCAATCTTGCTAACCAGTCTCCCATGGGGAACCTTGTCGAATGCCTTACTGAAGTCCATATACATCGCATCTACTGCTCTGCCCTCATCAATCCTCTTTGTTACTTCAAAAAACTCATGATTTCCCACGCACAAAACCATGTTGACTATCCCTAATCAGTCCTTGTCTTTCCAAATACATGTACATCTTGTACCTCAGGATTCCCTCCGACAACTTGCCCACCACCGAGGTCAGGTTAACTGGTCTATAGTTCCCTGGCTTGTCCTTACCACCCTTCTTAAACAGCGGCACTACGTTTGCCAACCTCCAGTTTTCTGGCAACTCATCCGTGACTATCAATGATACAGATATCTCAGCAAGAGGCCCAGCAATCACTTCTCTAGCTTTCCACAGAGTTCTAGGGTACATCTGATCAGGTCCTGGGGATTTATCCACCTTTACCCGTTTCAAGACATCCAGCACTTCCTCCTCTGTAACCTGGACATTTTGCCAGATGTCACCATCTATTTCCCTGCAGTCTGTATCTTCCATATCCTTTTCCACAGTAAATACTGAATGCAAAATACTCATTTAGTATCTCCCCCATTTTCTGTGGCTCCATACAAAGGCTTCCTTACTGATCTTTGAGGGGCCCTATTCTCTCCCTAGTTACCCTTTTGTCCTTAATGTATTTGTACAAACCCTTTGGATTCTCCTTAATTCTATTTGCCAAAACTATCTCATGTCCCCTTTTTGCCCTCCTCATTTCCCTCTTAAGTATACTCCTACTTCCTTTATACTCTTCTAAGGATTCATTTGATCTATCCTGTCTGTACCTTACATATGCTTCCTTTTATACCTACCAGCCTTTCCTTTCACCCTGACAGGAATATACTTTCTCTGGATTCTCGTTATCTCATTTCTGTTAAATGACTGGTTTCAATATGTCAAATATGTGGCATGATTGGACAGAGCTTTCGTATATTGTGACACAGAGTACAGCTCGGTTCTGGATTGGTGGCTTATCTAGTTGGTGGTGTTATGAAATATAACCTTCAGCCTTCATCCAGCACCTTTTAACCAAAATGTATTAATGCGGTTTTGAAATATGCTTTGTTCATTTAGGTTAAGTCTTTCTTGTCGAAGCGAGGGCTGGTAATGTATTTATTTAAAAAGGTACAGTTGTGAGTTTAATTTTTGTTGCATCAGATCAACAGCATGTAAGAATATGTCTTTTTGGAAATCATGCATGTTGCATGCTGCATTGCTTGTCCCTTTGTAGTCTTGTTCAACATCCTTGCATTAATGACCCCGCTAGATGCAATCATTCAATGATTTATTATTTTGGGGGGGCTCTTCTTGGCACTGGCTTCCTAATCGAATGCTTTTTTCATTTTATTAGATGGAAGTTGTGTCCAGCTCATTTCTTTGGCGTAAAATCAGTTTAGAAATGTAAATGCAAGTCTCTTTCTCACCATGTTGTTGACTACTAATTCAGGGAGAATGTGAGCATTTTTATTTTGAATCGAGAGGCTAAGCACATACAGTTGTTACAGTGCAGAAGAAGATTATTCAGCCTACAGTATCTGCACTGGCTGTCTGAGCATTTTGACTTGGTGCCAATCTCCTGTCTTTCCCCATATTCTTACACATTGTTTCCATTTAAATAATCATCTAATGACCTCTTGAATTCCTCACTTGAACTGCATCCCATATCCTGACTACTCACTCTGTGTAAGAAAAGTCTCACTTCCCATTTGCTCCTTTTGCAAAATACCTGTGCTCTCCAATTTTGATCTTTGTACAAGTGGGAGCAATTTCTCTCCATCTACTCTGTCCAGGTCTGTCATTAATTTAGCAACTTCTATCAAATCATCTCTTAGCCTTCTCTTCAAAAAGAAATAGTTCAAACTTCTCCAATCTATCCACATAATTGAAGTTTCCCAACCTCGAACCATTCTTGTAACCCTCTTCTACACTCTCCCAATGCATTTGGGTCATTCCTAAAGTCTTGCAAATATTTCATTTGGCAGCTGTAAATATTTTTAGAAAGTGCATACCCATAATACATAAAGGACTCATCTTTCCTTTGGAAAAGATAAGCTTCTGTTTGTGTCTCAGATTTTATAAACGCTCCATGCTTGTATAATGAATAGTGTCATATCTTTCATTTCTGCATTAATATTTTTTTTAAGCTTTAGCTCCTCAAGCAGGAAGTTAATACTGAGCTTCTCAATCTGATCAGGCAACAGATTTCAAAGGCTTATGGTTGTTTCCGGGTTTTAATCCTTTTGGTTCCTTAAACCTCCAATTCTGAAGTCATTTGGAGTTCTGACCATGGCACCGTGTAAATTAGCATAATTATCATCCAGACCCAGTACAAATTAATGGCACCAGCAGTCTGGTCGTATTTAATACTAACAGAAAAGAGATAGTAAATAAGCATGAAATGTTTGCTTCCAAAACTATTCTTGTAATTTAACCAAAGTAGTTTTCAATTCACTGAAAGGGCAGCAATTGACCACAAGGCGAAAGTAAGGACTGCAGATGCTGGAGATTAGAGTCAAGATTAGAGAGGAGCAGGAAAATCGACGTTTCGGACAGGAGAGATTCCTGATGAAGCAATTGACCACAAGCTGGGCAGGGTATTTTATAAGTGCTTATGTCATAGGTCCAGTCAAGTTAAAATCTACCCTTTTTTTGGAAAATTCAGGATAATTAAATCCTAATTAAGCAAAGGGCATGTGATCTTGTCCCTCATGTCAGCTTCTGATTCAGCAGAGCGATCTGTGGAAATTGGTTCCATCAGGCAGAGTTAACCTGTGAACACACAGGGTGAAACCATTGCTTTCTTTCATGAATGAGGAGGCAAATTAGGACAAAAAAATGCAGAGTTAACAGGACAGCATTAAACTTTAAGGAATTGATTGATACCACATTTGGGAAACAAAAGAGAAAGTAATACTAGAATGGGATGGGGATGAAAAAGTTATAGGAGAAGCTCTCGCGTTTTGTTTTTTCTCCTTTGGTTACACTAGATTTTTATGACTTTTTAGTTTTAACTAACCATGGATAATCTCTCCATTGTACCTTCAAATTACCTAAAACCTGGAATTATCCTTTGTCTTGGAACTTGGTCTCTCATCAATAATGAGCAGTGGAGTAACATATTTCAGCCCTGATTTTGTTTTCAGTATTAGCAAATTTATTTTACAAGTGAACACTAATGTGCAATGTCTCATATAGAAATGCCAATGAGGCTAATATATTAGGATCCAGTGTCAAATTACTTTACAGACTATTTTTAAATAAATCGACTATTTTCTGGTATCCGTTGCTAATCCTGTGAAACATAAACAGCAGAGACCTATTGAACTGAATGGTTTTATTTCCGTACTGTAAATTTAAAGTCTATGACCAGCAATATTCCATTCAGAGCTCCAAAACACTTTAAATAAAAACAAAAATTGCTGGAAATGATCAGTTAGTTGAGCAGCATCTGTGTAAAGTTCAGTGCATCTACACATCGAACGGTTATGTTAGGTATGTGAGAGAAATAAAGTTCTTTTAAATCATATTTCATACAAGCCATCTTTTCACTTGACTATTTTCTGTTACCCATGTCTCACTTTTATTAAAAAGAAATCGGTGAGTTGCTTTGGAATAATAGAGTAAGGGCTTTAAGTATGTTACACTTGGTAATTGTGATGTTTTTGTGTGCCTGACTGATGTATCATGATGTTTGAAAATTCCAGCTGCTGTGTCTTGTCAATTTTTCTTATGATATACATTTTTTTTTACTTCTTCATAATTAAATAAGATTAGTTTTAATTACATTTTCTTTTCAGCTCCCGGAAGCTTCAAGTCAGGCTCTATTTGCCAACAGTCAAGCACATATATGGGCCCTTGAAGGTATGAAATATGCCATTTACCGAATTAAACCATAACTATTAAGGAATTTCTTCTCACCGTCAATACAATTCCATTTAATGTGAAACATATTTATACTAAATACAACCCAAATGTTATTGCAGTTTTTCATTTAGGTCTGGTGGTTTCTAGTTTCTATCCTACCCATTAAGTATGTAATCTTTCTAAAGTACTTGTGAATCAGACTAGACCCTCTCAAAATATTTTAAGGAAGGAGCTTAGACCCTAACCTTTTCTTAGTTTAAAGGTAGATGTGAAGTGCCGTGTTCCAGATGCAATGCGACTGGTCAAACTACTTATCATTAAGCAAAATAGAATTATTTAAACACTATAGTTAAAATTCAAACAAAAGAGAAATTTAGAATAACTTAACTATTGGAAAACTTAACCAAATAATAGATACAATACCTTATACTAATTAATTGTTCCAATATAGTAACATTCCATAAAACACTCCTTGGCAAAAAGGCAAATTCAGATAGAATTCTTATATGGAGTTCTCCAATCCAAGAGGAAGGAACATCAAGAGAAAATTCAGACAATGTAGCAGCCAAGAGACATTCACTGAAGTTTCCAACTCTTTTCAGACCTCCAACAGCTTCTGTTGCTAAAGAGTTTTTTTTTAAAAAACTGGAGAGCTTGGTCGGTGAGACCTGGCCACACCCAGGTTGCTTCCATTGTTCCAACTTTTTTAAAAAAACACCCCAAGGCTGCACAGATTGTTTGGCATCTCTGCCTTACAACCTCTCTTCAAAGAATCCAGGACAAAATAACCTTTTAAGGTTAAAAGCAAAATACTCCTGATGCTGGAAATCTAAACCGAGCAGCGAGAATGCTGGAAAAACTCAGCAGGTCTAGCAGCATCTGTGGAGAAAGAGTTGGCGCTTTGAGTATAGCACAACTGTTCAGAATGGAAATGAAGAATCATCTTAGGCTCAAAAGATTAATTCTGTTTCTCTTCTCAGATGCTGCCACACCATTATTGAGGAATTGTTCTTTAGCAGCTAGCTATTTGTTTTCACTTTGACCTAACCTGTGTTCTTTTTAAAGGTATCCAATGAATGCTTGTCTGTAGAAATTTTCATAAGATTATAAGAAAGAAGTAGAATTAGGTCATTTGGCCAATTAAGAACATATCTGATCTGATAATTCTCAACTTTACTATCCTGTCTTTTTACCATAAATCCTTTATTCTGTGACTGATTAAACATTTGCCTACATCAGCCTTGACTATGTTTAACAACCAGTTTCTACAACCATCCGCAGTAAAGTAATTCTGCAGGTTGACTCCTGCCCAAAAAAGAAATTCCTTCTCATCAGTTCTAATTGGGTGACCCTTTATTCTTAGATTATGCCCTCTGATCCTAGATTCCCTCAAAGGGAAACAATCTCTCCACATCTACCTGTCAAGCCCCTTAAGAATCTTCTATGTTCAGTAGGCTCCAAGAAGTACAAGCCAAATCTACTCCGACCTCTCTATAAAGAAAATTCCTCAATATTGCTATCACCTCGTGAACCTTCTCTGGATTGCCTCAAATGCCAGCATATCTTTCCTTAGATAAGGGGACCCACACTGTTCACTGTATTGCCATCTATAGTCTTTGTGAAGTTTTAGCAAGACTTCCTATTTTTATATTTTGTCCTTTTTGAAATAAATACCAACATTTGATTTGAGAATGAGAATTCCCAAATCTTTCTGTACTGAAGCTTTCTACAGGCATTTAAATGATATTCAGTTTCTCCTAAAAATGCATATACCCACATTTTACCACAGTATATTCCATCTGCCAAGTTCTTACCCACTTGCTTAGTTGGTCTATATTCCTCAGTAAATACTTTGTCATGTTTACAATTTGCAAATCCAACTATTTTTCTGACAACTGCAAACTTGGCTATAGTACCTTCACTTGCCTCACCCAATTCGAGATCTATAATTTTAGGAGGGTTGCTGTTGTGAGATGCTAAATATGCTTTTTGTTCATCTGGACAAAAGAAAATGGACAACATCATGATTGTTTGGACATTTGCTTTCCAAATTATTATCCTGTGAATATCCAGGTTAAGACAAGCATTTTCTTATATGCAATTTAGTTGTGCATTAGATTACCACCTCCTTCAGCCCAACTTGAAAGTTGGCTATGGACTTCAATAACACCCTATTCCTATATGCTCACCACACATTCTGAATACAGCCTGTAACCTGTAGTGATTCCATTTTAATCACACTCATGCCACCCTTCAACTCGAGCCCAAAAGGGATGAGAGAAATGAAAGAGAGTATTAAAGATGACTGAGCAAGTTCAGCAGTGTACTGTGTGGTGTGTGTGCGCAAGCATTTCGTTTAATTTAATTATTTCCAGTAATATTTCACTCTGTCACGCTATTGTTGTCATGCCTTTCAGTGTCTTTTCAATTTTCTTGTTAGAATCTTTTCAACTGAACCGTAGTGCTCTACATTACTTACCTTGATTCTGATTTTTGCTGGATAACTATGTTGCATAATCTTTCCAGGTGCATTGTTGAACTGATCATAGTTTATCACACCCCTTTAATTCTCTTGAACAAGAATCCTTTTTAAAATTAAGGATTTTTCAACTTGCATTCGTAGTTTTGTATTTATTCTGTTAGAAGATTACTTAAAGTCTACAACAGTCTTTAATGAGATTTCTTTTTAATTGAATTTCCTATATTTCAGGATTGTTATTGATCTATTCTGTTGTTCCTCCTTCAGGTTTAGAAGTAGGAGTCATGAATATGTATTTAATTCCAACCAATTCTGGTGAAAGGTCATTGATCTGAGATGTTAATTAGTTTACTCTACAGATCTCAGAATAGCAGAGTAATTTTCAAATATTTTATGTATTTTAAATTTACCCCTTCGCTACTGGATGTAAATGATAACAAAAAGCATTTTTTTAAAAATACTGAGGTTTTACACTTTATCTATCTGATTACAGCATAGCATTGACCCTATCAAACAATACTGGGTTTAAAAGTCACAGTGAACTGGAATGTCCAATTAATTGACTGTTATCACCCCAAACTGCTGATTTGCAGCATTGCATTATCAATATGCTCCAAGGGCTTCAAATTGAATCAAAGAACTGGATTGTTTTGAGCATTATTTATCATAAATGTAGTCAATAAACTTAATAAATTTAACTCCAAATTGCAGAATAATTCGAGAGCAACTTCTTTTCTCCAAGTTTCGTGCTCAGTTGTTAGTCAATCATCAGCGCAATCAATCAGGACTTTCTGCAGCTTGGTAAACTTTAAATGCTAAGTAAATGTACATAATTACTTGCTGTATCTGCATACAAGCCTCTTGTGATTCATGTGATAGGACGCCCAGATCCTGCTGCATCTGAGCTCTGCAATTTCCCCATTTAGACAATATGCTTTTTATTTGTACTGCCAAAATGGACAGTTTCACATTCTCCCACATTTTACTACATTTGCCAGATGTCTGTCCACATAAAAATATCTATATCCCTTAATGTCCTCTTCATAATTTTCTTTCCTACTACTTTCGTGTCATCAGCGAGTTTGGCGATCATACCTTAGGTCATTACATCCAAGTACTTTATATTTATTGAAAGCATTTGAGGTCCCTATGGCACATCACTTACTATATCTTGTCAACCAGAAAATGACCCTTTTATGCCTGTTCTCTGCTTCTTGTTCTTTCTCCATGCTATCCCCAAGACCGTGAACTTTTATTTTCCCCAATATCTTTTTTATGTATAATTTATCAAATGCCTCATGGAAACAGTCTGTCACAAGTGCCAAATATGAAGTTGTCCTGCGCTGGTGATGTGGGATGATCTCTGCTGATGACTTGTTTATAGGCCAGGCATCTGCTTTGGATCTTCTGAAATGGTGGTGGATTTCTAACCAGCAGATATTCATAAACTAATATAGCGTGGAAGCAGGCCATTCATCCCATTGAGTCTATACCGACCATCTGAAGAGCCAACCGCCCCTTTCCCTATTCCTGTAACCTTCCACTTCCCATGGCTAATTCACCTAACCTGCACATCCCTGGACATTATGGGCAATTTAGCACAACCAGTTCACGTAACCTGCAAATCTTGGACTGGGAGAGGAAACCAAAGCACCTGGAGGAAACCCACGCAGGCATGTGGAGAATATGTGAACTCCACACCAACAATTGCCCAAGGTTGGAATTGAACCCAGGACCCTGGTGCTGAGACAGCAGTGCTAACCACTGAGCCACTGTGGCTGTTTGTGTCGATCATCAGCTAATGAGTTTTACACTCATTATGATTGACGTTGATGAGTTGCTTGTCCCTTTTGACAGCATCCATGGATCAGAGGTTCAGCCACTGATGTTGTCTTGGCAAGGACTGTGGCATCATGTCGTACATTTTGGGGTTGTAGCATTTACCATCCAAAGCAGGCCAGCACAGCTGCCTCTGCTTGATTGATGGTAGTATGTTCGGTAACCTTGATCGAGAAAGGACTGCTTTATCGGTGGTTTTGTCTTGATATGAAGTAACAGGATGCTTTGCAAAGATGGAAGTTAAGCTTTTTTTTTACATGGCAGGTGTAGGTTGTTCAGATTTCACTGCTGTAAAACAATGCATTGATTATGCAGGCCTTCTTGATTAGAATCTTTGGTTCTGTGGGTCAGTTTTTTTTTCCATGTTTTGTTAGCCAAAGTTTTGGCTGCCTTTCTGAGGTGTATGCAATATCAAAGTACAGGTTGTCTATCATTGTAGATCAAAGTCAGCAGAATTTGCTGACTACTGCCTTTTCGTGTATAATTGAGTCAGTTTTCTTAACACTGCTGAGGGAGAACATTAATTCCATGAGCCTTTGGAACTGATCATCTGTCGAGGCAACTACTCTTGCATCACCAGCATAAGGAAGTTCTCTAATCAACACTATCAACATCCTGGGAGTTATCATTGATCAGAAAGTCAACTGAACTCACCACATAAATACAGTGGCTACAAGAACTGGTCAGGGGCTAGGAATACTGCAGCAAGTATCTCACCTCCTGACTCCCCAAAGCCTGTCCACCATCTACAAGGCACAAGTCAGGAGTGTGATGGAATACTTCCCACTTGCCTGGATGAGTGCAGCCCTAACAATATTCAAGAAGCTTGGTACCATCCAGGATAAAGCAGCCACTTGATTAGCACTACATCCACAAGCATCCAGTCTCTCCACCACCGATGTTCAGTAGCAGCAGTGTGTACTATCTGCTACTATGCACTGCAGAAATTCACCAAAGATCCTCAGACAGCACCTTCCAAATCCCGTGACCACTTCCATTTTGAAGGGCAAGGGCAGCAGATATATGGAAACACCACCACCTTCAAGTTCCTCTCCAAGCCACTGACCATCCTGACTTGAAAATATTACACCATTCCCTTACTGTTGCTCGATCCAAATGATTGCAACAGTTCAAGAAGGCAGCTCAACACCATCTTCTCAAGGGGAATGAGAGACAGGCAATAAATGCTGGCCAGTCAGTGATGCCCATATCCCACAAAATGAATAAATAAATTTTAAAATTGCCGATATTTTGATTTAGCTAATTTTATTTTTGCAGGACTCTCCCACCTTGTAGCAGCCTCATTTAGAGAAGACTGCTATGGTGTAGTACAGACAACATTATCATCCATTCTGTGTGCCATGCTGTCCCTCCAAGAGGTAAGGTTTATTTATTTGTGGGCACTGCTTTACACAGTGTTGGAATGTTGCTTTTTTACATGGATTATATTATTGTCGTAAATGATCTGCAATTCAAGTATATAGCCTACCTTAAGTTTTGCATTATTTCTGCTTTATACCCCTCTCCACACTAGATAAACCCCACTAAACTGACAAAACATGATCAGTCCTGAGGTTAACTTAAAGCCGGTCCATGTTAGCAATGTACTTCTGTCTATTTGGAATATATAATGGTTTATATAAATGACTGAAATTCAGTTTTCAGACTTCTTTCTCCACTTTGGAGAGGTACAAGATCTGTGAAAACTCAGGTTTTGGTTATTGCTTTGTTACTTAATCAGTTCCTATCTTTTGACTTATAAAGGATTGGAATATATCTACTGAACGTGAGAGCCTTCAATGCTATCTACTCTTTAAATTGCTTATGTGAAATAAAGATTCCTCATTTATTGACTATTGTATGGGGGATTCATTGTATAGGAGACTCTCACAAGGGACATCTCCTGTCTTCAATCATGGGTAATTGAATTCTGTTTATTTTTTAAGTAATTGTGTGCGTTTGTCTACTTATCTAGGAATGATGTGCTTTCACACTTTGAAAACTTTATAGGCTCATTTTGTAACTGGTATGTTTGTTGTAATGTAACAACTTACTGTGCTCAGTTCAAGATTATCTTCACTTATTTGTATTTCCCACTACCTGCAAATACTTGGACCTATGTTCAAACTCTCTCCACCCATTTCGTTTGCAGTATTGGTCTCGTTGAAAAGACGCCATTTAAGTTTGATTACTCAGATTGGATTTGGGTACAGGTACCAGCTGAAAGGATAGCATGTTTACCCACTGCGCCATTTAACTTCTGAATCCATTGGAAACTATGAAGTAGAGCACGCCAGTCACCATCTAAAAGAGAGAAACATGATCAAACTTTTTGTTTATTAATATTTAACTTCAGACTATATAAACCTAACTTGCCATTTCCTTCCAGGCTTCCATTAGAGTTCTTTTTCAATCTCTGTAATCCATACTTTTGCTTTAATTGCATTATTTTTAAACAGGCTGTGGACAAACATTTTAAATTGCCTCATGCCTCCAGCAAGCCACCTCGATCCACAGGCACTCTCGTGGATTCTTCTTATAAAACACTGAGGTTTGCCCTCCGTGCATCATTGAAAACTGCAATTTACAGGATAACCACCACCTTTGGAGAACACTTAAAGTAAGTTTTTCTTTAAGGCATGCTCTAATGTTATATAAATTACAAGATGCATTTTCAAAACTTTCACTGGCTTTGCTAAATGCATAGATAATTCTAATCAAACTAACTTCAGATGAAACTGCCATTTTTCTCTCAAACTGTTATGGGAACATTCAATTAAAAAGATTTATGAAATTAAGACATTCTGGCTTATGTCGAATTGTTTTTAATTTCAGAGCTGTCCACCTTTCGTCAGAACACAGAAAAAGACTGCTACAATTTTTGGAGTATAAAGAGTGAAGTGATCGAAATTTTGTGTTGCTCCAGTCCTGAGGCTTCTCAGAGCAGAAACTTTATAATCTATTTCCAACTTTGTCCTTTTTTTAATCTAAATTTTTTTTTTCGAAATGTGGCTCCAGTAAAGTATTAGTTTCTGTTTTGGAACTTCTGAGAAGAACGATTAAGATTTTTGTACTTTGGGGTTTTTTTTGTACATCTTTATAAAGTAGTCTATGTTTGTAAAGAAACAGTATTTTTCAGTTGCTCAAGATGAAATCATAACATCAGATTTTGACAGCTGTATCTATTCAGAAGTCTAAATAAATCTTTGAAATTATCTTTGCATTTCTGAATTTCATTTCATTATTGGCTTAAAGTAAAATGGCAAAATCACCACAAGCAGCTTTTGAAATGATTTTGTTGGATATAATCTCTAAATATCCAGTGACAACGGTCACTGGATATTTAGAGATTATATCCAACAAAATGGTCACTTAAACCTACTGTGAGCATAGAAAAATGGTACAGCAGCAACTGTTATTTTCAGTTGGCAAGTTTTCATGCATGAAAAGAAATCTTATTACACCACCTGAATTTCTGCAGTAAAAAATGAAAGGCAAATGTAATTTGATTTGAATTTTAAGCTTATGACAAGCACAACGATCTGGATTTTCATTTTCTCTTCTCTGCTAAAGTTCTTGATGGCCGATACTGTTGTTTTGTGTTTCCTCGATGGAACAAAATATGGTGACAACTTGTTGAACCTGTACCACTAGCTAAAATTTGATTCTATGAGCAACTTCACCGATATAACATTACAGCACAATACAGGCTCTTCGGCCCTCGATGTTGCGCCGACCTGTCATACCAATCTGAAGCCCATCTAACCTACACTATTCCATGTTCGTACATATGCTTGTCCAATGACGACTTAAATGTACTTAAAGTTGGCGAATCTACTACTGTTGCAGGCAAAGCATTCCACACCCTTACTACTCTCTGAGTAAAGAAACTACCTCTGACATCTGTCCTATATCTATCACCCCTCAATTTAAAGCTATGCTCTCTCGTGATCGCCGTCACCATTCTTGGAAAAAGGTTCTCCCTGTCCACCCTATCTAACCCTCTGATTATCTTCTGTTAAGTCACCTCTCAACCTTCCTCTCTTCAAGAAAATAGCCTCAAGTCCCTCAGCCTTTCCTCGTAAGACCTTCCCTCCATACCAGGCAACATCCAAATAAATCTCCGCTGCACCTTTTCCAAAGCTTCCACATCCTTCTTATAATGCGGTGACCAGAACTGTATACAGTACTCCAAGTGCGGCCGCACCAGAGTTTTGTACAGCTGTAGCATAACCTCATGGTTCCAGAACTCGATCCCTCTATTAATAAAAGCTAAAACACTGTATGCCTTCTTAACAACCCTTCAGGCAGCATCTGACGAGCAGGAAAATCGACGTTTCAGGCAAAAGCCCTTCATCAGGAATAAAGGCAGAAATGCGTTGGAGGGCATCTTTAACCACGTGGGAAGGGAAATTGCGGTCTCTAAAGGAGGAGGCCATCTGGTGTGTTCACCTTCATCTCCTCCCCCACTCACCTATTGTACTCTATGCTACTTTCTCCCCACCCCCACCCTCCTCTAGCTTATCTCTCCATGCTTCAGGCTCTCTGCCTTTATTCCTGATGAAGGGCTTTTGCCCGAAACGTCGATTTTGCTGCTCGTCGGATGCTGCCTGAATTGCTGTGCTCTTCCAGCACCACTAATCCAGAATCTGGTTTCGAGCATCTGCAGTCATTGTTTTTACCTTCTTAACAACCCTGTCAACCTGGGTGGCAACTTTCAAGGATCTGTGTACCTGGACACCGAGATCTCTCTGCTCATCTACACTACCAAGAATCTTACCATTAGCCCAATACTTGGCATTCCGGTTACTCCGACCAAAGGGAATCACCTCACGCTTGTCCACATTTATCTCTATTTGACACCTCTCAGCCCAGCTCTGCAGCTTATCTATGTCTCTCTGTAACCTACTACATCCTTCGTCACTAACCACAACTCCTCCGACCTTAGTGTCATCTGCAAATTTACTAACTCACCCTTCTATGCCCTCATCCAGGTCGTTTATACAAATGACGAACAGCAGTGGTCCCAACACCGACCCTTGCGGTACACCACTAGTAACTGGACTCCAGGATGAACATTTCCCATCAACCACCACCCTCTGTCTTCTTTCAGCAAGCCAATTACTGATCCAAATTGCTATATCTCCCACAATCCCATTCCTCCATATTTTGTACAATAGCCTACTGTGGGAACTTTATCGAACATCTTGCTGAAATCCATATACGCCACATCAACCGGTTTACTCTCATCTACCTGTTTGGTCACCTTCTCAATGAACTCAATAAGGTTTGTGAGGCACGACCTACCCTTCACAAAATCGTGCTGACTATCCCTAATCAAATTATTCTTTTCTAGCAGATTATAAATCCTATCTCTTATAACCTTTTCCAACACTTTACCAACAACTGAAGTAAGGCTCACTGGTCTATAATTACCAGGGTTGTCTCTACTCCCCTTCTTGAACAAGGGGACCACATTTGCTATCCTCCAGTCTTCTGGCACTATTCCTGTAGACAATGAAGATTTAAGGATCAATGCCAAAGGCTCGGCAATCTCCTCCCTGGCTTCCCAGAAGATCCTAGAATAAATCCCATCCGGCCCAGGGGACTTGTCTATTTTCACACTCTGCAGGATTTCTAATACCTCTACCTTGAACCTCAATCCCACCTAGTCTAGTAGCCTGTATCTCCGTATTCTCCTCGACAACATTATCATTTTCTAGAGTGAATAATGTCGAAAAATATTCATTTAGGTGTTTCCCCTATCTCCTCTGACTCCACACACAACTTCCCACTACTATCCTTGATTGGCCCTAATCTTACTCTTGTCATTCTTTTATTCCTTAAATACCTTTAGAAAGCCTTAGGGTTTACCCTAATCCTATCCGTCAGCAACTTCTCATGATTCCTCCTGGCTCTTCTGCACTCTCTCTTTTGGTCTTTCCTGGCTACCTTGTAACCCTCAAGCGCCCTAACTGAGCCTTCACATCTCATCCTAACATAAACCTCCTTCTTCCTCTTGACCAGAGATTCCACTTCCTTCGTAAATCAGAATTTGTTGCTGAAATTTCTTTACTGTTTTCTGGTCATAAAGTCAGTGTTTTCTACTTCAATGTAGACAACAGAAGTCACTGTTTGTTTTCTGATCAAGTACAGCATGATTAAGATGCCAAATAAAGTTGTCTCTAAACTGCCATAGGACGTCCTAACCCCAATCTGAACATTAGAAAAGAGCTGTCCATTGCATCAGTACAGCATTTCGAAAACCACAGCAGCTATCCGCTACTAGAAATGAGAACTTAGTTCTGTTTTTAGAACAGCCTCTTCATGTATTCCAGATTCCTGATGAAGGGCTTGTTCCCGAAACATCGAATCTCCTCCTCCTCAGATGCTGCCTGACGTGCTGTGCTTTTCCAGCATTACACTCATGACTCTGAGTTCCAGCATCTGCAGTCCTCACTTTCTCCTAGCCTCTTCATGTGTGTAAATGTCCACTGAAAATGAAGTTAATTTCTGCAATTTGCTGAATTTTTGCAGTCTGCAGTCCATCTTATAGTTGGTAGTGGTGGAAGGAGTGAATGGCACTCCATGCACAAATATTCAAGTAGGTTGTTTTGTCCTGGATGATGTCAAACTTCTTGTTCACTGTCAGAGTTGCACTCATCCAGACAAGGGAGAAGTATTTTATCACTGTCCTGACCTGTGATGTGTCTTGTAGATATTGTATGATTTTTAAGGAGTCAGAAGTGAATTGTTCACTGCAGGTTTCCAGCCTCTGACCTGTATTGTAGTCATTATATGGCTAGTTCAATTCATTGTCTGGTCAAGGATAACATCCAGGATGTTCACAGTGGGGTGATGCCATTGAGTTTCAAGGGACCATGATTATTCTCTCTTCTGTTGGAAATGGTCATTACCTTGCATTTGTGTGGCACAAATGTTACTTGCTTCTTGTCAGTGTAAACCTAAAATATTATTCATTTCAACATGAACCCCAATATCTGGGGACTCATGAATAATGTTGAACATTGTACAGTCGTTAATTAATATCCCCATCTCCGACCTTATCTTGAAGGAAGTAGCTGAAGATGGATGGATCTAGGACATAACCCTGAGGAACTCTTGTAGAGATGTTTGGGAGCTAAGATGACTGACTTTCAACAACTACACCCACCTTCTTCTGTGCCAGCTATGTCTCTAATCAGCAGAGATATTTTTCCCCAATGTTTATTGACTTCAGTTTTGATGTCACACTGTCAGATACAGCCTTGATGTCAAGGACAGTCACACTCTCCTCACTTCTGGAGTTCAGCTCTTTCGTCCATATTTGATCAAAGGCTATAATGATGTCAGGAACTGAGTGGCTTCAGCAGAAACCAAACTGAGAATCACAGAGCAGCATATTGCATAGCAGGTGCTGCCTGGTGCTATTGCTGGAATGTTATTGGATCCTTTGCAATGTTTGCTACTTTCAGTTCACTCCAGGCAATGTCAAGGAATGGCTAAATCAGTTGAAGACTGTCATCTTGTTGCTATGGACCTCTATCAATTTGGCTGTTCTGGCTGAAGATTCATGCAAATTCTTCAGTCTGTTCTTTTGCACTGATATGTCAAGTTCCCCCATCGTTTAGGCTGTGGGTATTTGTAGAGCTGACGTTTCCAGTGATTTTAATTATCCTCCCCTATTCTTGAATGGATGTAGCAAGACAGCAGGGCTTAGAACCCCTCCATTAGTACAGAATCACTTAGCCCAATCCCCACAAAAGGATTCTCAAATACATTAAGGACAAAAGAGTAATAGGGAGAGAATAGGGCCCTTTAAAGATCAGCAAGTTGGAAGAAAGCAGGAGATGGGGGAGATACTAAACAAGTGTTTTGCATCAGTGTTTACTGTGGAGAAGGATATAGAAGATAGAGAACATGAAGAAATAAATAGCAGCATCTTGAAAAATATCCATAATACTGAGGAGGAGGTACTGGATGTCTTAAAATGCATAAAGTTTGATATGGATAGGCGAGTCCAAAACCAGAGGGCATAGGTTTAAGATGAAAGGGGAAGGATTTAAAAAGGACCTAAGGGTAAACTTTTTCATGCAGAGGATGGTGCATATATGGAATGAGCTGCCAGAGGAAGTGGTGGAGGATGGTACAATAACAACATTTAAAAGGTATCTGGATTGGTATATGAAAAGAGGGTTTAGAGGGATATGGAGAAAGTGAGGTCTGCAGATGCTGGAGATCAGAGCTGAAAATGTGTTGCTGGAAAAGCGCAGCAGGTCGGGCAGCATCCAGGGAACAGGAGAATCGACGTTTCGGGCATAAGCCCTTCTTCAGGAGGGATTCCTGAAGAAGGGCTTATGCCCGAAACGTCGATTCTCCTGTTCCCTGGATGCTGCCTGACCTGCTGCGCTTTTCCAGCAACACATTTTCAGCTTAGAGGGATATGGGCCAAATCTGGCAAATGGGACTAGATTTATTTAGGATAGCTGATCGGCATGTACAAGTTGGACTAAAGGGTCTGTTTCTGTGATGTATATGTCTGACTTGGATTTAGGTAAAACTGGCCGCTAAAACTGGAATAATGACAGAAATTGCTGGTAAAATGTAGGAGGTCTGGCAGCAGTGGTCGATTCTCCTGTTCCCTGGATGCTGCCTGACCTGCTGCGCTTTTCCAGCAACACATTTTCAGCTTAGAGGGATATGGGCCAAATCTGGCAAATGGGACTAGATTTATTTAGGATAGCTGATCGGCATGTACAAGTTGGACTAAAGGGTCTGTTTCTGTGATGTATATGTCTGACTTGGATTTAGGTAAAACTGGCCGCTAAAACTGGAATAATGACAGAAATTGCTGGTAAAATGTAGGAGGTCTGGCAGCAGTGGTGAGAGAAAGTGTCAATTTTCTCTAATAAAATGTTATTGACCTGAAAGGACTGTGTGTGGTCACTCTTACCGATACTATCATGAACAGAAGGATTTGCAGCAGGCAGATTGGTGACGATGACATCAAGCATGTTTTACCCTCTTGTTTGGTTCTGTGCAGATGGTGATGGGACAGCCTGGCAGCTATGTCCTTTTAGACCTCAACCAGTTTGGTCAGTGATAGTGCTGTCAAGCCACCTTTGGTGATCAATTCTGAAGTTTCCCCTCCCAGAGTGCCTTCTGTATTTTGCCAACCTTGGAGGAAGCACTAAGTGTTCAGCATGGAAAAGTACTGATTCATCAGCCAAGGAGGCTGTGATAGATGGTGAATTGCAAGAAGTTTCCTTGCCCACGTTTGACCTAATGCAATGAGACTTCATTGGAGTCTGGAGTTGTTGGTTAGGACTCCCAGAGCAGCTCCCTCTCAACTTAATACCACTTGCTGCCCAGTAATGGTAATAGTGCTGTCTGGAACATGGTCATACACTCAAAAGCATTCTTAACAAATAATCTCAGGCTGTTGTTTAACTGCTCTATAAGACAGTGCTCCCAAATTTCACACTAATCCTCATAGTGTAAGGAGGACTATCTACCATAGTGGATTTAAACCCAAATCCTTTGAAGCTTTCCTTGGTCTCTGGATTGCTACGGTAATATCAGAATGGCATCACCTCCCCTCATTTGGTAACAGCTGTTGATTAGATGCTGAGCTGAAAGGCAGAACATTGCGATTGACACAAAAATGGTTCAACTGCAAATAACCTGCTGCTCCAAAGGAATGAAAAGACTATGCGTGACTTTCCACCTTTGCATTTCAGACAGGAGGCTCGCCTGATGGTAGTGCATATTGAAATTTCGGGCTTCTATTTGAGTTGTCCAGCTGAAAGCACATAGTTAGAAAACTATTCTTGCTCTTTCCTTTTGGGGATACGCTGTCAGGTTGTTCAGTTGGCAGATCAAGTTTGTTTTGAATCTGATCTTGTGCTCATTTTGGCTGAGTGCTCCAGAGCAGGAATGTGAGCATATAATGAAAATAGCAAGGAATGCAGGTGGGAGCATTATCTGTTATTTTCCAATGCCTTATCTGACTTTCATAAGTAGAAGACTTGCTGGAATGCGATAAAGGCCTTGGCACAAAATTGCATGTCCCAGTACGTGTTTGAGATTCTGGGGTTGAACTAAGGGCCAATAGAAAGATGATCTATTAAGAAGCTACTTAACAAAATTAAGGAAAAGAGCAGAAGGGAAGAAAGGAAGATGCAAAGAAAGAAGCCAGTATGATCTGGAAAATTCACCAGAATTCATTTGACCTCATTGTTTTGAAACTTTATTTTAAACTAAATAATCCACTTATTTTACACTCCTCAAAACCATTCTGAAAATAGTGTGAAGAGTATTTGACCAGAACATGCAGGAAAACATACACATTTTGACAAAGGAGAGAACTGTGTCTGCCTCTGTTAACAAAGTTCATAGTGACTTTAGCAAAATTGTAGAGCTGTCAACTTTGCAAAACTGATAAAATCGGCCAAGTTGTCATGAACTACAACCCCCACCTTCGTCTACCTGTCTCCAATGTTTCAGTAAGTCTAAAAATAAATTCAGCTTCGCTCTTGGAGAAAGAAATTGTTTCTGTTTCAGGTCAATAACATTTTATTAGAGAAAATTGACACTTTCTCTCACCACTGCTGCCAGACCTCCTACATTTTACCAGCAATTTCTGTCATTATTCCAGTTTTAGCGGCCAGTTTTACCTAAATCCAAGTAGGAACATCTACTTTAAGACTGCTCTTTCTCAAGTTTACAATGACATGTTATAGATGATTAGTCTTGAAATAGAATTGGTTGCTTGAAATGATAACTGATACCACTTTAAGATTCAGTCATTGAAAAGCTGATAGTGATTAAGTTCTTTTTCTCTTTATTCAATTGCAGAGGATCGTATTTCTTGCTGGTATTTTTTTTAGTTTTGGATGGTTTCCAAGTAAAGAAAGATTATATGTGGTTGGCATCCTCTGGGGAGTGAATCCTTAAAGTGCCAATAAGTGGCCATATGGTTAAAATTTAAGTGTTGTGCTTTTAATACACCTATTTATTCTCTCAGTTTAATAATTAAACAAGTCTGTGTAGTTCTTTGAATTACAGAACAGCCATTTCAAATCTTACTGTTCGGGCCACTGGATTCTGTTTCCAGTATTAGAGGACAGTGCATGCTGTTTACAGAACACAACAAGCCATTTAACAAAACCGATCCATGCACCGCCTCCCACTTACTTGATTCCACTAACAATTCCTGTAATTCCTTCCTCTTTTGAATTTAGCAAGCTTATCCTTAAATGCTTCTGTACTGGCCACCTCATTGTGGAAGCTGTTAAGTATTTTAACTATTCACTGGGTAAAGAAGTTTATTCTACATTTTCTATTGGGGATACCTTGTTTACAAGCCCTGCTTCTGATTTCCTCTGCTGGGAAAATACTTTCTCCATTTCTTCCATTTCAACCTTTTTCATGATCTTGTCTTCTCGTCTTTTAACCTCAGTTTTGGTGATGTTTATTTAATCTTCCATGCATCTTCTCCAATGTCTGTATGTACTTTTTATACTATGAAAACCAGAATTGTTCATAGCATATAATGTAATCTAACCAAGCTTTTATGGCAGTTTAACATTGTCTCTGCTTTTCATTTCTATTCCTTGAGAGACCAAAAAAACACTGCCTTTAGTTATTTGAGGAACAGGTATCACCACTTTGTAATTTTTAATGTGAAGATCTTGCTCGCCAGGTCACTAGATGCTGTTCCTGCATGAACTTTCAATCAAGTGCATAACTTAAATGATCAGTAGGGGTAACTTTGACTTCTTTGTGCATGTTCAAGTCAACAATTTCCCAAGACTGATTTTGGATTGAAGGAAGAGAGGACTGTTAACAGTTTAATGGCTTCACCTGTTATTGTGTTGTGTGCAGGTTCTGACGTTCCAGGGAAAACAGCCCCAGCCTGTTCAGCCTCTCCCGATAGCTCAAATCCTCCAACCCTGGCAACATCCTTGTAAATCTTTTCTGAACCCTTTCAAGTTTCACAACATCTTTCTGATAGGAAGGAGACCAAAATTGCACGCAATGTTCCAACAGCGGCCTAAACAATGTCCTGTACACCCGCAACATGACCTCCTAACTCCTGTACTCAGTACTCTGACCAATAAAAGAAAACATACCAAATGCCATCTTCACTATCCTATCTACCTGCGACTCCACTTTCAAGGAGCTATGAACCTGTACTCCAAGGTCTCTTTGTTCAGCAAGACTCCCTAGGACCTTATCATTAAGTGAATTGAACCAAAGATTCTGTTTCCATGTTGTATGACTCCCTAACCAAACAACACTTAGTGTTTTATTTTAGGATCTGAGAATGAATGCTTCAGTTGAAGATGAATTTTGAACCCATGCTTGGTTCAACTTCTACCAAACTTCCTTTCAGGTGACTCGACAAATGATAAAACCTAGGAGCCGATAGATAGTATATGCGTCATGAGTGAGTTCTTTCCAGATAAAAGCTCTTAAAAAAAATTAAAATGCAAATTTTAAAATACCGTGGAGAGAAAAATCACAAGTGGGAGAATGGAGAAACTATGCTCTTCCGGCCCCCACAGCAATCACTGATACAGTGTAAATATCACCTTGTCAACTGGGCAGCCTTTCACTTTTCTGTTAATTGCTTCAATCAGTTCTCACTGCAGCCACTTCCAGTCACTTTTCCATCCATTTTTGGAATGCTGTCCAGACGAAGAGGTTTTACAATATTGAACAGCAGTTTACATTGTGATGCTGCTGCTCCTTTAACAAGGCTTATGTTGTCCTTGGTTTTTTTTCCAAGAGGGACTGTAAAAGGTAGACGTTCCGATCTATCTGGGTAAAGGGACTTTGCTAATGGCTAACAGATCCTGCCTAAGGCAATAATCACTTGTACAATGAAAGGGGAGGAGCCAGTTCTCCTAGCTCAGGATTCGTTTTGATTTGGTTTTAGCAAGCACTCTGAAGCTGCTGGTCAAAGAAAGCTGCTGGGGAACAAAGGTTCCCTGATTCAACATATGTTTCTGGGTCACTCTCCCTGTAACATCTCTCATGTAGAACTTGTCTTTGAATTTACCTTTTTTGCCAAGGGGTGTGTAGATGGGGATGGTATAGAAAATTGGAACAGCTCTTTTAAGTTGTGGGAATATCATGTCCTTTGGATTTTCAAATAGTTGCTATTCTAAATTCTGTTTTCCTTTGCTTATGTTTCATCAGTGGTGTGTAAATAAATTCTGTTTTATTTGAGGCCAAACAGTTTGACCAGCTGCATCACTCCTGGAATATCCACTTTACATCTACTTAAAATAACTAAAAAAGGTTAGGATCTGGGTTACCTTCTTGGAATGTTTTGAAGGGGTGTGGCCTGGTCCATAACAACATGAAAGAAGAAAGCTTTGTGCAGGAGATGATGGAACAATAGGAAGAGAACCCAAGGGGAGACAGGTTGGGAAGGCTGCCTGCTTTCATGCATTGCCACACACTGATGCAGAAGGAAGTAATTGATCAATTTCGATAAGATACATTCAGACACACTGGTGATGCCAAAGCTTGCACAAGTCGACAGCAGAGTGCCTTTATTATGCCTTCTTACAGAATTGTATGTAGATTGGTGTTCTCTAATACTGTTAGCAGTCCATTAATTATCCTTTTCATTGTAAATATTATCTCCCTTTCTGTATTTTTTCTTTGAAATATGAAGCAGAAGCTTTGGAAAAGTTGTGTCTTTTAAGAAACTCTTCCATGCAGCAATTCAGATTTTGGTATCCCAGTTTGTGATCGGTAAAGAGTTAGAGACAGATTTGTAATATCATTCCCAGGCACAACTGGGGAAAAAGCAGGGGGAAGTATGAAGTGCAGCCAAGAACATACTTTACCAAAGGTTAAATCTTGCTTCCAGATGTGTTGCAGTGGATTGCATGGAACACCTCAGAGGGCAATCCTACAGAAGGACACTCCTGGGTATGCACCAACAGTAGTTAGGGGTATTACATAGCTTGCGTAGGCGTTCCATAGAATGTCTCCGAGTTTGCAGGTGATTCATTTCAGTATTTCTTCAGTGGCATTACAATCTCTACTATGCAGTGTGTGGACTGTTCTATGCACTCTGCAGAAAGGATGTCACCAACTCTGGTAACTTTGAATGAAATACGAATAGGTGACATGTAAGCTGTAACCTCTTAATTTTATCTGACTTCAAGATGCTGGTGGAACACATTGAAATGAACTCTGATGTTAAACAGGTCATTGAACTGAGCTCCTATAAGCACTTGGAAACAAAGGTGGCTCAATGCAAGTTGTACATACCACCTATTTGCGGGATGATGGCACATCTAGTCACATGTCATAAACTGAGCCAGTGCCAGGAATGGTGTACGAAAGGATATTGGATCAGACAGTCCAAGTAGCAGCTTGGACATTGTAGTGTCTGGTTATCTCTGAATTGTTAGATGAATATTCTGGGTTGTACGGATGAGTGCAACTCAAACAACATTTGTCACTATCCAGGACAAAACAGTTCAGTAGCACCACATCCACATACATTCACTCCTTTTTCCACAACATGCAGTAGCAGCATTGTGTACCATCTACAAGATGCCTGACTTCAATTCAGCAAGACTTGGCACTTCCCACAATCGCTACCACGATCTACAAAAGATACATTGGAATGACGCTGCTTGTAAGTTCTTTTCCAAACCGCTCACCATCCTGGCTTGAAACTATAATCACTCTTTTCATCGAGTTAAAATCCTGGAAATCCCTTCCACATGGCATTGTGGATCTACCTACCCCAAATGTACTGTAGCAGTTCACCACTAGCTTCTCTGGGGCAGTCAGGGACCAGCTAGTAATACCCACATCTGCTGAGTGAATAAAATAAATAGCTAAAATAAATGAAAGGCCATTTACCTCCACATACCTTCGCATCAAACTTAGAAAAAATGCCCTCAATTCCTTCATTTAAATAATCGATATATAACGTGAGTAGTTGTGGTCCCGTCACTGGCTGCCACCCTGAAAAAGACCCCTTTATCCCCACTCTCTGCCTTCTGCCAGTCAGCCAATCCTCTATCCATGCCAGTATCTTGCCCCTAAAACTATCAGTTCTTATTTATCAGCCTCCTATGCAACACCTTGGCCAAGACATTCTAGAATTGTAAATACATCATGTCCACTAGCTCTCCATTGTCTAACCTGCCATGTTAGCTCCTCACATTACCTGGTAGAAAGGATCAAAACTTAATTTGCTTTACCCTTTTTAAATATTTGCAGAAACTCTCGCAGTTTGTACATCCCTAGCTAGCTTTCCCTCAATTTCATAACCTTTTAGTCATTCTCTGGCATTTTTCATACTCTGAGCTGTCACTTACCCTTCTGCAATTTATGCCTTTCCCTTACATAGAACATTACAGCGCAGTATAGGTCCTTCAGCCCTCGATGTTTAGATTACTTACAGTGTGGAAACAGGCCCTTCAGCCCAACAAGTCCACACCGACCTGCCGAAGCGCAACCCACCCAGACCCATTCCCCTACATTTACCCCTTCACCTAACACTGCCAATTCACCTAACCTGCACATTTTTGGACTGTGGGAAGAAACCGGAGCACCCGGAGGAAACCCACACAGACACAGGGAGAACGTGCAAACTCCACACAGACAGTCGCCTGAGGCGGGAATTGAACCCGGGTCTCTGGCATTGTGAGGCAGCAAAGCTAACCACTGTGCCACCGTGCCGCTGGTGCCGACCTGTCATACCAATCTGAAGCCCATCTAACCTACACTATTCCATGTTCGTCCATATGCTTGTCCAATGACGACTGAAATGTACTTAAAGTTGGCGAATCTATTACCGTTGCAGGCAAAGCATTCCATACCCTTACTACTCTCTGAGTAAAGAAACTACCTCTGACATCTGTCCTATATCTATCACCCCTCAATTTAAAGCTATGCCCCCTCATGCTCGCCGTCACCATGTTTGGAAAAAGGCTCTCCATGTCCATCCAATCTAACCCTCTGATTATCTTATATGTCTTTATTAAGTCACCTCTCAACCTTCTTCTCTCCAACAAAAACAGCCTCAAGTCCCTCAGCCTTTCCTCGTAAGACCTTCCCTCCATACCAGGCAACATCCTAGTAAATCTCCTCTGCACCCTTTCCAAAGCTTCCACATCTTTCTTATAATGCGGTGACCAGAACTGTACACAATACTCAAAGTGCGGCCGCACCAGAGTTTTGTACAGCTGCAGCATAACCTCATGGTTCCGGAATCGATCCCTTTATTGATAAAAGCTAAAATACTGTATGCCTTCTTAACAATCCTGTCAACCTGGGTGGCAACTTTCAAGGATCTGTGTACATGGACACCAAGATCTCGCTGCTTATCTACACTACCAAGAATCTTACCATTAGCCCAGTACTTTGCATTCCAGTTACTCCGACCAAAGTGAATCACCTCATACTTGTCCGCATTAAACTCCATTTGCCACCTCTCTGCCCAGCTCTGCAGCTGATCTATGTCTCTCTGTAACCGACAACATCCTTCGTCACTATCCACAACTCCACCAACCTTAGTGTCGTCTGCAAATTTACTAACTCACCCTTCTACGCCCTCATCCAGGTTGTTTATAAAAATGATGAACAGCAGTGGTCCCAACACTGTCCCTTGCGGTACACCACTAGTAACTGGACTCCAGGATGAACATTTCCCATCAACCACCACCCTCTGTCTTCTTTCAGCAAGCCAATTACTGATCCAAACTGCTATATCTCCCACAATCCCATTCCTCCGCATCTTGTACAATAGCCTACTGTGGGGAACGTTATAGAACGCCTTGCTGAAATCCATATACACCACATCAACCAGTTTACTCTCATCTACCTGATTGGTCACCTTCTCAAAGAACTCAATAAGGTTTGTGAGGCACGACCTACCCTTCACAAAACCATGCCGACTATCCCTAATCAAATTATTCTCTTCTAGCAGATTATAAATCCTATCTCTTATAACCTTTTCCAACAACTGAAGTAAGGCTCACAGGTCTATAATTACCAGGGTTGTCTCTACTCCCCTTCTTGAACAAGGGGACCACATTTGCTATCCTCCAGTCTTCTGGCACTATTCCTGTAGATAATGACGATTTAAAGATCAATGCCAAAGGCTCGGCAATCTCCTCCTGGCTTCCCAGAGGATCCTAGGATAAATCCTATCTGGCCCAGGGGACTTATCTATTTTCACACTCTGCAGGATTTCTAATACCTCTTCCTTGTGAACCTCAATCCCACCCCCAGTCTAGTAGCCTGTATCTCAGTATTCTCCTCAACAACATTGTCATTTTCTAGAGTGAATACAGTTGAAAAATATTCATTTAGGTGTTTCCCCTATCTCCTCTGACTCCACACACAACTTCCCACTACTATCCTTGATTGGCCCTAATCTTACTCTCGTCATTCTTTTATCCATTAAATACCTATAGAAAGCCTTAGGGTTTACCCTGATCCTATCCACCAACAACTTTTCATGTCTCCTCCTGGCTCTTCTGAGCTCTCTCTTTAGGTCTTTCCTGGCTACCTTGTAATCCTCAAGCGTCCTAAATGAGCCTTCACATCTCATCCTAACATAAGCCTTCTTCTTCCTCTTGACCAGAGATTCCACTTCCTTCATAAACCATGGCTCCCACGCTCTACAGCTTCCTCCCTGCCTGACAGGTACATACTTATCTCAGACACACAGGAGCTTTTCCTTGAATAAGCTCCACATTTCTAATGTGCCCATCCCCTGCAGTTTCCTTCCCCATCCTACGCTTCCTAAATCTTGCCTAATCGCATCGTAATTGCCTTTCCCCCAGCTGTAACTCTTGCCCAGTGGTATACACTTATCCCTTTCTATCACTAAAGTAAACATAACACAATTGTGATCGCTATCACCAAAGTGCGCACCTACTTCCAAGTCTAACACCTGGCTGGGCTCATTACCCAGTACCAAATCTAATGTGGCTTCACCCCTTGTTGGCCTGTCTACATACTGTATCAGGAAGCCCTCCTGCACACACTGGACAAAAACTGACCTATCTATAGTACTCATAGATCAATATTTGGAAAGTTGAAGTCCCCCATGACAACTACTCTGTCTCTCTCACTCCTATTGAGAATCATCTTTGCTATCCTTTCCTCTACATCTCTGGAACTACTCGGAGGCCTATGGAAAACTCCCAACAGAGTGACCTCTCCTTTCCTGTTTCTAACCTCAGCCCATACTACCTCAGTTGACGAGTCCCCAAACATCCTTCCTGCAACTGTAATACTGTCCTTGACCAACAATGCCACACCTCCCCCTCTTTTACCATCTTCTCTGTTCTTACTGAAACATCTAAATCCTGGAACCTGCAACAACCATTCCTGTCCCTGCTCTATCCATGTCTCTGAAATGGCAACTACATCGAAGTCCTAGGTACCAACCAATGCTGCAAGTTCACCCACCTTATTTCGGATGCTCCCGGCGTTGAAGTAGACACACTTCAAACTAACTTCTTGCTTGCCGGTGCCATCTTGTGTCCCTGAAACTTGATTTCAGACCTCCCTACTCTCAACCTTTTCTATACTTGAACTACAATTTTGGTTCCTATCCCCCTGCTGGATTAGTTTAATCCCACTCCAATAGCCTTAGCGAATTTCCCCCCCAGGATATTGGTACCCCTCTGGTTCAGATGAAGACCTGCTTGTAGAGGTCCCCCCTACCCCAGAAAGAGCCCCAATTATCCAAGAATCCAAAACTCTCCCTCCTGCACCATCCCTGTAGCCACATGTTCAACTCCTCTCTCTCCCTATTCCTCGCCTCACTAGCACATGGCACGGGCAACAAGCCAGAGACAACAACTCTGTTTGTCCTAGCTCTAAGCTTCCATCCTAGCTCCCTGAACTTCTGCCTTAAATCCCCATCTCTCTTCCTACCTATGTCGTTGGAGCCTATGTGGACCACGACTTGGGGCTGCTCCCCCTCCCCCTTAAGGATCCCAAAAACACGATCAGAGACATCACGAACCCTGGGACCTGGGAGGCAACACACCAACCGTGAGTCTCTCTCGTCCCCACAGAACCTCCTATCTGTCCCCCTAACTATGGAGTCGCCAATGAATACTGCTCTGCTCCTCTTCCCCCTTCCCTTCTGAGCAGCAGGGACAGAGTCTGTGCCAGAGCCCTGTGCCCCACTGCTCTCCTCTGGTAAGTCGTCCCCCACAACAGTATCCAAAACGGTATACTTATTGTTGAGGGGAATGGCCACAGGGGATCCCTGCACTGTCTGCCGGTTCCCTTTCCGTCCCCTGACTATAACCCATCTTCCTTTATCTTGTACCTGAGGAGTGACTACCTCACTGTAACTCCTCTCAATAACCCCCTCTGCCTCCCGAATGATCCGAAGTTCATCCAGCTCCAGTTCCCTAACACAGTTTTCGAGGAGCTGGAGTTGGGTGCACTTCCCGCAGATGTAGTCAGCAGGGACACTAGTGGTGACCCTTACCTCCCACATTCTGCAGGAGGAACATTCAACTGCCCTAACCTGCATTCCCACTATTCTAAATTCCCAAAGAGACTGTTGAAAAATAAGGAATAAAAAATAAACTCATTACCTTACCAATCTGGCACACAGAACCTTTATGTTTTGGTTAGAGGAGGAGGATGGGTGGGAGACACTACCCGAGTAGTGTTTCGGGTAACGCAACCACACAAATATATGACTTCCCAGAAGTCTTTCGCTCCTCTCTCGCACCTCTCGGCATATGGCAAGAGATTTGACTCTTTCCCTAATTTCTTCAGTTAACCACTTATGGTGGGTCCTGCATTTTGAATTTTTCTTTTTTGTAGGAATATATTTATTGAGTATTCTAAAATATCCCCTTAAATGTCTTCCACTGTGTTTCTATCAATCGATTTCCTTGCCTAGTCTGTCAGGTGCCATCTTCACTTCAGCTAGCTCTGCTCTCACGCTTTCATATTGCTCATATTTATATTTAAAATAATCTACTCCCTTTCAAACTGTTCGTAAAATTATAATGTGGTTGCTGCTACCTGCTCTAACTCAGATCATTAATTAATCCTGTCACATTACACAATGCAAAATTGAACACATTCTGCTTTATGGTTGGTTCCAGTATGTGCAAGAAATCTCTCAATAGCATTCTGTGAACTACTTATCCAGCCTTTATTGCCATCTGGTCTTTACAATTTCTATAGATTAAAAACATTGAAGATTATTATCATCCTTTAATCACAAGCACCCAATATTTCTTATTGTATGCTTTGTCCCACATTGTGTTTACTGTTAGGGGGCCCACAGATTACTCCCACGAGTGACTGCTTTTCCCTACTATTCCTCACCTCCACTCAAACGGATTCTACATCCTGATCTCCTGAACCAAGGTCATCCCTAATTACTGCACAAATGCTGTCCTTAATAGGGCCATGCATCCAGCTTTACCTTCCTACTTTTCTTGATCAGAACAGGACTTAAAAAATCAGGAGAGTTAAACAGGACAGACTTCCACAATATGAAACCAGATGGATCCAATACCCCACGCTTCTACGGATTACCAAAAATGCACGAACCTGGGGCACTCTCAGACTCATAGTCTCCCTACCTGGTACACCAACATACAGACTAGCCAAGGAACTCCACCAAAAACTAAAACATCTAATTGAAGATTCACACCACTCCATTCACTCCACCCAAGAATTCCTAAACACCAAAGACACCAAGATAGAAGAGGATGAAATAATGGTCTCCTTTGATGTTACAGCCCTTTTCACATAAATTAACATCCGCATGGCCAAAGAAACACTGGCATCATTATTAGGAAAACCGGGATCACAAACACCAGACAGCACCAACTTCATCAGCAACGACAACGTCCTCAAGCCTTGCCTCACCACCCACTTCACATTCAACAACAAAACCTACAAACAAGTCAACGGAACACCTATGGGGTCACCAATATCAGGGCTCAGAGCAGAAACAGTAATGCAGAGACTTGAACAAGCTGCCCTTCCATCTATCCAACCCAAACTTTGGGTCCGTTACGTGGATGACACCTTTGTCATCACAAAACAGAACAAATGAGAGGAAACGTACAACACCATCAACAATATCCTGACAGGCATCAAATTCACAAAAAAGGAGAACCACAATAGACTCCCATTCCTAGACATGACAGTTGAATGTACAGTTAGCGGACAACTTCAAACCAGCGTCTACAGAAAAACAACAAACACAGACGAAATACTTAATTTCAGAAGCAATCATCCCAACACCCACAAACAGAGCTGCATTAAGACATTATTTCAATGAGCTACATCACAATGCAGCAACCAAGAACTCCAAACAGCAGAAGAAAAATATCTATACAACGTTTTCAAGAAAAACAGGTACCCAATAAACACAGTCTGCCAATTCCTCAGAAATAAATCCAAACAAGCAGACACAATGCAACCAAAAACTATAGCCACACTACCTTACATCAAAGTCATATCAGAAATGATTCCAGACTACTCAGAACCCTTGGCATCATGATAGTCCACAAACTTAACAACACACTTAAACAGCGTCTAATGAACCTAAAGGATCCATTAGATACTACCAGCAAATATCATTTGAGAGGGGAAAGATATAAAAGAGACCTAAGGGGCAACGTTTTCACATAGAGGGTGGTACGTGTATGGAATGAGCTGCCAGAGGAAGTGGTGGAGGCTGGTACAATTGCAACATTTAAAAGACAATTGGATGGGTATATGAATAGGAAGGGTTTGGAGGGATATGGGCCAGGTGCTGGCAGGTGGGACTAGATTGGGTTGGGATATCTGGTCGGCATGGACGGGTTGGACCGAAGGGTCTCCATGTTGTACATCTCTATTACTCTATAACTGTAAAATGAATTACATCAGACAAACTAGCAGGAAACTTGCCACCAGAATACATGAACACCAACTGGCCACCAGAAGACATGATACACTATCACTAGTTTCCAAACATACAGACAAAGAAGGACACCACTTTGACTGGGACAACACACACATCCTAGGACAGGTGAAACAAAGACACGCATGAGAATTCTTAAAGGTATGGCATTCTAACCACAACTCCATCAATAAACACATCGATTTAGATCCTATCTACCTTCTCTTGAAATAAAACAAATGACATCATCCACCTTAAGAAACCAAGACCTACAAATAGAGAGGTGGGACATACCACCAGCAACTCTCACTGAGGATGTTACCTAGCATGGTGATGAAACATCTGAAAACAAACCTTCAAGCTCAGCAAACTAACTTACATACTTAGTCATAGTCATAGAGATGTACAGCATGGAAACAGACCCTTCGGTCCAATCCGTCCATGCCGACCAGACATCCCAACCCAATCTAGTCCCACCTGCCAGCACCCGGCCCATATCCCTCCAAACCCTTCCTATTCATATACCCAACCAAATGCTTCTTAAATGTTGCAATTGTATCAGCCTCCAACACATCCTCTGGCAGCTCATTCCATACACATACCATCCTCTGCGTGAAAAAGTTGCCCCTGAGGTCTCTCTTATATCTTTCCCCTCTCACCCTAAACCTATGCCCTCTAGTTCTGGACTCCCTGACCCCAGGGAAAAGACTTTGCCTATTTACCCTATCCATAGGACAACAATTGTTACAGCCAACCTGCGAATGTAACTTTTTTAAAAGTTGGTCCACTCCATCCATGCTGACCAGATATCCCAACCCAATCTAGTCCCACCTGCTGCTACCTGGCCCATATCCCTCTAAACCCTGCCTTTTATGTACGCATCCAGATGCTTTTTAAATGTTACAATTGTACCAGCCTCCACCACATCCTTTGGCAGCTCATTCCAAACACGTACCACCCTTTGCATGAAAACGTTGCCCCTTGGGTCTCTTTTATATCTTTCCCCTCTCACTCTAACCCTATGCCCCCTAGTTCTGGACTACCTGACCCCAGTGAAAAGTCTTTGTCTATTTATCCTATCCATGCCCCTCATAATTATGTAAACCTCTATAAGGTCACCCATCAGCCTCATACGCTCCAGGGAAAACATCCCCAGCCTGTTTGGCCTCTCCCAATTGCTCAAATCCTCCAATCCTGGCAACATCCTTGTAAATCTTTTCTGAACCCTTTCAAGTTTCACAACATCTTTCCAATAGGAAGGAGACCAGAATTGCGCGCAATATTCCAACAATGGCCTAACCAATGTCCTGTACAGCCGCAATATGACCTCCCTACTCCTGTACTCAATACTCTGACAAATAAAGGAAAGCATACCAAACGCCTTCTTCACTATCCTAACTACCTGCGACTCCACCTTCAAGGAGCTATGAACCTGCACTCCAAGGTCTCTTTATTCAGCAACACTCCCTAGGACCTTACCATTAAGTGTATAAGTCCTTATACATCCTCAATATTAAGGATCCAATCCTTGTCATCTCAAGCCATGTCTCCACAATGACTATCAGATCTTGTTTATTTACTGCGATATGCACAATCAATTTGTTCATGTTGTTATGAAAACGATGTGCATTCAGATACAGAGCCTTCAGATACAGATACAGAATCTAGTCTTGATTGTTGTAGTTCATCTTGGCTCTTGATTTCGTTTTTCATAATCCTTTGTTGATGTTTAAAGTCCTCCCAATCCTCCGGAGTACCCCTAACTTTCACAGTTAATTGAGAGTTACTCAGTTTCTCCCGAAGCATTTGCCACTGTTGAACTGTCCTGCCCTTTAATATTTTTGCCCAGTCCAAACAACCCCTCATATACTCATATATTCATCATCTTTTTTCCAGGCTACCCTTGCCAAATTGATTAATCCAGTCAACAGCTGCATGACGCTGTCTCTAATTACCGTTTTGCCTTCTCACAAGCCCTCATTATTTCCTGGTTTATACTATGCCTTACTTTGGAAATACTGTTTGGGCATCTATATATTACTCCTACCAAAGGGCTTTTTCCCTTGCTTTTTACTTCCACCCAGACTGATTCAACATTTTGGTCCCTAGTGTCAGTATCATTTCTTAATGCAGCCTTGATGCCATCCTTAACCAATAAAGCAATTCCATCTCCTGCTCCTTCTTGACTATCCTTTTGGAATATTGGGTGCCTTGAACATTTAACTCCCAGTCCTGATCTTCCTGTAACCTCGTTTCAGTAATCCCCACCAGATCATACTCATTTGCCTTTATTTGTGCCGTTTATCAGTTTGTCAGGTATGATCTGATTACTGCTTACATTTAGGCACAACATTTTTAAATAAGTTCTACTGGTTTGTCTTTATCTTTAAATATTTTCTTGGGCACCATCCTTTCCAAATTCTCTATCCTTATTTATTAATCCCTGATGACATTGATCCTCATCTCTAGCATTTTTACTTCAACTTTCAACTCACATTTTGATCTTTTATGATTCCTTCCCTCACCATTGTCATTAGACAGGACCTGCCTGTTTATCCTAATAAACTCTACCTTCTGCTCATCATTCGACTTATTGCCTTGGTTCCCATTCACCCTGCCTTATTAGTTTAAATCTCCCAGAGTTGCACCAGCAAATATCCTTCAAGTAACATCACTAAAGCAGGTTATGCAATCACAGCACGTGTCCATGTTGGTCATCAAATGCCGATTCAAACTAACCCCATTTTATAATCATTCGGTTGTTAGCCTTGCATACTATGCTTTTTAAGTGTTCACCTAAATCCTTAAATGTTGTGAAGTTCTCACTCTTGCCATCCTTTTAGGCAGGGGGTTCCAGATATCCACAGCCTCTGAATGGAAAGGGTTTTCCTCAAATCTGTCCTAAAGCTCCTTCTCTGAAATCTGCCTCGTCATAACTGCTATGCTTTCAGTGTAACCTTGTAATGCACATGTGCGGCTGCAGCAGTGCTTTGGTGACAGTGACCATAGCTCCAGAAGCATTTCATTGGCTGTGAAGCAATTTCGGATGGCTTGAGATCGTGAAAGGAACTATATAAATGCAAGTCCTTTTCCTTTAAAAAAGACTGATTGACACTTATTGGTGGCTGACAGTTGGTTGGTATTTAAGATAAATTGATAATTTATTGTAATTGATCATACTTATTGGATACCAAGTGTTGGAAAAGACGAAAATGTGCAGACACGAGATTAGAAATAATTTCATAGCACGCTGTTATTAATTTGCTTTTCGTTAAACTAAAAGCCAACTACATTTGAAATGTTTCACGCACACAAATCAAAAATTCGCTTTTCTTTGTAAGTACAGGATTGGTTCTGGGTAATCCAAGATGGAGGACGGGAAAAATTTCTGGCTGTAAGAGCTGCTCCTTTTTTTGAGGTATTTTAGGTGTTGGAGGTGATTTCCTCGAATTCCAAGAGCAGCAATTACTGATTTATATGCTGTTGCATTGTTTTGGAACTAAGGAAAAAAAGGTCAAAACAACAGCAGTTTAAAAGGGAGAAGAGCAGACAAAGGAAGCACATGGTGAGGACAGTGCATGAGAGAGAGAGAGAGAAAGAACGAACGAACGAACCTGCACAGTTACCACCTTTGCTGTTTGAATTTGTGTATTGCTGGACATCGAAGTGCATCTGGGAAAATTAACAAACAGTGAAATTCACAACTAATTTTGGAGGAACTGTTGGGCAAAGTTAACAGCACAGAAGCAGATAAATTATTTGTTGTTTTAAGTCTGTCCAAGAGAAAGGCTGCAGTAGTGGGTACAGTGGATTCTTTCTTGATTATATGTTTTTGGAGTTAAGTTTCTTGATTAAACTTAAAATATAAGTTATAGCTATTAATTTAACCTGGGGCAGTGTTTGTAGAGGAATAAGACGGTGTTATTTTCTGGGTCTGTAGATTGTGAAGGAGCAAAAATGGCCTTTGCAGTGATACGTACTTCTTGTCAGATGTGGGAGTTTAAAGAGATTTTAAGGGTTACTGCGGATTATATCTGCCATAAATGCTGTTGGATGCGATTCTTATCAGATCGAGTGGATCGGTTGGAGAGACAGATAGAAGCGATGAAGAATTTGCAACAGCAACAGTATGTGATGGATGGCAGTTATAGGAAGAGGGGAAAGTCTCAGATACAGTCACATAGATGGGTTAACTCCAGGAAGGGTGAGAGAGGTAGGCAGCTAGTGCAGGAGTCTTTTGTGGATATACCCATTTCAAGCAGGTATTCTGTTTTGGAAAATGTAGGGGGTGATGGATTCTCAGGGGAACATAGCATGAACAGCCAAGTTTCTGGTGTTGAGACTGGCTGTAATGCAACAAGGGATACAGCGGCTTCCAAGAGATCAATTGTGTTCGGGGATTCTGTAGTCAGTGGACAGCAGAGAAAAAGCAGAATGGTATGTTGCTTCCCCGGTGCCAGGATCAAGGATGTCTCCGAGAGGGTGCAGAATGTTCTCACGGGGGAGAGGGGCCAGCAGGAGGGCATTGTCCACATTGGAACCAACGACATTGGAAGGGAAAAGGTTGAGACTCTGAAGGGAGATTACAGAGAGTTAGGCAGAAATTTAAAAAGGAGGTCCTCAAGGGTAGTAATATCTGGATTACTCCCAGTGCTACGAGCTAGTGAAGGCAGGAATAGGAGGATAGTGCAGATGAATGCATGGCTGAGGAGCTAGTGTATGGGAGAAGGATTCACATTTTTGAATCATTGGAATCTCTTTTGGGGTAGAAGTGACCTGTACAAGAAGGCCGAATTGCATCTAAATTGGAAGGGGACTAATATACTGGCAGGGAAATTTGCAAGAACTGCTTGGGAAGATTTAAACTAGTAAGGTGGGGGGGAACCCAGGGAGATAGTGAGGAAATAGATCGATCTGAGACTGGTACAGCTGAGAACAGAAGTGAGTTAAACAGTCAGGGCAGGCAGGGACAAGGTAGGACTAATAAATTAAACTGCATTTATTCCAATGCAAGGGGCCTAACAGGGAAGGCAGATGAACTCAGGGCATGGTTGGGAACATGGGATTGGGATACCGTAGCTATTACAGAAACATGGCTCAGGGATGGGCAAGACTGGCAGCTTAATGTTCCAGGCTACAAATGCTATAGGAAGGATAGAAAGGGAGGCAAGAAAGGAGGGGGAGTGGCATTTTTGATAAGGGATAGCATTACAGCTGTGTTGAGGGAGGATATTCCTGGAAATACATCCAGGCAAGTTATTTGGGTGGAACTGAGAAATAATAAAATGATGATCACCTTATTGGGATTGTATTATAGACCCCCCCCCCAATAGTCAGAGGGAAATTGAGAAACAAACTTGTTAGTAGATCTCAGCTATCTGTAAGAATAATAGGGTAGTTATGGTAGGGGATTTTAACTTTCCAAACATTGACTGGGCCTGCCATAGTGTTAAAGGATTAGCTGGAGAGGAATTTCTTAAGTGTGTTCAAGACAATTTTCTGATTCAATATGTGGATGTACCTACTAGAGAAGGTGCAAAACATGACCTACTCTTGGGAAGTAAGGCAGGGCAGGTGACTGAGGTGTCAGTGGGGGTGCACTTTAGGGCCAGCGACCATAATTCTATTCATTTTAAAATAGTGATGGAAAAAGATAGACAAGATCTAAAAGTTGAAGTTCTAAATTGGAGAAAGGCCAATTTTGACGGTATTAGGCAAGAACTTTAAAGCTGATTGGAGGCAGATGTTCACAGGTAAAGGGACGACTGGAAAATGGGAAGCCTTCAGAAATGAGATAACAACAATCCAGAGAAAGTATATTCCTGTCAGAGTGAAAGGGAAGGCTGATAGGCATAGGGAATGCTGAATGACTAAAGAAATTGAGGGTTTGGTTAAGAAAAAGAAGGAAGCATATGTCAGGTACAGACAGGACAGATCGAGTGAATCCTTAGAAAAGTATAAAGGAAGTAGGAGTATACTTAAGAGGGAAATCAGGAGGACAAAACGGGGACATGAGATAGCTTTGGCAAATAAAATTAAGGAGAATCCAAAGGGTTTTTACAAATATATTAAGGACAAAGGATAACTAGGGAGAGAATAGGGTCCCTCAAAGATCAGCAAGGTGGCCTTTGTGTGGAGCCACAGAAAATGGGGGAGATACTAAATGAGTATTTTGCATCAGTATTTACTGTGGAAAAGGATATGGAAGATATAGATTGTAGGGACATCTTGCAAAATGTCTAGATTACAGAGGAGGATGTCTTGAAACGGTTAAAGGTGGATAAATCCCCAGGACCTGATCAGGTGTACTGAGGGAAGCTAGAGAAGTGATTGCTGGGCCTCTTGCTGAGATATTTGTATCATCGATAGTCACAGGTGAGGTGCCGGAAGGCTGGAGGTTGGCAAACGTGGTGCCACTGTTTATGAAAGGCGGTAAAGACAAGCCAGGGAACTATTGACCGGTGAGCCTGACCTCGGTGGTGGGCAAGTTGTTGGAGGGAATCCTGAGGGACAGGATGTACATGTATTTGGAAAGGCAAGGACTGATTTAGATAGTCAACATGGCTTTGTGCATGGGAAATCATGTCTCACAAACTTGATTGAGTTTTTTGAATAAGTAACAAAGAAGATTGATGAGGGCAGAGCAGTAGATGTGATATATATGGACTTCAGTAAGGCGTTCGACAAGGGAGACTGATTAGCAAGGTTAGATCTCATGGAATACAGGGAGAACTAGCCATTTGGATACAAAACTGGCTCAAAGGTAGAAGACAGAGGGTGGTGGGGGGGGGTTGTTTTTCAGACTGGAGGCCTGTGACCAGTGGAGTGCCACAAGGATTGGTGCTGGGCCCTCTAATTTTTGTCATTTACATAAATGATTTGGATGCGAGCATAAGAGGTACAGTTAGTAAGTTTGAAAATGATGCCAAAATTGGAGGTGTAGTGGACAGTGAAGAGGGTTACCTCAGATTACAACAGGATCTTGACCAGATGGGCCAATGGGCTGAGAAGTGGCAGATGGAGTTTAATTCAGATAAATGTGAGGTGCTGCATTTTGGGAAAGCAAATCTTAGCAGGACTTGTACACTTAATGGTAATGGAGTGTTGCTGAACAAAGAGACCTTGGAGTGCAGGTTCATAGCTCCTTGAAAGTAGAGTCGCAGGTAGATAAGATAATGAAGAAGGTGTTTGGTTTGCTTTCCCTTATTGGTCAGAGTATTGAGTACAGGAGTTGGGAGGTCATGTTGTGGCTGTACAGGACATTGGTTAGGCCACTGTTGGAATATTGCATGCAATTCTGGTCTCCTTCCTATCGGAAAGATGTTGTGAAAGGGTTCAGAAAAGATTTACAAGGATGTTGCCAGGTTGGAGGATTTGAGCTACAGGGAGAGGCTGAACAGGCTGGGGCTGTTTTCCCTGGAGCATCGGAGGCTGAGGGGTGACCTTATAGAGGTTTACAAAATTATGAGGGGCATGGATAGGATAAATAGAAAAAGACTTTTCTTTGGGGTTGGGGAGTCTAGAACTAGAGGGAATAGGTTTAGGTTGAGAGGGGAAAGATATAAAAGAGACCTCAGGGGCACCTTTTTCACGCAGAGGGTGGTACATGTATGGAATGAGCTGCCAGAGGATGTGGTGGAGGCTGGTACAATTGCAACATTTAAGAGGCATTTGGATGGGTATATGAACAGGAAGCGTTTGGAGGGATATGGGCCAGGTGCTGGCAGGTGGGACTAGATTGGGTTGGGATATCTGGTCGGCATGGACAGGTTGGACTGAAGGGTTTGTTTCCATGCTGTACATCTCGATGACTCTACTGTACTACGATCTCTCATTGTGGATGGTGGTCTATTGCAAGGTGATTTCTCCTCTCAGTGTTACTGAGAGAATAGTTCTCAGTTTGGGCAAGGTCTGAAATCACGCGACACCAGGTTATAGTCCAACAGGTTTCAGAGCCTTGCTCAAGAGCAATCACCTACAGTTTATTCGGGCGCTTCGTCTCGCTCGCTCTTGTATTTCTGTAAGAGTTTCCTGACCTGAGACTTGCTCAGCGAATTTGTGTGTGGGATTGAGCCTCTACTCTCCTGCTTTGAGCCAGACATTTCAAAGCTGAGGTTGGGACAAACATAAGTGAACACATTTAACACACTCCTGTATAAATCTGCCCCTCGTCATTTTTGATCCTGGTTTAAAACAACAGGAATCACTTCTTTTCCTGGATTTGAGCACCCCTGGTGTGAATAGCTATGATTACAATGTTGCTGTTTCTTGCACCCAGTTCATCTCCCTGTTTATTTGAACATGATTTAGAGGTGTCGGTGTTGGACTGGGGTGGACAAAGTTAAAAATCACACAACACCAGATTATAGTCCAACAGGTTTAGAACGAGTCTGTGAGAACCAGTCTGACTCAAGATTGGGATACAGACAGGCTCTAACCTAACACCTTCAATACATTGACTGAGCTGAGATGTCACCCTTATAAAATAAAACCTTAAATCATCTCAAGAATATGACTTAAAAGAAGTTCTGGGATTTACATGTTAGTGAACTGAAACCTGCAACCTATTCTAAAAGACGTGGAGGAGCCTGTGTTGGACTGGGATGGACAAAGCTAAAAGTCACAACACCAGGTTGTAGTCCACCAGGTTTAATTGGAAGCACTAGCTTTTGGAGTGCTCCAAAACCTAGTGCTTCCAAATAAATCTGTTGGACTATAACCTGGTGTTGTGTGATTTTTAACATTCTGAAAGATAAAAGACCTAACAACAATCTAAGTTTGTTCAATATATTGTTTTAAATTGCATGACACTGTGATTTTTTGCAATAAAGTCTGTGTTTTAAGATCCTGCCCCACTAGTTACCTGATGAAGGAGCAGCACTCTGAAAGCTAGTACGTCCAAATAAACCGGTTGGACTATCACCTGGTGTTAGTGAGGCCTGCAGATGCTGGAGCTCAGAGTCGAGGATTGTAGTGCTGGAAAATCACAGCCAGTCAGGCAGCATCCGAGGAGCAGGAGAGTCGACGTTTCGGGCAAAAGCCCTTCATCAGCCTCGTTCCTGATGAAGGGCTTATGCCCGAAATATCGATTGGCCTGCAGCTGGGAAGCTGCCTGAGCTGCTGTGCTTTTCCAGCGCCACACTCTGGCCTTTTCACATGAACCTGTTTGGACTATAACCTGGTGTCGTGTGACCTTTTGACCTGGTCCACCCCAGTCCAACGCCGGCGCCTCCACATCTCAGTTTGGCGCCATTCGGCAGATGCTTGCTGATGGTTTTGCCGAGGTGTTGCTCCGATTTTCTTTCGGAATCACCGACACCCGATCCACAAACCTCTGCTTCATCTTCCCCGCCTGCCGGTGCAGCTCCGGCTGCCTCGCGGGGGGGGGGATTCTCTTCGGAAACCGCCTGTAAATGGGGATGGAGACGGTGGTCTGAATGCACTGGTCCAGTGTCTGCTGAGGCTGCTGCTTCTGAAGCAGGGATTCCCTGAGGAGGCGGCTCAGCCGCAGGGCGCGCCCTCTCTCAGCCTTCCCTTCTTCGCACAGTTTTAACACTCGGTCATGTTCACTGGCCAAGCTCTTGAGTTGACTCTGCGCTACTTGCAGGCGATCTTCCAAAAGCTTCCGAACATGTTCCGCCTGAACCAAGTCGGCCGCCAGTTGTTCTGCCTGCTGATTTAAGCGGGCGTTTTCTTGCAGGAGATGTTTGCAGCGTTCCGCCCTCTCCTTCAGTTCTTTCAGCACCTCCCTGGTCAGCTTGCTTCTCAGTCTGGGGTTCGCGTCTATCCGCAGCTCGGGTTGGAGCTTGCTGATCCTTTTGTTCAGGCTCTTGTTCTCCGAGTTCAAGGAGTTGACCTTCTCTCTCAGCTCCTGGATCCGTGCCCTGGCCGCCGCCTCGATCGCCCGCAGCTTATCTCTGCTGATCTCCCCTCTCCTGGTCGCCTCGTCTCGCTCGCTCTTGTATTTCTGTAAGAGTTTCCTGACCTGAGACTTGCTCAGCGAGTTTGTGTGTGGGATTGTGCCTCTGCTCTCCTGCTTTGAGCCGGACATTTCAAACCTGAGGCTGGGACAAACATAAGTGAACACATTTAACACTCGCCTTTAAAAATCCGACCCTCGTCATTTTTGGTCCTGTTTTAAAACTACAAGGAATCGCTACTTTTCTGGATTTGAGAGCTCCTGGTGTGAATAGCTATGATCACAAAGTTGCTGTTTCTCACACCCAGTTCAGCTATGTGTTCATTTGAACAATAAGATGCTGATTAAACTGTTTCCACTGGCAGAAAGGGTGTTATGCAGAAGGCTTGGATTTAAGATATAAAAGAACCAGGGGCGAAATTAGGATCGAGAGAAAAATAGCTGTTCAGGTTAACCCAAATAACGGCCCATTTATTACCCACTTCGTTATTCCTTACGAAGATCTTGATTATTGTTCACTAGGATTAACTATCCAACAACCTGTTTAACATCCAAGTCTGTAACTGGCAAAAAAGAAATTGGTAATGGTTCGAGTCCCGAAATGTGTTTCCTCTAAATGATTAAACCCCCGAATACTTCGACCTCCTTAAACGCTTTTGTTGCAGTGAAAAGTGCCCCAGTTTCTGTCAACTTCCGGTGAATGTCTAATCTCTCATCCCTAACACTTTAGCCCGTGTCTTCATCATCTCCCCGGTTTGGACACATACTCTTAATCTATCCTACTCTTCCCATCTTACTATCAACATTTAAATGGTGGGATTTCTTATCTTTGCTTCCAAGGTGCTTCACAGATTTATGCAATCCAGCGTTGATCTATCCCAACAAATTCTTGCAATTCCGTCATGTACCTTATGACAAAGGCTTGGTCGTATTAGAAGAGACATTGTTGGCCAAAGACGCAGCCTGGATATATTTTACAATCTCGGATAGCTAGTCCTTTCCTGGTGTTTTACTAAGAACAGTGACGTTTTTCTTAGGGAAAATATATTTAAATAATATTATATTAAATATTTAGGTTAGGAATTCATTCAGGGTGAAAACTGTCCATAATAAATGTTGTGTTCGAAATGCGTTGTTTTTTAATAATAGAAATTTACTCACCATTTATACAGAAGCTTAATTGCAAATATTTGGTAATTTCCTTTCAAGTTTATGTCCTTAGCGTCTCATTTCGTTTCACAATTTTTTATCCCACTTGAAATACATCTTCGCCCACATAGCTTTAAATTATTCAGTTCGAATCATGTAAAATCAGTTTCAGGCAAGTAAAAAGAATGATTAGATTCCCGTTAATATGTCTCCACTAGTTGCTCTAAGATCTGTGGCCAGGTAATGTGATTCCATACTGACTGGGTCGGTGTCACAAGAAATCCGATTTAATGCTTTCGATTTAATAGCAAGGTAAGTGCATTGCATACATGTTCTTTACCTCTCATTGCTGACAGTAAATCTAGACACGTTCCCTGCTTGGTGCTCTCCTACTAGTATCAATTAACACCAGGGAACGTCTCGAAACAGAAATAAATCCTTCTGTCTTTCCCTCCTATCATTCTCTTCCTTAAACATTTAAAAGTTAATAGTAGTAAATAGCATTCCACCATCACAACTTAAACAGTCGTGAAATGACATTTTTGAATCAATGGAATTGCTCTATTAGGAATTAAAATCACCCGATGGGTGATTTTTTTGAGGGGGTTTAATCTATATTCCTGTAATCAGTAGGCCGCCTACTCAATTATTTGGTACAATTTACAGTTCTTCTACCCTAAATGGAATATCCTCACCGCCTCTTCTATTTTTCGTCCCGTGTTTAAAATCCATCAATTCTATTTGCCTCTACTACCCCACTTACTAATTGTACTTCGTGACCACTATTCTTTGGGTAGCACAACTTCTGAATTCTCTATTGGATTGAATGATGATTACATTGTAACTCTAGCTGTTGGACTCCGCCATCAGTAGAAACAATTTTTCCACATCTAGCCCAATAAACTTTCCTTATCTTCTGCAGAAAAGAGAAACAGCCTGTTCAGACTTCCCGGTAAGTAGACTCTCAGTTCTGCTGTAATTGTGAGGGTTTTTTTGTGTTTTATGCCTTTTTTAATAATATGGTGTGCAGACCTGCATAAAGCAATCCTTGCTTAATCTTCAAGATTCTAGACAGGCTTTAGTTAATTTCTCTACTTTTCAGGTTTTTTTCCCCTCCTGAAGGCGTGACATTGCAGCAAAGTCCACTCCTGTCCTCACCGTTCATACCGCTGCACTTACAAACTTCTGGCAACTTTTCCCCAGCTCTGCTCCAGTCACCAAACCAGTATTTTCTACAGTTTATATTAAAAGTTAGAAAGTTCAGAGCCACAGAGAAAGTCCATTGCAAACTTGCCAGTCAAAAACAACCACGTAACTATTCTAATCCCATCCTCCAGCAGTTGGTCCATAGTCTTAAATATTTTGGCATTGCAAGTGCACATCCAAATACTTGTTAATTGTTAAGAGGGGTTCTGCCTCTACCATCCTTACAGACAGTGAGTTCCAGATTCCCACCAACCTCTGAAAAAGAAATCCTCACAACTCTCCTAAACCTTTTGCCCCTTACCTTAAATCTATGTTCATACTCATTGATTCCTCCACCAAGGGAACATTTTTCTTCCAGTCTGCCCTATCGACACCTCTCATAAATTTATAAATGTCAATCATGGTCCCTCTCATACTTCTCTGCTCTTAAGAAAAAACCACCCCCAGTCTGTCTAATCTCTTTTCATAACTGAAACTCACCAGCCCAGGCAATGTCCTGGGAAATCTCCTCTGCACATTTTCCAGTGTTATTATATCCCTCCTATAATGTGAATTCCAGAACTGCACAGAATACTCAAGCTGTGGCCTAACCAACATTTTATTGCAGTTGAGCATAACCACCCTGCTCTTAAACTCCATGCCTCAGCTAATAAAGGCAAGTGTCCCATTTGCCTCCTTTATCAATTTATCCACCTGTCCTGATATCTTAACGGAATGGTGTGCATGCAGAACAAGGTCCCTCTGATCTTTGGTACTTCCCAGGGTCCAACCGTTCATCATGTGGTCACTTGGTTTGTTTGTCATGCCCAAGTCTCATACTCATCCTGAGTGAATTATATTTGCCACTGAACTGCCCATCTGACCAGCCTGATCTTATCCTCTTATTATCTAAGGCTATCCTCCTCACTATTTACCAACCCATCAATTTTTATATCATCTACGAACTTATTGATCCACTTCCCTACATTCAAGTTTAAATCATTTACATAAGCCACAAACAGCAGGGCCTGAAACTGACCCCTGTGGGTCCTCACTGAATAGACTTCCAGTTGGAAAAACACCCCTCAACCATCACCTTCTATTTCCTGCGACTCAGCCTATTGTGGATCTAATTTGCAAAATTTCCTTGAATCCCATAGGCTCTTATCCTTGCTCTCAGTCTCCCATGCAGAACCTGAACAAAACCTTGCTGAAGGTCAAGTAGACTGCATATAATTATAGATATTTTAGCATGAATTGATTGCCAATATTCTGAAATTTTCTCACATTTAATTATAATTTCTAAAATATTAGCTTTAAATCTGCACTTCTTTTCCAATTACATTTGAAGTGGTCTTTTTGACAAAATCCTCAAATTTGTAATTTATTGCAATGTGTGCAAAATGAAACTGTAATCACTAGCAAACTGAAAGTATTTAAGTACCCTCCATACCTTAATCGAGCTTTTGTTTCATCCAAGATTTGAAAAACGTCTCTCTTGTGAGAGAGGCACTTTGTTTGTGTGGACAGAACCAGTCAGCCTGATTGATTAGTTTTTAAAATTCATTGTCAGTGGAAGATCTGACGTTCGTAGGAATTGAGCCCTGTCTAATTACACTCAGGATAACACAAAGCTCACTTTTTTAAAGCCATTAACATATCCAGCTCATATTACAGTGATTAATTGTCAAGTGGGTAGAGTACACCTCAGATAGGGATATCAAAGTGTAACAGTAGATTCTGGTGTTGCCAGAGCTTTGAGCCAACTGTAAGTTATAAAGTCAAAGCTAGCATTAACTGTTTCACCTTTTGCAATAACTGAGTTTCTCTCCCACCACCACTACAATACCTTCCAATGTTCCCCCAGGTGAGCAGTTTTCTAAGTATCGTTGTTGGTTGGGTAGTGGTTAGGGATCATAGATGCTGTCTAAAATGATAAATCTCAAGCTGACTGCTATTGCATAATCTAATCCTTACAACATTGAGCACAAGTCTGAAGTTCAAATTCAGCTATGAATAATTGTGAATTAAATAATTGTACTCGTTTATGGGTTGACATGAGAAAATTGACCATGAGTGATGCTGTTCTTCCATCAACATACATTATATTCATTTGCTGGTGGGTTAAGAGGAGAATCTGCCAATTGGTCCTCCTTTCTAGAGTGTGGTTTACATGTAACTCCACTATCACACTTGATTTCCTTTTCAATGCTTTAATGTGCTACAAACATCACTGGCAAGGTCAGCATTTATTGTCAACCCCGACTTGCCCTTGAAAAAGTGGTGGTGAATTAGCTTTTTGAATTGCTGCAGTTGCTGTGTTAGAAGTAAACCCACAATGTTTCAGGTTTTGACCCAGCAACACTGAAAGAATAGTTCACATCAAGATACTGTGCTGCTGCATGGGAACTCGCAAGCAGTGGTGCTCCTTCTAAATGTGAGAGTTAATGGATTTAGAAGGTGCTACCAAAAAAAGCTTTATGTGTTTGCTGCAGTGTGTCTAGTAGATGATACACACTGCTGTCACTGTGTATCGATGATCCAGAATAAATGTGGTGAGTGTGGAATCAATCAAATAAGTTGTTCCATACTGGATGGTGTTGAGTTTCTTGAGTATTGTTGGAGCAGTGTTCATCTAGGCAAGCTGTTAGTATTCCATCACACTCTGGATTCTGTAGATGATGGACAAATCAGATGATGAGACTACTCACTGCAGAATTCCCAGCTTCTTGCTGTATTTATATTGCTAGTCTAGTCCAGTTAGGTTTCTGGGTCAGTGAGGGGGATATTCAGAAATGAGAATGCCATGAATGTAAAGTGACTATATTTGGTCCTGCTTGAAAGTCAAGGGGAGAATTTTTTTGGAATCAAACGATTTAGTTGTGAAGGCATCTATGAATAACCAATCAATAAACCTTCCATTAAATTGCATTAATTTCCACGTGTGAACCTGGGTACCTTTAGCAAACTATCTAATCTGGGCATCAGCCTCAAGCCTGCCCTGAACTGCTTTAAGTTTTACAATAGGACTATTGGGTAGTTACCATGACTAAGGGGTCCAGTTGATTGTATTCTTTGCTAGCCATGGAATGCTGCAGCCAACTGTCAATGGTCGATAGCAGAAATTCATGATTTGAGCAGAAGTCAGACACTGGACATATCAGACCAAGCAATACAGTTATCAAATGAGGTAGGAGAAATGAAAATAAATAAATAAATGAAAATAATTGTGTTTATTTAATTTCTTCCATGATTTTAAGGTGACCTAAAGAACGTCACAAGCAATAAAGTAATTTTGAACTGAAGTCACTGTTGTACAGTAAGTAGGACATGTGGCAGTGAAGTTGCACACAGCAAAATCCCACAATCTGTAGTATGAAAGTCATACCTTGATTGAGTGATAAGTAATAATGCTGAAGAGAATGCTGTTGATTTTTCTTACATTCACCTAAGATAGTTTAACATCGCAAGACATCATTCCTACAGTCCTGCCTTGGATTATCAGTCTAGAGTGGGACTTAACCCCACAATGTCATAGTTAACATTTCGTACTTTGAATTTTGAGCAGGATTTCTTCTCTTAAATGTTCCAGTTGCCCAAATAAATATTTAAGCATAACTAAAACCGAAAACACAAGACACTACTAGCACAATGGAAACAAAATGTCAGAAGCAATATGAAGTTCAACTTCTTCAGAAGTTGCCAATCAAGGATAAGTTTAAATTCTAAAACATTTAAGAGGGGTGTGGATCAGGTTCCTTTATCAGCAAGTGTAGATATATGAGACGAGGTCTGAGTCAAACTTGCACATCTATCTGGATCACAAGTACAGAATATAGATTTACAAATGAGTGACCTGCACTATGCTGGTTTGCTCCTTCTGATGGAGTAAACCAATCCCACTACACTATTCAAAAAGCAACACACAAAAACATTAGCCCATTTGTGGTATCTTACTGTATGTAAGTGGTCTGCCATGTTTCGAATCACAGTGGGGTTTGCTTAGAAGTGCGTAATTGCATTGTAACACGTTAGGATATCCTTCATCATAAAGCTTGGAAACAGACCCTTCGGTCGAACCAGTCCACACTGACCACAGTCCCATGTGCCTGTGCTTGGCCATATCCCTCCAAATCTCTCCTATTCATGAATTTATCCAAATGCCCTTTAAACTTTGTGATTGTAACTGTATCCACCACTTCCTCTGGCAGTTCATTACACACATGAACCACATTGTGTAAACAAGTTGCCCCTCATGCCCTCTTTAAATCTTTTCCCTCTCACCTTAAAAGTATGTCCCCTAGTTTCGAATTCCCCAACCCTAGGGAAAAGACCCTATATAAACATCAATAAAGTCACCCTCAGCCTCCTGCACTCCAGTGGAAAAAGGTCCCAGCCTTTCCAGTCTATTTTTATATCTCCAACCCTCCACTCTCAGCAACATCCTGGTAAATCTTTTCTAAACCTTCTCAGTTTAATAATACTTCTTACAACAAGGTGACCAGACTGCACACAGTATCTCTTCACTGTCTAGTTACCACCAATTTTGGTGTCATCTGCAAACTTAATAACAATGCGGCCTAGAGATAGAAGAGTAGCAACTAGAAACATTGAAAGGTACTCTATTATTTAGGTTTTCTAACTTCCACTGCCTTCAGCTTGAGCAAAAGCATCATAGAATCCCTACAGTGTGGAAAGAGGCCATTTGGCCCAGCAAGTCCATACAGATTCTCCAAAGAGCATCCCACCCAGACTCACCCCCTACCCTATCCCTGCCTTTCCCACAGCTGATCCACTTAGCTTACACATCCCTGGACACTATGGGTAATTTAGTATGGCCAATCCACCTAACCTGCACATCTTTGTGGAAGGAAACCCACACAGACATGGGAAGAACATGCAAACTCCACACAGACAGTCACCCCAAGGCTGGAATTCAACCTGGGTCCCTGGAGCTGTGAGGCAGCAGTACTAACTAACCACTAACTGTATCACCTGCAACTTTGAAAACAAAAAATTGTTTTCCTCAAAGATGGACAGTCTACATTTTCATTTGTTTCTTAGCATGTATTCTTACCCCATCTATTTTATTAATCCTTTGTTTCCTTTTGTTTTGCTCCAGGAGTTGTCCAGTGATGAGCATACTCATTATACAATGAAATAAAAGTCGCTCCTGCTCCTTGAGTCATGATTGGATTTTTGTTCATGGGTCCAGTGGACTGTGATTGGGAAATATATATATATTGTTAGCTCTGGAAGCCAGGATTCGGTCTGGAGCTATAAGAACAGGTGGACATTTTATAATTGGTTTGAAGCTATTAAGATTTCATAGATGATTAAGGGAACAGTTGAAGGACCTTGTCCCTAACACACAGCCTGTAATCTTACTGAACAGCCTCTTGTGCAGCACCTTGTTAAGACCTTCTGGAAATCTGAACAGATCACATCCACTGGTTCTCCTCTGTCTAATTTATATCTGAATTTAATCACCCTTTGTGAAATTCTATTTAAAATCTTGGAATATTATTATTCATTTAATTAATGTACATTCATGAAGATTAGCACTGAGTTTTGGATAAAGTTAGCTTTACAAAAATGTACTAATTAGCTAATATACAAATTTAGCACTAGATAAATCTCTATATTGACATTCAGTAATAGAGCACTGGATTTCTTTGCTAAGAAAGTGAACAATCAAACAAAATTTTTACCAAAATAATTACTGAAGTATTAGAGAAAATCACTTACAGTCAGTAACAAGTATATCTTTCATAAGATCATGAAAACATAGAACAGATAATCCAAGCAGTCACAATGAGAATAATCCCAAAATTTAATTGAGTCAGTTTGGATCTTTGCAACAATCAAGTGTCCCAGTGTCTGTTGAATAAACATCTTTGAAGATTTTTCTTTAATTATGTAACCCAAGTTGCAATGATTGGGAAGGCTCTTCAGACTGAACAATTGCCGAGTCATCAGTAAAATAATCTGCAAGCAAGCACAAGGAGTTTTTCACAAAGAATGCAGAGTGCTAACTTTTGAAGTTTTGAAGATTATGAATGAAATGATCGTAAATTGATTTAGGTGCATTTTCACAATGCCAAAGGGGGGAGGTCAGTTAATAATTTTTGAGTATGGGAACAAAAAATATCTTGAAGTTAAGTAATTAGAGATATGTTGATTTTTATAAGAAGGATAAAAGACTCGTAGAATATTTTAACAGATAAAGCCATTGCAACTGACTGCATTAATAGGTTAAATTGTTTAAGTTAAGAAGCATTTAGAAAAGTTTCTACAGAGAAATATAATTGAGGGATATGGTGAGAATCAATGTTATCAATTAAAATAAGATGAACTTATTAAGATGAAAAACGTTTTCTGTTTCAAACAAGTCTGAGATTGCATCACAATAAACTCATTTAAATATCAATGCTTCCATTAACAAAACTTTCTTTACTGCCTTTGTTTTTTTTAAATCAAATAAAAGAATGCAATGTCATGGAATAAAAGAGAAACAACTTCTAAATGTTGCTGTTTTCCTTGTGTGTCACTGTCTCACCAAAACTGAAGAGTAACGGTTGCTAAACAAACACAGACAACATTTATAAATGAACAAAGATTAAAATGTTTACAGGAGAAAACATCTTACAAAATAAATAACACTTCTGTAAATAACATTTTCGTAATGACAAATAAAATTTCATAATTTCTGACCACACCAAAAAACCCAGCTATTAAATTTCCAAACAGAGACAAGAATCTATTTATCTTAAAACTTTCCTGCCCTCACTTTACACTCAAAAGTCCTAACACTCACCTGAAGCTCTGCACACAATTTTGAAACAATTGATATACAAACTATGTCATTTGCAAATATTTTAAATATAATGTATTTTAAGTCTAGGTTAGGGACATAAGGGATTTTTCTGTTTCTGACATTACTAATGATCTTGGATGTATTTCTATAACCATGGCAATTTATTTTACATCAATTTGTCAGCTACTTTGGCAGCCCTAATGGGTTGTTATTTACTTAAAAGTATTTATGACTTGCAAGGTAGACCATTATGCTTTATGGTCTATTAGAAATTTCTATATTCAGGATTTTTTAAAGCTTGGGGGGAAATACACATAACTCAGAAGGAGACACTTTTTTAAAAAGTTTTATTTTGGTTTGGGCAGTTCTGTGAATGGATGGAGCTTGCACAAAGCAGTGCACCTGAGAAGGGGAATATATAGTAAAACTAGATTACCTTTCAGTAAGAAATTACTAACAGTCCCAAACCAGAAGTGTTAGGAGAAACCCATGAAGATATTAATTGAAGCTGAGTACGTTATAAGTGAACAGAATGGTTTATTCTGTAATTTGTTTTGATGAATAAATTTCTGTTTTATTGCTAAAACAAAATCTGCAACATTGCGTTGCTTATATTTCATTGATAGACCACCTGACTAAAACAAAATCGAAACAATCAGTTCAGGTTTCCATCTAGCATCTGCTGGAAAAGCTCAGGAGGTCTGGCAGCATCTGTAAAGAGAAATCAAAGTTAACATGCTTAAATGTCAACTATTTCTCTTCACGGATGCTGCCAGGCCTGCTGAGCTTTTTCAGCAACTTCTGTTCTTGTTTCTGATTGACAACATCCACAGTTCTTTCAGTTTTTATTCAGTCTAGGACCTGACTTGTTTAGTAATAACATCAGCTGGGATCATAACATCATTGTAACAGTTTAACTTAAAGAGAAAGAAAATAACTTTTGAGAAGTTACTTGCTTTTAAAAGAAAACTGAAAACACTGGTTAGTTTTAGAAACATGCTGTCCATGTAGAAAATCAAATTAATGACATTGAGACAACAATTTCTGTTTCAGGTTTTGTACTGTCCGGAAAGTGCTGAGGTAGGTTCATAGAGAACTAAATATCAACAGCTATTCCACTTTTGGGTGCATCAGATCAAAGCCCAATCTTGTCAATCTCTGACATTCACTGATGCATACTTTCCACAATGCATCACTGCAAAGTTTATGGACAGAAACTCTCACTGATATTTTTTCCACTTCCTCTAATCCAAAAACACTGAAGCCAATTAAATAGGATCTGCTAATTTCCTAGATGAAACAGCTAAACCAGCACAGACTTGGGTTCTCCTGTTGTGCATGAATCAATAACACAGTGCCTGCTTTAGTTAATCATTAAGTCATTAGACAGCGTTTATTACTTTTCTTCTAGATTAGTAATTACTAGCATTAAGGCAGAAATCTATCTGAAACGTGCTTGAAGTTAAAACAATTGCAATCAAATTGAGATGTCGGAATGATACTTTTTGGCCTGCGAAGTACCCAGTCTTAACCTCTTATCCCAGGGTCAGAGACTATGAAACACTCACCTGGCAGATTATGTTCTGTTGGAAGCCAAGGTAGTCCCATTTACAGTAACAGGGGTGGTTGTGGATATAAATGTAGTTTTGACTTGTTCCGGAGGATCAAAGAAATAAGCCTGGGGGACAGCAAGAAAACCATTTAAAATTACAGAAATTTAAATTTTTTGAAGTGTGGTTCACTAAGGCCTACTTTGCATTAGGAAGGAAAAATGTTTCAGCAGTTCTTTTACTGACTGCCTGATATTCCAAGGTCAGAAGTTACATGACACCAGGTGACAGTCCAACAGGTTTATTTGACATCCTAATCTTTTGGAGTACTGACCCTGAAGAAAAGCATACAGGCACAGAATTTATAGGCAGAGAGATCAATGGGCAGAGAGATCAAAAGATCGTACAAATGGTGAGTGGATTGTCAACAGGCTGAATAAGAAGTCTCTACTGGTGATCAAAAGTTTCAGTGTGTGTCAAGTGTCAATAGCTGAATAGTAAGTGAAGGGGATGACTTATACAGCAGAGAGAGATAAAATATAAAAAATTAAAAATAAGGTGGTGCTGGAGACAAACCGAATGGATGGAATAACATGACAGGCATAAAGGTTGCTTGCCGAGCATCTGACCAAAGTAACAGGTAATTCAAAACTGTACAGATTAATTAAGGTAGAGGGATCTTAACAAGTTATTACAGTGATGGTGTTAAACCAGAACAGTATGGTGGGGTTACATGTAACGCAACATGAATCCAAGATCACAGTTGAGCAGCCCTCATATGTACAGAACCTGGCTGTCAGCTCCTGCTCAGCGATTTTGTGTATCTCAAAGGCAGCCTTAGAGGACACTTACCCGAACATCGGAGGCTAATCGTCTTTGACCACTGACGTGTTCTCCAACTGGGGAGAAACATTCTTGTCTGGCCATTGTTGTGCAGTGTCCATTATCCACTGTCGTAGCGACTCTAGTCTCGCTGATACACCATGCCTCAGGGCATTCTTGAGGTAGACAACATTGGCTAAGTTACATGAGTATCTGCCATGTACATGGTAGGTGGTGTTCCCATGTGTGATGGTACTTTCCACATCGATGATTTGACATGCCTTGCAGAGGTTGCTGTGGCAGGGCTGTGTTTTGTTGCGGTTGATGTTGTCCTGAAGGCTGTGTAGCTTGCTGCAAATAATGGTCTGTTTAATGGTGAAAGATGGTTGTTCGAAGGTGAAAAGTGAGGGCATAGGGATGTCCCAGGCGAGATGTTCGATGGCAGTGATAACATTGTAAAGGCTGCAAAGAACTGGATGCCAAAGGGTATTCTCCTGGTCATGTCTAGCATCTGTCTTCTTCGTAGGATGTTGCGACCACAACAGCACACAGCCCTGCCACGACAACCACTGCAAGACATGTCAGAGCATTGACATGGATACTACATCACACATGGGAACACTTCCCACCATGTACATGGCAGATACTCATGTGCCTCAGCCAATGTTATCTATAACTTCTGTGCCTGAATGCTGTTCTTCACTTTACCTGACAAATGGGCAGCACGCTGAAAGCTTATAATTTCAAATAAATTTGTTGGGACTATAACCTGGTATCACGTAACTTCTGACCTTGTCCATCCTGTCCAAACTGGCACCTCCCATCATGACATTTTAAAGCATTCTCCAGCTATTAACTACATTTTGAAATGTAGTTACAGCTGTAAGGACAGGAAACAGACCGTAATTTGCAGACCATAAACTCACACAACAATCAATATGATAATGACAAGATAATCTGGTTATGTGATGTTGACTCTGGGATAAACATTGGCCAAGACACTGGGGCTAACTAGGTGAAAGTGAGGACTGCAGATGCTGGAGATCAGAGTCTAGATTCGAGTGGTGCTGGAAAAACACAACAGGTCAGGCAGCATCTGAGGAGCAGGAAAATTGATGTTGCCAGCAAAAGCCCTTCATCCAGCACCTAATCTAGACTGGGTCTAATTATCCAGCTCTTCAAAACAGTGCCATGAGATGTTTTAAATAACCCAAAAGAGCAGAAAGATACCCAATTTAACAGGTAATCCAAAAGATGATACCTCCAACAGAGAAGCAATCCCTCAATAGTACTGAGGAGTACCAGCTTTAAAATTTGTACTCTAACTGCTGAATGGAAATTGAAATCACAATCATCTAGAGGCAAGATGGCTACAAACTGAACCACAGCTGACACATATTGCATTCTTTAGAAAATGGAACAAAAGTATGAAAATAGAAACAGGCAAATTCTGAAAATATGAAATGAAAATGATACAGGATAAATGAGTTGTCATACAGTTCTAGCATTTGAAAAAAATTGTAGCTTCCATTCAAGAAACAGTATTAGCTTCCCCTTTGATGCAAGTCAGCTGAAACTGTGATATTAAAGAGTAACTTGCTCTGCTGACCTGCAGGAAATTGGACGTCCCGAGGCTAGCATGGAACTTAGATTGTAAGAAATTAAATTATCATCTCCTATTATCCAGAGCCATTTACATGGCCATTTCCTTGCCATTCAAAGCTATTTACATTTCATCCCTATTCTGAAATCAATAAGGACATTATAGTTGGAATTCTGACTACACTCTGGTTAAAAAAAATACAATTCACACCAGATTTGGCCATTAAGAGATGATTTAATTTCATTGTTTCTAAGGATGAAGTGGTCACTGCATTGTGTCTTGAATGGCATGTGACTGTGGGTGGATGGCTGGGTATTGTCTTGTGGGTATTACGTCTGTGATGTAAAGATTTTGTATAAATGAAGGACTGTTTCCTTTGCTTGGGGAGAGCTTTTGCCATGACCCTGTAAGCCCTGCGAGGTGTGTATTAAAGGTTCCTCCAGAAAGTTTGTACTGTACTCTACTTAATAAAATTTGGTTGTTGCTCACAGAAGTTGGTGTGTTGCAGTTGCATCAAGTGTGTAAGAATGTCAGGAAAAAGAAAAATTGGTGACAGCAGTGGGATTCCAACATGCACAGAGCTTCCAGGTGGATTGATTAAGCGATCACCTGAGTGTTGGTTGCGTGAGACGAATGGGCCCACAAGGTAAGATTCACCTAAACGTAACACTCAGTCGATCCCTCATCTCCTGGGTCTTGTGGTGGCGGAATCTTTGAGGTGACTCGCACACTTGCCCACCGAGTTGCTTTGCACAAGTCCTGGGTTTTAATGGGGGTTAGAGTCCCCTGGATTTTAACTGGGGCTAAAGTACCCTGGGTTTTAATGGGGGGTTAGAGTCCCCTGGGTTTAATTGGGGTTAGAGTCTCCTGGGTTTTAATTGGGGTTAAAGTCCCCTGGGTTTAATTGGTTTTCGAGTTCCCTGGGTTTTAATTGGGGTTAGAGTCTCCTGGGCAAAAGGGGTTTGGAGTTCGACAAACACGAGGTTTGAGGCTCCAGAGCATACAAAAAAAACTAGAAACCAGGAACTTCAAAGAAAAACAGCTAAACAAAATTTGATACTTCTTAAAGTTATCGCCTTTATCCTCCACACTTCCCCTCAGAAGTACTTTTAGGATAACGTGGCGTCACCGGGAAAAGGGGGAGAAAGTGGAGCTGGTCCACCCGGATCCTGACAGTAAAGTACACTGACTGCTAGGGAAGCTTTGCCTGGGTTTTTATTGGGAGAGTCTCAGTTTCTGGGCTGTGGACTCGACTCAGCGAGTCTTTCTTCTGGGGGAGGGAGTGGAATGGACTGCAGCGTAGTGTGGTCCAATGAGAGGGTTATTTTTTTTTTTAAAAGTGTAATTTCATCAAGAGGATGCGAAAAAAACGAGAAATGTTGAAATTAAGGTTATACTAATACTTGGATCGAAAAAGGAAGTTTCGATATAAATTATGCCATACTGAAAATGTTTGATATTTAAACATTTTGGTTTGTTAAAATATTGGTTCAGAAAATCCTTTTAAGCAACTGTTTTACGTTATTTGAATTAAGATCTCAATGTTGTTGTCTTCTTGCTGTTCCAGGTTTTTGAAATACTTTTCCTGACAGCTTTCACATTAGCCAAGTATTAATTTGTCAAAGGAAATAATTTCTGAATGACCTGAATGGGGTCCCCGAGTTTTTGATATTAGGACCATTAATTGTTGTTTAACGACTGAACTGATTGGACATTAAAATTCAGAAGTTTATGGATTGGATAAGACTTGATAATGTCATAAATAGTGAACAGAGTAACAGACTTCAAGACCACTGAGAAATGCTGAAATAGGCAGACACAATTTAGTGTACTTAAATGTGTGACTGTCTTTATACTGATAACCACCTTGACCAGGAAGGAATGAGAGAGGAAATGCAAAGATACTTTCAGCAGCTAACATCTTCTCTAGAGTTTCTCCATTCATAGGTAAAGCATACCTTCAGACCACCGCCAACACCTCCACAACCTGATCCAATGGATTCAATCAGCTCATGAGCATGAAAAGTGAAGAAGCTAACAACAGTGAAGAGGAGGTCGGTACGCTTTTTGTCAGTGGCCTTCCTACAGACATTAAACCACACTAGCTTCACCTTCTCTTTCGATCTTTTAAGGGATATGATGGTTCACTGATGAAACTAACATTGGACAGCAGAATGGGAGCAAAAGCAACAAAGAGTGCTGCATTCACCTAACCTGCTGCACTGCACACTCAGATGCGCTGGTATCCTCCATCTTAAGCACCTTCGCAAGGATGGAGATCTCATCAGTTTTGTTAAGTAGTTAACTACCTTTATCCAAGAATTCAGATTTCTCCATAAAGTGGTGTGCAAGGACAGACTGAATATTGTTTTCAGGTTGGTCTTTACTGAAGGAGAATTTGGATAACTGTCTTGTTTCCACTCGACTTGGAGGGGATGGAGTGGTCACTGAGGACTGTGGCTTTAAGAACTTTACTGGTGAACACTTTTTCAATGAGTGAGGATCCTGCAGATTCTACCTACTGCATGGACTAGTAATATTTTCTTGTTATAATAATTGTATGCTGGTGTCAATAACTTGCTTAAGTAATGGCAGTAAGATTCTTATGAAAGCTGGTCGTACCATCTAGGTGGTTATCATGGAATGATAAAAGGAGGGAATGTGATATTCTAGAGTTAACTTGCTCTGCTAATCTGCAGGAAATTGGACATCCCAGGGCTAGTGTGGAACTTACAAATAGATTGTAAGAAATTAAATTATCATCTCCTATTATCCAGAGCCATTTACATGGCCATTTCCTTGCCATTCAAAGCTAATTTACATTTCATCCCCTATTCAGAAATCAATAAGGACATTATGGTTGGAATTCTGACTACTCCCTGTGGTTAAAAAAAAATTCACACTAAATCTGGCCATTAAGGGATGATTTGCATTACATTGTTTCTGAGGATGAAGTTGTCACTGCATTGTGTCTTGAATGGCATGTGACTGTGGGTGGATGGCTGGGTGTTGTCTTGTGGGTATTACTGACTGTGACGTAAAGATTTTGTACAAAAGAAGGGCTGTTTCCTTTGCGTGGGGAGAGCTTTTGCCAAGACCCTGTGTGTAAAAGGTTCCTCCAGAAAGTTTGCACTGTACTCTGCTTAATAAAATGTGGTTGTTGTTCACAGAAGTTGGTGTGTTGCAGTTGCATCAAGTGTGTAAGAACCTCAGGAAAAATAACTTAACCGTACAAGTTACGTATTCTTTCTAGAGACTAAAACTGCGGCGCTGAAAAAGCACAGCTGGTCAGGCAGCATCCGAGGAGCAGGAGAGTCGACGTTTCAAGCATAAGCTCTTCATCAGGAATAAGAAAGACTAGAAATAATCCTAATTTACAATTTTACTGTCTTAATGTGAAACCGAATTTTAAAAAAGCACTTTACAAAGCTTGACTTCAGGTTTCATAACAATTTTTGTTTTAGAAATGTGAACATTTATTATTCAGTAGAACAACTCGTACCTTACAGCCAACTGCAAGCAGGGCATGAAGGATCAGAATTACTGCAATGGTGGCTATGGCAATTCTCTGGTTATCATCACGGACAGCTGGCCAAAAGGTCATCAATAGCACGGTGCCCGAGAGGCACATTGCAAGTACAATTGTGATCCAACGAACTACTTCGTTAGGAATAATCCACAGCACCTACAACGCAGAGAGAAGTTATTTGCTCACATCAGAACTGTCTTGAATCAATCACAAATTTAATTCTTTCTTCCTCTTTGCTACAGTTGATTAGATTTCTGAAACATTCATTCCAATTAAAGAGTTTGTAGCAACAACCAATATGAACTTAATTTTAAAAACCCTGGCCTTACATGCTGAATTGGGCAATGTGCCATTAGGCCTGACTTCTACCCACATAACTCCCATATGGTGTTAACATTCAAAGTTATTCAGATTCACAGACATCCTCATTTGCAAAATCCTTTGGGACAAAAAATTCTAACTTGGAGTAATTCAGAAATGCATTGACCTTCAAGAGATCTTCTGATCTATTTCCCACCTATTATCGATGCCAGCCTTTCGATCTTTCCTTTGATCTGTGCTGTTCCGCTCTGAGGTTGATTATGATTTCAGCACATTTTTAGGTTTGAAGCCAGCATTAAAATAACGATCAGTTTTAGTTCACATATTAAAGATACACTCAGCTTAGCCCAAGTTCAGTTTTTCCAAGAGTCTTTAAATTCTTCAACTATTGTTTAATACAGAACCTCAAATTGTACGTAAAAGTCCAATATTAGGGGACATAGTATCTTAAATTCAGCCAGCCCAAAACCACTGAGGTATCTAGCTGTTAAAATGTGCACAAGATCATCTAATACCGACATTTGTACTTCTCTTTCTGATCTGCCATTCTTTCACCTTTCTATTCCTCCCTTGCAGGAATTTAATATAAACAGCTTCCAATGCTGAAGATCATAGTTAAAACCAGACAATTCGACTATTTCACAGCACCCTAAAACCTCACGTCAACAGCTTTTTTGTGTTTGTACTTTATTTATATAATTTCCACACCTTTAAGTATTTCTATCCTATTCTTTTGAAGTTTCAAAGGAAAGATATAATTTCATTGGAGGCAGTTCAGAGAAGGTACACTAGGATGATCCCTGGTATTGAGGGGTTGTCTTATGAGCAAAGGCTAAAGAGGTTTGGACTCAATTCACTGGAGTTTAGAAAAACGAAAGATTATCTCACTGAAATATACAGTATTCTTGAGGGGTAATTGCTGAGAGGATGTTTCCACTTGTGGGAAAGTATAGGACCATAAAGTATATCTCAGAATTAAGGGCATCAACTTAAGACCAACATGAGGAATTTCTTCTCTTGGAGGGTTGCGAGTCTTTAGAACTCCTTCCCTTAGAGAGAATTATGGGGTCACAGGCCTTGTGTACACTTAAGACTGAGAAGATTGATTCTTCATCTGTTAGGGAATCAAGGTTTACAGGGTAAACTCAGCAAAGTGGACATGAGGAATGTTGGATCATTCATGATCCTATTGAACTGCACAGCAGGCTCGAGGGCTCGGTGACTTACTCCTGCACCTATTTGTTATGGTCAAATGTGTCAATCCACACATACTTATGTGTTCACACCCAGACTTATCTCCTATTTCCCAACTGAACTTCCTCTTTCATAGGAGGGAAGACACACTTACCGCAGTGGGAATGTAAATAAACAGCGAGTATCCATAAACGCACACTATCTCCAGGAATGAATATGAGACGATGTTCATCACTTTGTTATTTCTCCACATTAGAAAGCCCCAAAGGGCGAGAGGAATAAGCCAGGCATAGGTATAGATAGCTGTAGCTGCTATAGAAACTACAAAGAGAAGTGTAGTTACATTGTAACATTTACAAATTTATTATACTATTTATTATTTATTATACTATTTACTGAAATCCATGAGAAATTAAATACAACTCTTTTATAACACTAATAGTGACTTCACAATCTTTAGTTCTTGTTTCCTGCTTTTGCCATGTTGTGAATTTGATCTGAAATGAAGTAAAACTGAGTAACCAAGTAAAAACAAATTTGCAATTCTGTGGCTTTGTCTAGTCTGTGACCCGGAATGAATGCCTTCTTATTAAAAAATAGTCGCATTATATAATGGTGATTCCATATTTTATGACTGGGGAACACAGTTTGTATTAAACAATGAAACGTGTTTCACAATACATATTGGTTAAACAAAGAAAAAATAATGTACAGATTTTTCATATTTTTAATTTCACAATAACAGACTACTTTAATTTTGCTTCATGATAATGGAATTTAGGGATTTTTGGAAGAGGGGATTATGGATTTTTGCTCAGTTGGGTCTGGGCAAAGCTTGCTCAGTGTTCTTCCATTTAGGATTCTTACAGAATACACAACTGAACTGGAACAGAATACTCTAACACTACATCACGCAGTGTCATGCAGCTTATTTAATAGAGAAGAGTGTGTTGCAGGAAAAGGTCAGGCAGCATCCAAGGAGCAGAAGAATCCCCCCTCCCCACCACCCCCTTCCCATTCATCTCACAGCCCCGGCCCACAAGCCTCATTCCTGATAAAGGGCTTATGTGTTTTGGACATAAGCCCTTTATCAGGAATTAAGCTTGTGGGCTGGGGCTGTGTGATGAATGGGAAGGGGGTGGGGAGGGGGGAGTTTTCTGAGAAAGCGATAGGTGGATGAAGGCGAGGGATAAGGTGATAGGTCAGAGGGAGGAAGTGTTGGACAGGTCTAGAGGGCGGTGCCGAGTTGGAGGCTTGAGACTGGGATAATGTGAGGGGAGGGTAAATGAGGAAGCTGTTGAAATCCACATTTATCCCGTGTGGTTGCAGGGTTCCAAGATGGAATATGAGGCATTCTTCCTCCATGCATCACTTGGTAACGGTTTGGTGATGGAGGCGGCCCAGGACTTGCATGTCCTTGATGGAGTGGGAGGTGGAGTTGGTCTTCAGCCATGGGGTGGTGGGGTTGGTGGGTGCGGGTGTCCCAGAGATGTTCTCTGAAACAATCCGCAAGAAGGCGCCCTGTCTCCCAGATGTAGAGGAGACTACACCGGGTGCAACAGATGCAGTAAATGACATTGGTAGAGGTACAGGTAAATTTATGGTGGATGTGGAAGGATCCCTTGGGGCCTTGGACGGAGGTGAGGAGAGTGGTAGGGGCACAGATTTTACACTTTCTGCGGTGGCAGGGAAAGGTGCCAGGAGTGGGGTGTGGGCGTGGACCTGACAAGGGAGTCGCGGAGGGAATGGTCTTTCTGTAATGCTGATATGGGTGGGGAGTAAAACATATCTTTGGTGGTGGGGTCCGTTTGGGACTCCAGGCATCTTTCCCTGCCACTGCAGGAAGGGTAAAACCTGTGTCCACACCACTCTCCTCACTTCCGTCCAAGGCCCCAAGGGATCCTTCCACATCTGTCAGAAATTTACCTGTACCTCTATCAATGTCATCTACCATATGCGTTGCATCCAGTGTGGTCTCCTCTACACCAGGGAGACAGGATGTCTTCATGTTTCAGAGAACATCTCTGGGACACCCGCATCCACAAA